>NC_057862.1:274422917-274735774 GCF_019393635.1 Dromiciops gliroides
CAGGCACTAAGGATACTAAACAATACTTGGCCTTGAGGAACTGGAACGTAAGGAAAAACTGTTTAACAATTACAGCTGACCAAATCTTTCCAAATAGAGATCTTCAAATGAATACTTGTTGAAAACATTGTTGGGGGAATTCCTGTATTACAGGCAGAGGGTTTTTTCCCTGTGAATTTGGTAATCACAGAAAGTTTCAAATCAATCTTCTTATTCCTTATAATTGAGCTTCAAAAAGTAATTGGATACCAAATGCAAACCACGATGAATCTAGAAGCTCTAAAGTGCAATGAGGTTTATTTTCACCTTTTCCTGAGGAGCTGAATTATTATCTAAAATCAAGAATGATATGTCTACAGTTTTAGACTGCAGCTTAGTCCAAAATAGAATAGCAGTGTTATGCTTAATCCAGCCATCAACTATAATTAGCTTGTCTGCAGCTAAAAGGAAAAAAAAAACCCCAGCTCTCACACAACCACACAGGCTGCTGGTTGAACAACAATACTTGGCTCTCCTTCACTTGCACATATTTAAGTGTTTTGCAAGTATTCATTAAATGGAGAAAATCTTGCTCAGGAAATTATTTTGAGGCACAAAGGACTTAATTCATATCTTCCTCAGGGAACTCTCTCAATACTTTCCCCTCCACAACCCCACCCATTTAATGACTATTTTAGAACTTGCCACAAGGTACCTGCCATGAATAACATGTGATCCTCAAGCATATTACTGTATTCAGAGCCCAAACCAGGCAAATGCGTCACTAAGGTAACGAACATGCATCATAATGAATGAAATCCCAACATACTTTCTTTGCTGTCGATATCCTGATATGTCTAGAAGGGTTTTCCGAGGGAAAGACCGAAAGAGCTTCTGCACCTGCTGTTTCCATGACAACAATCTTTTTTTCTGTGTCTCTGTAAATGCCTGCAAAAGCAAATAGGACTTTTTATGGGTAATGCAGCTTGGCACGAGGGGAAAAACATGCAATTAAATATGGGAAAACATTGGAGCCTGGTCAGCTTGGCTTAAAAACAACAACAACAAAAAAAACCCCTTGTTTCTAATCCAACACAAATATACTAATTAGACAGTTTTATTTTGGCAACCACCTGTAACAAAACTCTGTATTTCACACAGAAGATGCTTGGTAGGCTACACTACATGAAGCCTGCTAAAAATTAACATTCTTTTGATCCTTTTAAAGATTCCACACCATCAATACTTGCCCTCTCCCCAAACTCTATTAAATAGGAATGAATTGCAAAATTGATTTGTAATACTCAGGCTTTAGAGGACGTCCTGCATTTTCAGAATCAATGAAAACTCTTTAACTTCTCCGAATATCAATTTGCTATAATATACTATCACAATTTGTATAACCTTCAGGTAATTTAATATATTTAATATATAAAGAATTTTTAAAAAGAATTTCCCAGGAAAGGATCTCTCTCTCAATATATATCTCTTTTATTTCCCCCTTCCCCAACTTCTTTCACCTGAAATGTATGGTCTTGCCTAAGGGTAGCTCAATGGAATGGATAGTTTTTATTTAAAAAAAATAATATTTTTCCTATTACATGTAGTAACAATTAATATTCATTTTTAAAAATTTTGAGTTCCAAATTCTCTCTAAGAAAGCAATTAATCTGATATAGACTACTCATGTGTAGTCATGCAAAACATTTCCATATTAGCCATGTTGTGAAAGAAAACAGACAAAAAATCAAAAAAAGTAAATAAAGTATGATTCAATCTTCATTCAGACTTCATCAGTTCTCTCTCTAGAGGTGGACAGTATTTCTATCATAAGTCCTCTGGAATTGTTTTGGATCATTGTATTGCTGAGAATAAGTCATTCACATTTAATTATAATACAATACTGTTGTCACTATGAAGTGTTCTCCTGGTTCTGCCCACTTCACTTTGTATCAGTTCATGTAAGTTTTTCCAGGTTTTTCTGAAACCAACCTGCTTGTCATTTCTTCCAGCACAATAATATTCTCTCACAGTCTTATATCACAAAAAAGCCATTCCCCAATTGATAGGCATCCCCTCAGTTTCCAGTTCTTTGCCACCAATAAAAGACCTGCTATAAATATATTTGTACATATATGTCCTTTTCCCTTTTCTTTGATCTTTTAGGGATACAGACCAAGTAGTGGCATTGCTGGGTCAAACGATTTGTACAGTTTTATAGCCCTTTGGGCATAGTTCCAAATTGCTCACCAGATCAGTTCACAACTCCACCAACAGTGCATTGGGATAGAACAATGTCCTAGTTCTTCCACATCCCCTTTAACACTTATCACTTCCCTTTTCTGTCATATTAGCCAATCTGTCAGGTGTGAGGTAGTACCTCACGATTGTTTTAATTTGCATTTCTCTAATCAATATTGATCTTGAGCATTTTTTCATGTAACTGTAGTTTTGATTTCTTTTTCTGAAAACCACCTGTTTATATCCTTTGACCATTTGTCAATTGGAAAATGACTCATAGAATTGATAGCTTTACAGTGTGTTTTCCAGTTGGTGCACATTACAAGCTACACTAATTTTAATACTCTACCATTTCTTATTCTCATACTTCTTTGTGGCATCTAAAGTGACCCTGGAGTCTTAAGGGATATAGAAGCAGAGGATAGGTGCTAGCAAGTTCTACATTTTCTGAGGCTTCAAGCATGAACCTGATGCCAGATTGACTCTGCTGTCTGAGTACCAACAGTAAGAACAGAGAGCCACGTCAACAGTAGGTTGGTCATGAGATGATGAGTTCTTTGATTATGGCAACTCATGAAACAAAGATATTTAAATGGACTTCGACCCATTGGCCTTTCATTTTTCCATATTGAGAGGGACAGAAAAGAGGGCACAGAGTGCCAAAAGCCACACAAATTTTAGAAATCCTTAACCATAAGAAAAAACTTAACTATAGGTACTTTAAATGCGAGATCTTTGGTCCAATGACCAATTAATTAACATACTATAATAGAAAAAATGAAAATTGATATTATTGTGATAAAACTGGGAGACAAAAGGTTACTGCATCTCCTTGGAAAAGTAACAAAGGAATTGGTAGAACTGGTTTAATAATTCAATCAAAGTCAACAAGAAACATCATTTAATGTTAATATATACTTGATTCTCTCATCTTGAAGTGTTCATGATGATCATTTAAAAAAAAGACCAGTATGAAGATAATTGTAATTTATATGCTAAAATATGCTACAAAGGATGAAAAGGGAGAGAAATTCTATGAAGACTGTAACCAGCTCCTCCAAACCAAGTCAATATGTATTTTGATATACAGTGATTTCAATCTGAAAATGGGTATGCAAAGAGAGGGAAGTTTAAAAATGTCTTGAAGTTTAAAAAACAAGAGGCCAGAGGCTTGTAGATTATTACAAATCTCACAACTATATGTCATGAACACATTCTTCCTAAAAAGAATCTGAAGGCACTGGACAAGGTCAACACCAAACATCACAAAAATGAAGTTGACTGTAATGGAAAGGACAGGAAACAATTGGTTCCTGATTTGAAAAACAGATCTGAATCAGTTGTGTGCAGTTGGATCATTGACTAGTTACAGCAAAGATTGACATCAACATTATATTAAAAGAAAGGATAAAGATAAGAGGACACTATGGACAACTACAAGAGATTCAGTGTGTCATTCAAATAAACTGTTAATGAGACTGAGGAAAAAAAGGACAATGATCCTGATCTTAATTAACGCCATTATTTCCTGCACAAGTTTAATGCATATAAAAGAGTTGCCACAATGAGGAGGCCAACAAAACACAGAAACTGATTTAGCCAGCAAAATTTGTTGTCCCTGCCAAGTAGAGAGAGATGGAAGACACAGGGCAATGATGGAATAGACTATTAAGCCAGTGGTATCAACTTTTAAAACAGTGGAAGCAAAACCAAGTATAAACAGCTTGACAAGAGACCCAAATGAGACACATCAACCAAAGAGCATTCATAGATGAAACTGGCAGGAATGTTTTAAACATAAAATGGAACAAATCTGTCAATGTTTCTGTAATGATCTATTTCATTAACAGTAAAAGAAGAGATGCCACATTTGGACCCTAACATCTTAAGTCTTTGATATACAATACAAAGAAATAGAAATGGATTTTACAAAGTTGGGAAAAGTGACTGGACCAGACTAAATGTACATTGAGAAAATTTCTGATAGAGGCAATATAATCTTTTTTGGGGGGTTGGGGGCGGGACAATGAGGGTTAAGTGATTTGCTCAGGGTCACACAGCTAATAAGTGTCAAGTTTCTGGGGCCATATTGGAACTCAGGTCCTCCTGAATCCAGGGATGGTGCTTTATTTACTGTGCCACCTAGCTGTCTCCAAGGCAATATAATCTTTGGTATCTTCAGATAGAGGAAGATACCAAATATGGGAAAAATGAGGTGATATCAAGGTGTCTAAGAAAACTGCAATAATTATTGAGACATGCCTACTTTCTCATCTTTATAAAAATCTTCATGAGAATGAGCTACAGGTATATTGAGGGTAACCTGGATGAAAATATGAGAAGAAAAAGAGCAAATTTTCACAAACAGTACCTGACAGCAAACTACATCTTTACAGCACAACAACTGACTGAAATACACAGAGAATTCAAGATCCCACTGTGTTGATTGTTAATTATTTTAAAAGCATTTGATGTGGTAGAACAAAATTGAGCCTTAAAGCTTATCTTCCAATAAGGAGGCTCTCATGCATACATTTAAGATCATAATAGATACCTTGGTAAATTCCACCACAGAGATAATTTTGTTTAATGATCATTAATACCAAGTGATGCATGAAACAAGATGTGTCCTTGCCAAAATGTGCATGCTATCATAGAGGATGTCTTCTGAAGGATATAAAGGGAAGAGAAATTCTCTGCAGCTGGTGAGGTCCTCCAGGTGTTCTTGTTGCAAATGACATTGTGCTAATATCATTAAGTAGCAAAAACACTACAGAGCCTTCTCAATGAGATCCATAATAATTCAAGAGATCATCCTAACATGTCATATGGGAAAAACTAAAATGGATGAAAAATGCCAACTATACAGACTCAGACATGAATTTGTATGGCTAGTCAATAAGTGCTCAAATGCCTAGAGTTGTGTTATCTCACCATCTTTAGAAAATTTCTCTATAAAAAACATAAAGTGAGATTTCATAAAGGAAAGATTAAGTAGTCTTCCTGATACAGGTCATCTTTCTATACACAATGCCATGGCTTCTCTAAACAGATTCATATGAAAATAATATTTCTACTCTTAAAAGACAACATTATAAGCCACTCTTCATTTCCATGTATGTGGTAGTCAATATCAACAAAATCAACAAACCAGCCATTGAAAGTATCTAATGCATTATTGACAAGGCCAAGGGGGCTTTAAAAGACATCGCTTCTAAAGAATTTTTTTTGGGTGGGGCAATGAGGGTTAAGTGACTTGCCCAGGGTCACACAACTAGTAAGTATGAAGTGTCTGAGGTAGGCTTTGAACTCAGGTCCTCCTGAATCCAAGGCCAGTGCTTTATCCACTGTGCCACCTAGCTGCCCCCAAGAATTTTGATGATCAGCATAATTTCAAAATTGCAATAGAAATATGCTCCCTTCTATGTTTTATTTATGACTTAACTCATTGTTGTGAATTAGTAGGTGTCCAATCACAATGCCAACAGAAACTCTGAGGTGGCAAACATTATGATCTATATTTGACCAGTTAAGAAAGTGAGTGGTAAATCCTTTCCCTCTCAAAATTTCCTTTGTTCATTAATTGATTGCTAAACTTACTACATATATATGGTCATTTTAGGAGATGTGGAAGAGACTAAGAACTATAATTACAAAGTTCTTGCCCTCAGGCAAGTAGAATAGGGAAATAGAAGTGGTGTTCATTCATTCAATGGTTCATTTAACAAACATTTATTAAGTATTTCTATGACTAGGCTAGTGGATACAAAGATTAATAAGAGAGAGTTCCCTACCCTTAAAAGGATTATAATCAACAGCTTTTGTTGGCTTAATACTCTTTGGATTTTTTAATAAATGTCAATGAACAACTAATTCCTTTTGGTTATAGTGATGAATTCATTGGCATTATTTGTAAATTATTCATTTTTCTAGCCACAGAAAAAGCTGGACCAAACAATGACTTAGAGGGCTTAAAAATCAATCCGATGTGAAATAAAACTAGCCCTATTAATGTCAACTCTGCCTTTTTAGTATTGCGTAATGTTGGACAATTCATTTAGGGCTCTTTTGCGTCTAAATCAAGGGGGCCAGACTAGATGAGTTCTGAAGTCCCTTCTGGCTGAAAATCTGGCTCAAGAGTAAATAGCTATTCACTATTTAAAGATGCATTAAAATGGCTCCAAAAATATAATTTTATACAAGCATTTCCCAAAGTAACAAGTAGTATCCAATAAAATAGAAATACTTATTTCTTTACAGAATGAATACTTGATTCACCTATCACACATTACATTTGTTATTTATTTAATCTCAGGGTACATAATCTACAGTGGTAGTAGTGAGCAACTAAGACCCACATAGTATTTAGTGAAGCCCTTTTCTGTACCTCATCAATATTACAAATCAACATTATGGTAACATAGGGGCTAGAGTCAATATTCTAGGGCATTGGCTTTCCATAGTTATTTTTATCTCCATGGTTTCAGTTTCTATAGGCCAGGATACTGTTCTGGAGAAGTGGCTCAGGCATTAACTATCACTCTTCTCTAGTTTTTAGGGGTTTGGATGGGGTCATGGTTACTCTCTTATTTGCCCAAAATGAGTCTCTAGGGTCACTGTGGGACAGAGATAACATTCATATATAAAAATAGCCCTCACACCTTGACCTCAATTTGTTTCATTGGCAGTGTCTCGTGGATATTTAGAGAAACCCACCATTTTAAGTAGTCATCAGGACTCAGGTCAGACCAGAACTGTTAATATCATGTTTGGACAAATAAGCATATCTTTGACACAGATGATTAAAACTGTTTCCAAAGCTAGCGTAGTTGCATTAATGCTTATCAAGGAGAAAAAAGCCTCTTGGGGGAAAAATCATGAGATAGGGAAGTGGCAAGAAGCATTTAGCAGATGGAGAATAATGTCCTAGGACAATGAGGTATTTGGATACCAGAAGCAGTAGAAATAGAAACCTTTGTCCTTCCTCTTACCATCACATTATACTTTCTCACTGCTTTGTGGGGTCAGTGCCCACAGTCCCTAGGGAGGAAGGGAGGGCATCTCAACTTAGTCAACAACCTTCCTCTTCTCCAGTTAAAGAGTAATGTTTACAGCCAGTGAAAGAGTCTCCTGTCTAAGGGAATCCAGTTTAGCCCTCAGTTGGAATGAACAGTGTGTGCCACATGGGGGCCTCAAAAGGGAATGTGTGTTCAGTAGGCATGGAATAACTTGGGGCTGTGGAAAATTATTCATACACATTCCTCTTTCTTGAACTAAAATAATAATAAAAAAACTGTTAAAGAACATTTTCCTCTTTTAAAGTGGAGACAGGGCTCCTCCTCAGGCTTCCTGTCCGTGAGTTACCCCTCCGCAATGCAATCAGGATGTGTTTTCCTAGCATTAACACTTGACAAGCAAGAGCAGACTGAGAAAACCTTGATTTTTATATTGCCATCACTTATATGCCACAAAAGTGGTCAATGAGGAAAACTGAGAGAGACGAGACAGAGAGAACATCCTGACAACATGAATCCGGCCAACATTTGTGGGCTGGCATATGAAGAGGGCATCAGGAAGCCTGGATAACTTTTTAAATATAAGTGACTTGACTAATGTGTCATATGAGCTCTGAGTGCTTAAAACCAGGTGGAAAAGTTTCTTGTATTCCAATAGGCTGCAGACACAGTGGGAAGGGAAAGGCAAACTGCTCTACTTGCTTTTTCCCCTATATCATATTCCGTCCCCTGTCTCCATTCCTTTGAACGAACTTTACCTCATGTCTGGAAGGCCTTCTTTTCCTTACCTCCATCCACCTCACAGAAGCCTTGACTTGTTTCAAAGCTCAGCTCAAACGCCATATCCCATAAGATAGTTCTCCCAGTTTCTAATGGCCAACCCTACCCAGCTCTGCCAAATTATTTTGTTACCAATTTGCATTTAGGGCTTTTTTCTTGTTCATACCATTCTCCCTTGGTGGGAATATAAGTGCCTTGAGAGCAAGTATAATTTTACTTTTTTTGTGTTTTTTTTTTGGGGGGGGGTGAGGCAATCGGGGTTAAGTGACTTGCCCAAGGTCACACAGCTAGTTAAGTGTCCAGTATCTGAAGCTGGATTTGAACTCAGGTCCTCCTTAATCCAGGGCCCGTGCTCCATCCACTTAGCTGCCCCTATAATTTTACTTTTAACTTTCTAGCCATCCTACCTAGCAAATAGTAACAAATACTTATTGAATGAAGGAAGGAAGGTAGGGAGCATCATTCTAGATGTCCTTTTTGAGGCTTAAGAGATCTCTTATGTCTTAATCCTGAACACTCTTCTCCACTTATGAATGGTTGTAAGCTTCTTGAGAGTATCCTTTCTAACTTCCTTTCTTTATAGACAGTGAATGTTTACACACACACACACACACACACACACACACACACACACACACACGCAAAAGAAACCCAAGGTATTCAATAGGGCACACAGAGAGGATTGGGAAAAGGAAAGTCCAAGTTACTGGTCAAAGGGAAGGTGGAAACCACTATAAATGGCTTGTTTTCTCTATCTAGATCTCTTGATAAAAGAAAAAAAATGTCACTGTAAAAAATTTAAATTTCTTGGAGAACTTCAATATCTTAAAGAGCCACAAGTGTAAGTTATTAATATGATTAGCTGATCAGGTGTTTGACAACTCTGACTGAAATAATCTGGAAAAATAACTAGTTTTTCAGGCTGTGAGGGGGGAAGAAACAGGGAAAAGGGAGAAGACAGGTCATCAGTGAGGATGAAATAAAAAGCTAGAATTAAAGATTAAAAACAAGTATTTTTTATTTTAAGGGAGAATCCTCACTGTGAGGATTTGGTAGAGAATTTAATTTTGGCCTTGACCATAGGCCACAGCTGCAGTGACTGATGGACAGCTGGTGAGGGTATGAAGGGAAAAGAGGGAGTGGAACCAAGGGGAGAGAGCTGGAATTCTGCAATTTATATCTTCCTCTACATAACCCAAGGTTCTCAGCTGTCAAAGAGTTGGCACATCCTGCTGACATGCCATTTCATAGCTTATTCATCGGACATAGTCCTTTGGGACTTTATAATCTCATTTTATGCCTACATAGTGGAAAAACTCCACCAAACCTGATTTATGCAGGAAGGTAATTTTGAAAGCTCAGAACCTGACACTATAACCTTTGTGGAAAGACTCGGAAACCTTGGAAACTCCAGTCTAGCATTGCACAGATGGCCCTCCACCATTCTCCCATCTATACATTCAGATACAACACACATGTATAACACACACACATGTACATGTATTTTACCTAAATAAGATTCCTCATCTATTATATTCCTCATAGGCATGTCCTCAACATACCTCAGTTCTTTTTCAAAGGTTAAATATAATTCTCTCTCTCTCTCTTTTTTTTTTTTTTGCGCAGGGCAATGAAGGTTAAGTGACTTGTCCAGGGTCACACAGCTAGTAAGTGTCAAGTGTCTGAGGTCAGATTTGAACTCAGGTCCTCCTGAATCCAGGGCCGGTGACTTATTCACTGCGCCACCTAGATGCCCCCAAATGTAATTCTTATACAAAGTATAAGTCAACATAGAAATATGCCAAAACGTACAAGAAGTATTCACACATATGCATGCACATATACTTTCTCTCTCTTAGATTCCATGAGCCAAGCAGTAGAATATTTTACTCTAAAATGAAACAGTATTGAAAATGATAAGGGCCAATTTGGGCTCTGTACTAACTAGCCCTTGCTTCTTAATTTTATACCAATCCTTGGACACTTCAAAAGACATGCTGAGTTTTCAGTTGGCCATATTTCTTGTTCTAGTAGGAAGAATATCAACTTTACACAAATGTTCAAAGTAATTTTAAAATCAATACATCAAAGTGTTAAAAATGCTTGTCACTACTCACCTCGTGAATTAGACATTTGTCTATGAGTTGTAAATAGGAACTTATATTTTCCTCATCAGGTCTAGAGACCAGGAGCTGTGTACACACTGGAAAGGGAAGGAAGAGGTTAGAAAACTGCATGTTTTCCTGAAACATGTTAGTTTCACAAACCAAAAGTGAGGCTAGAGTAGGAGAGGTGCACGTGCATGTGTGATTGTATTTTTATGCAAGCTTAATGAAACATACAAAAGAACCTGTGTCTCTATTCTGTAGAGTTCAAGTGAACTGTCACTGGAGAAGCACTTGTCTAGAGCAAGCCTCTAAGTTAATCCCAGTCATACCATTCTATTTTAAGCCCTCTGCTACTGACTATGAGATGAGAAACATAGTGGCTGGCTGTAATGCACTTAATTTATGTCTTTGAAATGAGCTAACAGGCTATTCCCATTGAAAGGAAAAAAGAATCCAAGAACATAGTTTGGAGGCACAGTCTCTGTCTCTCTCCCCCTCTCCTCCCCCATCTCTCCCTCTTTTTCTCTCCCACTTTTCTCTCCTTCTTTTTCCTTTCCCCTCTTTCTCCTCTCTTTTTTCTTTCCTCTCTTTCTGTTTTGGTCATTTTAATGAAATATATGTATTCTGCAAAGTCAAATAGGTTTTTATTTCTCATTTGTAGGAACATGGACATCATATATATATATATATATATATATATATATATCTTTTTTTTCTCAGTAAATACACCTTCATTCATTCATTCATTCATCCATCCATCTTTCCATCTATCTATCAATCAATCAATCAATCAATCTATTTATTTATTTGCAGGGCAATGAGTGTTAAGTGATTTGCCTGGGGTCACACAGCTAGTAAGTGTCAAGTGTTTGAGGATGGATTTGAACTCAGGTCCTCCTGAATCCAGGGCCTGTGCTTTATCCACTATGTCACCTAGCTGCCCAATACTCCTTTATTTAAAATTTTGAATTCCAAATTTTATCCCTCCTTCCTTCCCTCCCCTCCCCCTCCTCCCTGAGGTAACAAGCAATCAGATAATATATATATATATTTCTTAAAAATGAAGTGTGTAGAAATGTACATACCTATGTTTCTACTAAATTGACCAATAAATTAGATGAATGCTTATGTGTCCACACAACTTAGAACTACTGCTTGTTCACAAAGCAATAGGTTAATAATATACTCAGAGTGTAAAGTCAGTAAGTGCAAAAATGAAGATTCTTCTTTTTTTACTAGCTTAATCTCTCTCTGCTCAATTCAATTCAATTCAATAATTCAATAATAATTAAGTCCCTAGAATGTGCAAGTCACTGGGGATACAAAGACAAAATGAATGCCCCTCAAGAATGACTTACATTCTATTTGGAGGGGGAGAGAGGATCCAACAGTTAAACAGATAATTAGATATAATTTGAAGAGGATGAGATTACTATTAACAAGGGGGATCATAAAAGGCTTATTATCATAGGGGTGGAAACTGACTTGAGCCTTGAAGGAAGTGTGTGTGTGTGTGTGTGTGTGTGTGTGTGAGTGAGTGTGTGTGTACACACACATACACCCATATAAATATATATAATGTTTTGTGACTTGCAGCTCAGAGATCCAGTGTTGGCATTGGTGGCAAAACAGTACCCAACAAGAGATAACTCCCTCCTAAACAATACTGTGTAGCTGGCCAAATTCAACCTAACACTTCTAGATGTACAAAACCAGAAGTATTACTCCTCAGTCCCTGGCCAACTTCTCCATAGTCTTGCTGTGCCGTGGCAGGCTTGCCTCCCCCTCTCCCCCTTCAGTTCTGGAACTATAATCAGGTCATCCCAGGCATTTTTTCCTGAGAAGAGTGCATCAATCTCCTCTCTGGCTCTACTCACCATCTCTGTTACTTTCTCGACTAAAATGCCCTTCTCTGGTCCCCACTCCCCTATGTGAGTCTTCTTCCTCTTATATTAGAATGGAAGCTCCTTGAAGGCAGATATTCTTTGCTTTTGGACTTTTATCACCAGTGCCTTGCACATAGTAAGAGCTTGATAAATGTTATCTCACTCACGCACTCATTCATTCATTCAAGCTGTCCTCTATGTAACTTTTAAAATAGCCAGAAACAAAAATCTGCTTGTATGCCCTAAAAGGCAGAGGACCACTTGTGATTTATGCCAAAAGTACTAGGTGTCCAAGATGTAGGAAGACTTTGGGTTCAGTATGTATGTAGTAAGTTAAGGCAATTTCCTTGCACATGGGCTCACTGTGAATGCATTTTCTCACTTTCATGAAATCTCTTTACTGAAAATCCTTTCTCGCTCAGACTCAGATAAGCAGTTACCCCTGCTGTAGCAGGTTCACTTTAAAATACACAGTGGGAAGTTTGGGTGTAGAATTAAAAAATCATAAGGGGCAGCTAGGTGGCACAGTCTATAAAACACAGGCCCTGGATTCAGGAGGACCTGAGTTCAAATCTGACCTCAGACATTTGACACGTAGCTGTGTGACTCTGGGCAAGTCACTTAACCCTCATTGCCCCACCCCCCAAAAATGATAGCTTGTGAGAAAAGGTACAATTATTCTTTTTTTTTGTTGTTTGTCCTTCATTCTCAAAAAGGACCATGACATCGGGAGGTGATGTCATGACTCACAGTGAAGTGGATTTAAGTGAGGGAGGGCTGTGCAAAGTCACCAACCTCACTCTCTCCTCCAGAGCCATCTGGGTCTACTGGCAAGATATACATCAGGATGACTGGAGATGGCCCCAGATGTTTAAGGCAATTGGGGTTAAGTGACTCACCCAGGGTCACACAGCTAGTAAGTGTCTGAGGTGAGATTTGAACTTAACTCCTCCTAATGTCAGGGCCAGTGATCTATCCTAGCTGCCTTGACAATTGTTCTTAATGATGTCATCATGGGGCTGGTTTCATATACGGAAAGGATCTTTCTTTGAAATCATTCTTTAAGTGTCAAGCTTGTTTAAGAAACATTAAGGGCCACTCGTTATGGGGGACAGTGAAAATAGAAAACTGGGTCTGGAATTAAGAAGTCTTGAATTCAAATTTGGCCTCAGACACTTATTAGCTGTATGACCCTGGGGGAATCACTTAATATGTCTGCCTCAGTTTCTTAAACTGTAAAATGGGGATAATAAAAGTACCTACCTCTCAGGGTTCTTATGAGGATCAAATGAGAGATCTGTGAAGCACTTAGCATGGTGCCTGGCACATAGTAGGTGCTTGTTTTCATCCTTCCTTCATATGTAAACGTGAGCCTTTATAAGGTATATATTTCTTTTGAACAAAGATTGGGTTCTTTAAAATTGCCTACCATCTAATATTAAAGATTAGAAGGTTCCTTCTCCCCGCCCCTATAAGAAAAGGAATGTTTTTGGACTTTTTTTTTCCATTTCAAGTGACTGAAAGGATTCTTCTAACCTCAGTGTTTTATTTGTAGCTGGAAAACTTTCTAAATCACTTAACCCATCATTCTTTGCTTCCCTCTGGTCTCAGAAGATGAGATGTTGCTTCTACTTTCTCTTGATCTTAATTCCTTGTCTTTCCCAAGGTCTTGTTCCATTGATCACATTTTCTCTCTCTCCTTCCTCCTTATCTCTTTTTTTGCTCAGTTTCAATGCATATTTCCCCCACCAACTTTTCTCTCTCTATTCCCACCTGCCCCCGATCTCTTTCTCCTCTGTTTCTCTCTAACTGTATATATGTCTCTCTCCCCATCTCCCCTTCCTGCCTTGGCTACATCCACTCTTGCCTACAAAAATGATCAGGTTTCCCTGATCTGAAAAGCAAATAGAAAAAAACCAAAACAGAACAAAACTCAAAACTTTGATCCTCCTGTATATACCCCCTTCTCCCACCAACCCCTCCCCCAAAACAAAACTATCTCAACCCATCATCTGATGGTTTGTCTTCCCTTTTGTATCAAACTTCTAGAAAGAGTGTTGACTATCTCCACTTTCTCAACACCAGTTCATTCTTCCCTTTCCATCTCACTTCCACTACATCACTCTACTCAAAGTTCTTGCTCTAAGGTCTCTGAAGATAAAAAAAAAAACAAATTCAAAGATCTTTGTTCAGTTTTCATCCTCTACTTCAATTAAAAGCATCATTTCTTTACTCTGAAAAGGATCCTAACTTTGCTCTGTCCTTATCTGAATACGTTCTCAGAGTGAATCAACAGTGGGAGAATTGGGGCAGAGAGGAGAAGGAGTGAGGATAGTTTGGGGAAAGAATTCCTCACCATCATAAAATCATCTCTCTTTTAAAAGAAGAGATTTTTAAAGGAAAAATGCCTAGACTAGTCCCTCCACATTTGAGAGAGAAATCTAAACCCTCCCTCCCTCTTTTCTATCACTCTAATTCAAGCCCCAGCACTTACCAACTTCATGCAACCAGAAGCAGAAGTGCCACAGTAAAGAGGCATGCCTCCTTTTGGGCAACAGGAGTATTAGGCTATACTCAGAAAGTGCCAATACCCATTCTATTTTTTACTAACTTCTGACCTTATGCTGACTATGGAGGAAGAAGATCCTAGAGGGTTAGAACCAGCCACTGAGGATTTTGTCTGTTTCTTTAATTACCCTTCTCAGAATCTCATACCTGAATTTGCTCCATGTGAGATACAAATGACAAATGCACATCCTTTTTCTGAGGAAATGAGCAATTATCTCTCTCTGTGAAGAGAGAAAGGCAGGTGGTGGTGCAGAGAGGGAAAGAGATAAAGAAGAAATTGGAAGCAGAGACATATCACATTTCACCTTTTCCCATGACTCTTGTGAACTGTCCAGGGAGATCGCCCTCGGGCAGAGGTGCCCCTGCAGATTCTCCCTCACAGCCACTCATGTGATGCTGCTGGATTCCACCTCCTGCGGCAGAGTCCTTACACTCAAGGGCCTGGTTATCAGAACCAATCAGAGTAGGTTGATGATGAGGTTCTGACTCCTGGCTGTGTTCCTCTGTGTTAGAGCTCTGGGAGCAGTATGCTTTTATTGGAGTAAGGATCATCTGGTGCAATTCTTGCAGTGGGACACGCAGGTTGCCACCTTCTAAGATGTCCTGAAAGTTTAAAGATAAAAGGCAACAGTCAACAACATGAACCATATACTCTCCATTTGACCCGTGCAACCTTTTGGTTTCAGTTTTCTGTTTGGTAGAAACTGGGTGTAGAAATTATTGTATTTCTGGAGCTATAACGAAGGAAGAATAGCAGCTGAGATGCCCAGAAGTTCATAGGAGAAAAAAACACCAAGAAATGGGGCCAATAATAAAACCTTTGGCCTCAGATGTCTATACAGAAATGCTCAAAAGTTAGGCAACAAGCTAGAGGAATTAAAGAAAAGAAAAACAAATTTAAAACCTGGATGCTGTTTGGTTCTAGTTTGTTGGTCTTAAGGAGAGGAGAGATAAACAAAAAAGAGAGGAAAGAATGAGTGGAGAAAAAGGAAAACAAGAAAAAAAATGGGGAAGAAGAGAAAAGAGCTTTATTTTTTTTTTATAATTAGGATACACCCAAAGAATGGAATACAATTATGGGTACCTGGAGAGTGGGATCTCATGAACCTCATTCTTACTGAAATCAGGCAAAGCAGGGTCAAATGCAAACACAAAAATAGAAATTCTGAAAATTAAATGAGATATGCATAAAACTAAAAGAAAAAACAACAATGAAAAAACCCAACAAAGCAACCAAAGAATAGATAAGTAAGATTAGGAACCATTCCAATAATATCATTGGTAAAAACAAAGATATTCATTGTTGCCACTATTATTCAATATACTAATATAATAAAAATGGTGTTACTACCTAAATTAGTTTATTAATTTAGTGCCATACCAATAAAACTAACAAAATCCTACTTTATAGAACTAGACAAAATACTAACAATACTAATAAAACCTGGAGAAACAAAAGGTCAACAATCTCAGATTAGATCAACAAGATCAAATTAGATAAATAAACCCTAAAAGCAACTTGACATTAAGTAGCATAGTGTTTAATAAACTTAAGAAAATTCTGACATCATTGTCACAAATGCCATAAGAGAAAGAGGCAAATTATCTAAAAGAGGGAAGGTACAGTGAGATCACTGATGAACTCCCTCCCCTCCCCCCTTGATATATACAAGCTATGGAAACATTGACAAGTAACAGGGTAAATAAAAAAGTGATATAACAGATCTGGGGAATTAAGGGATTTTGTTCAAGGATGAAGTGTACCTTAATAATAGATAGTAAGAAGGACTTACCAAATCTAAAAGGATTTCTTTTTTTTTGGCGGGGCAATGAGGGTTAAGTGACTTGCCCAGGGTCACACAGCAAGTAAATGTCAAGTGTCTGAGGCTGGATTTGAACTCAGGTCCTCCTGAACCCAAGGCCAATGCTTTAGCCACTGTGCTACCTAGCTGCCCTCCAAATCTAAAAGGATTTTAAGATGAAGAGGAAGAGGATGGGAGAAACGTACTTACATATTTTGACTAAGTTGGTTACCATTGACATTGAAGCTAGATATCACTGAGATATTTTTGTAGGCAGAAACCTGCTTATATATACTAGATATCACTGAGATTCTCCCTCATTGAAAATAACTACAATGTAGGAATAACAGTAGTAAAGAAGCCTAGAAAGTCACAGGAGACAAAACTCAAAGGAATCACTAAAAATAAAACCCATGGCTTCAGACATAGACTTAATATAAGGAAAAACTTCCTAATTTATACAAAAGTGGAAGGGATTGCCTAGGGAGATAATGAAGATCTTTAACCAATGTCTAGATGAAGGATAACAAGTAAAACTTCATTCAGAAAAGGAAATGAAGATCAAATCAAGTAAGAAAACACATGTAAATTATTTCTCATTTTAAGGTGCATTATTATTGTTTATTATTATTATTATTATTATTAAAGATACCTCTCTCATCATAGCTTGAGGTTTTCCAATTTAAGTACTTGAAATATTTCCTATTCCAACTAATAGGAGGAGGAGGAGGAGGAGGAGAGGAAAGTATTTCTGAATTGTCCTCAAAGGAAGAGTTTTAT
Source organism: Dromiciops gliroides (assembly GCF_019393635.1). Taxonomy (NCBI): domain Eukaryota; kingdom Metazoa; phylum Chordata; class Mammalia; order Microbiotheria; family Microbiotheriidae; genus Dromiciops; species Dromiciops gliroides. Next base: position 274,440,077 of record NC_057862.1, read on the forward strand.
TCCCTTAAGCATGTTAGTAATTACACATTTTTCCAGCAAACTTCTTGGTCATGGAATTAAATATCAATTAATATCAGTTGTTAGGATTTTCATAATTTGTGGTTCTCAAATTTCTTTGTACTAGCAGATATTCATTATATGCTACTACAAGAAAGAGCAATCTATTGATTAGCTACAGGCATAGTCCAAAGTATCACTAAGGGACATCTTTGCAGATAGAGGAAAAAAAATCTTTAGTTCTGCAAAAATTTGTGCACTAATTCACAGATTCCCCCCCCCCTTTAGCTTAAACCTTATAACTTTTTCCTCTGGAGAGTGTGCCAGAACCTTAGGCTAAGAGACTACCTACTGGTAAGCATATCTCTATTATAAATACTCATAGAGCCTCCCACTGCTTTTAACCTTTTCCCAAACACCAATTTCAATGAAATCTTAACCATATGGAAATAAAAAAGAAAGGAAGCATTTAATTAAATTGCTTCAAAGCCAACTTATTCCCTCTGGGCTGTAAGACGTGCTAAATTTTCTGAATTCACTCTACTGATTAATCTATCAACATCTATTTATTAAGTGCCTACTACATGCCAAGTATGTTGTTCGGCACCAACTTTATAAAGAAAAAATGACTCAATTTCTACTCTCAAGCAGCTTACGTTCTAACACAGGAGATTTATATATATATATATATATATATATATATATATATATATATATATATATATATATATACATACATACATACATACATGAGTTCATGCAGAATAAGTGTCAAATAAATACCAGGGAGTTAAATTTAAAGTAGTTAGGAAAGGCAGTAGAAGTTGGAATCATCAGCAAAGTTTTCATGTAAAAGATGGTGTTTCAGCTTGGTCTTGAAGAAAGTGAGGGATTTTAGAAAACAGAGATGAGGAAGGAGAACATTCTGGACAGTACAAAGGCATAGAGATGGGAGATGGAGAACAGAGAAAAAGTGAATTTGGCTAGACTATAGAAAGCCAGAAGGGGAGTAATGTGTAATGAGTCTGGAAAGATAGGCTGAGGTCTAGTTGCAAAGGATTTTAGAAAACAAAAAGAAGCATTTATATTTTATCCTGAAGTCAAATGGAGCTAAAGTTTATTGAGTAGGAGAGTGACCTCATATGTACTGAGGAAAAATCATCTTGGAAGCTCAGTGGAAGTTGGAATGGAGAGCAGAGCAAAGAATAGTGAGTCTGGTCCCTGGAGGGGTGGTTACTATTTCAAGGCTGTACTACCTAAAACTATAGCTCACAAGTCCCCACCAAGGTGCTTTCCATTAACAGTCAGATAAACATAATTAGCTTTTAGTAAAGGAATTTACCAAGTTGGCACACTAAGAACAGTAGCTAAAAAACATCCTTTCATATTACCTGAGGAACATTCTCCCACAAATAAATGAGGATAGAGGGCACACATATAGAGTACAATGTTAGTGAAGCAAATATTTAGGGAACATATGTGGCTAGAGCAACTTGCAACTCTAAAACTACAAGATTTTTTTCTCTCTTAGTAGAGTCCTTACAAAGCCCCCCCCCCCCCCCGAAGAGTTTCTCTCCTGGGTAGGTGGTTCAGCTGGGTTCCCAGGGTCTGCTCTTCTCTGCAGCATGACGATTTATTGCCAGAGCTAGTTCTCTATTTCATGGTCAGCTCCCTTTTCTCAGCTGCCAAAGGTCCCACTCATATAACTGAAGAAGCTGATTCCTTCTCTTTAGAGATACCATCTCTATGATATCCATGTTTGTTTGGTGTATGGATTTCCGCAATGTCTAAAGTGGGTCCACTTTAAAATGATTTGGTTGAGGGAAGGAAAAAGAAATTACTCTTCCCTAATCAAGAATGGTTCCATCATAGGGTCCAGGTTCTTTCTTCACTTCTGTATCCAAGCTTGCATTAACTTAAAACTGATTCTCAAACTATCTTTTTTTTTTTTTTTAAAGTGAGGCAATTGGGGTTAAGTGACTTGCCCAGGGTCACACAGCTAGTAAGTGTTAAGTGTCTGAGGCCGGATTTGAACTCAGGTACTCCTGACTCCAGGGCCAGTGCTCTATCCACTGTACCACCTAGCTGCCCCTCAAACTATCTTTTAAGGTCCTTCAGGGGATGTGGTCATTTTCCATCAGCTAATGGAGTTGCCCTTTCTGATTCACTCAGAGAAGATTCTCACTTATTGATTGACAAGCAATATAAAAAGGGACAAGGGACTTCTTTAAAGAACTAGAAAAAATCTTAATGCAAATTAAATGGAAGAATAAAAATATCAAGGAGCACCTTAATCTTAAAGGTGGGTAGGTTGTGCAGTATGGATAGAATGCCAGGCCTGGAGTCAGGAAGGCCTGAGTTCAAATTCAGCCTCAGACACTTACCAGATGGGTGACCCTGGGCAAGTCACATAATCCTGTTGGTCTCAGTTTCCTCATCTGTAAAATGAACTGGAGAAGGAAATAGCAAACTATTCTAGCATCTCTGCCAAGAAAACCCCAAAAAGGGATCACAAAGAGTCAGACATGACTGAAAAATGATAAACAACAATGAAACAAAAAAGAAAAACTGGCAAAATAGTCACTATCAACACTATCAGGACAAGGAACAAAAATCCTGAAAATGATGATTGGAATAGATTGGATCTACAGGACATCCAACCAAATGTATGTGGAAGATTAGTGTTTGATGAATCTTTAGAAAATAAAATTTGGGAAAAGTATTTATTATTTAATAAATATATTTGGCAAAAACGAGTGTTGATTCTCCATTTTCAGTGTCTGTGGCAGGTGTGGCCAAAAAAGGCACTTCAGCTGAATGAGCAAATCACACACATGAATTCTGCAGAAGTTGAACTTGGAGAAAAGAAATGTGTCCACATTTAGGAGATAATTGATAAAAAATTGAAGAATAGCAATCTACAGTCTCAGATACAGGTTTAGATTCTACTTTGGGGATGAAAGCTAAGGTTCAAAGACAACTAAGAATTATAAAAGGATTAGGGAGGAGAATCTGAAGAGGTAAGAGGAAAAAGTAGTCTCTGATAAGGAAGAAAAGGTAAGTGGAGTAGTTAGATGATTAAACAAACTGATTGAGTGGATTGCTGGGTGGGAAAATTGGTGAAACATTAATACAAGGATGAAAGGGAAGTAGTGTGGTGGTAGAGTCTAATGAAAGGAATATAAGTGGCACCCACAAGTTATAATAACAGCTAGCATTCGTATAGCCCTTTAAGGTTTACAAAGCACTTTGCAAAAATTTCATTTTATCCTCACAACAAACCAGGGAGATAGGTACTATTGTTAGCCACATTTTATATACGAGGAAATGTTGGCTGAATGAGGTTAAATGATTTGCCAAGGGTTATACAGCTAATGTCTGAGGCTGGATTTAAACTGAGGTCTTCATGGCTCTAGGTCCAGCAGTCTTCACCACACCACCTACCAGCCTTTATACCTATTATTAAGTTATTTAGTGATTACTTTGTTATTTAATTAATAATTCTAGTTGTGTTATTAAGAAGAGACAATAGAATGTGAGTTTTAAACAGGTAGTTAGAGCTGAGATATAAATACTCAGAATTCAAAGAAACAAGGCTGAAAATCTTAACCCTTTATAGAGAAAATTGAACAGAAAAGGAATTTGGAATCACAGTATATACCATTTATCTCTGAGCATTCCACTTGGATAAGAGATTGAAAGATTAAATTTCTTCTAAATGATGTCTCAAAAGGATAGAAGAAACGGAATGAATATATTTATCTTAATTGTGGAGTGAAGATTAGTTGTTTGTGGTTTAATACATGGAAGAAAGTACTGAGGACAAGACAGATGAATCAGACTAATTTTTTCACCCCAGACATCAATTTATCATCGTACAGGAGTATTCTCATTGAAGAAAATTCAAACAAAACATGTTGGCAACAGTTATGCAACTTGTCCCTTAGAGTTTCCTGGAGGCACTGAGAGATTAAGGGACTACCTTAGTTAGCATCATAAAGTCAGTTTGGGTCCAAGGCTGAACTTAAACTATTTGACTTTGGGACTGGTTTTCTATCAATGCCATGTTAACTCTCATGCTGGACTATAAAAAGGTTTAAAAAAATTCTGTAAAACTAAAAAGAATTTAATTAAAAGTAAACAACATATTGGGGAAATACTTATGGCAAGTTTGACATCTAAAATGTAAAAAAAAAACCCCTTTAAAAACCACTACTGATGGAAGGGGGAAAGGGACCCACATGTACAAAAATATTTATAGCTGCTCTTTACGTGGTAGCAAGGAATTGGAAGTTGAGGGGGTGCCCATCAATTGGGGAATGGCTGGACAAGTTGTGGTATATGAATACAATGGAATACTATTGTGCTGTAAGAAATGATGAGCAGGAAGAGTTCAGAGAAACCTGGAGGGTCTTACGTGAGCTGATGATGAGTGAGATGAGCAGAACCAGAAGAACATTGTACACAGTATCATCAACATTGAGTGTTGACCTACTGTGATGGACTATATTCTTCTCACCAATGCAATGGTACAGAAGAGTTCCAGGGAACTTATGATAGAAGAGGATCTCCAAATCCAAGAAAAAAAAGAAAGAAAGAACTGTGGAGTATAGATGCTGATTGAACCATATTATTTCTTTTGTTTTGGGTGCTGTTGTTTTTTTTTTTCTATTTTGAGGTTTTGCATCACTGCTCTGATTCTTTCTCTTGTAACAGGATTAATGCAGAAATAGGATTAATGTTATTATGTGTATATATATGTGTGTGTATATATATATCTATATGTATAGATATATATAGATATAACCTATATCAGATTACCTGCTGTCTAGGGGAGGGGGGAGGGAGGGGAGGGAGGGAGAAAAATCTGAAATTGTAAAGCATGTATAAACAAAAGTTGAGAACTATCTTTACATGTAACGGAAAAAATAAACTATCTCATAATGTAAAAAAAAAAACAAAAAAAACAAAAAAAAACCACTACTGGTAAAAAACCAGGTCCACTTTGAATAAATGGCAAAAAAATTATTATTGTTTAGTTGTTAGTCATGCCCAAATTTTTGTGACCCCATTTCTGATTTTCTTGGCAAAGATACTGGAATGGTTTGCCATTTCCTTCTCTAGATCATTTTATAGATGAGGAATTGAGTCAAATAGGCTTAAGTGACTTGCCCAAGGTCACACAAGCCAGGAGGTATCTGAGGCCATATTTGAACTCAGGTCCTCCTAACTCCAGGGTGGGTGCTCTATCCACTGTGTCCCCTAGCTGCCCATAAATGGTAAAAAGATATGAACAGACACTTTTCATAGGATCATACAAATCTCCTTCATTTTGCAGATGAAGAAATTGAGGCATAGAGAAGTTAAGGATTTGCCCTGGGTTGACAATGTGAGAGTTGGAATAACACCCCCTGCTGGGATGAATATTTTGTGAGCTCTGACCTGAGGACAAGCCATGTGGCCTTGGTATCAGAAAGTGATGTTTGCTTGTGGGTACTGTCAATCAAAGCTACCAGACAATTAACTTGGAGCTGTGTGTGTGTGTATGGCCTGTTTCTGTTTTCGCTAGAGGCTTCTGGGACAAAGAAGGGGTGAGAGCTCTCTCTTTCAACCTGGACCTCAGCTTGGCTGGAGCAGAGATGCTGGCTCCCTTAGATAGATAGATGAAGGAACCTTGGCCTCTTTCTCTCTCCTCACCAAATTCTTATGCTCCTTAATAAATACTTAGAAGTCTAAACTCTTGCTAAAGTTTATAATTTATGGTGACCACTCATTAGATTTTTAGACAATCTAGCTAGGATTTTAGCCCCTTACAGATAGAAACTTTACAACAAGAGATACAAAATGTCTGAGATGGGATCTGAATTATAATTCTTTCTTATCCCAAGGTTTGTGTACACCATATTGCCTCTCAAAAAGATAAAACCCAAATTGTTAACAATCAGTTGAAAAAATACTCAATCTCAGTAATAATCAAAGAGACACAAATCAAGAAAAATTAAATGTATCTCATACTTATCAAAGTAGCAGAAATAATTAAAAGTGAGGAAAGAACTTGGTGGGGTTGTAGTAAAATGAGTACGCTCTTTATTGTTCATAGAGTTGTAAATTAGTAGAATCTTCCTAAATAGTAATGTGGCAATAAAAAACAAAACACATTTTGACCTTTGTTATGAAAATACCTGGACATTGCTATCAAAAACAAGAAAAAAGCTAGGTTTTCAAAGATTTTCAAAGATGATTTAATATAATTATGAAAACTGTGGTACATTAACATAATATAATAATCTATGTAATTATAGTGGACAAGTATATGATTACAGGGAAATTTAGAATGTTTCTTTCATAGAAAGACCTCTAAGAAAAAATGCAAAGCAAAAAAAAAAAGCAAAGTATGATCATATGAGGAAAAAATGAAGGAGTATAGACAGAATTCTGATAGAGACTTAGAGAAACTGTTTATATATTTAAATAAATTCATCTAAATGTCATTCTTAAGCATAGTTGTTTTAATTAGTGCTTCATGTTAAAATTTCATTAAAAACAATTGTCTCAAGAGAAAAGAGGGCATGTGTCGATTTTCTTATTTGGAAAGGAGGTGAAGATGGAAATAGAGAAGAATTACTTATATTCTTGAGCATTTCATTTTCTATTTGAATAACGATAAATTAACATAATTATTCTTTGGGAAAATATGAAATTATTTTGGAAGGTTATATGCACATCTTTCACCTGCAGAATTTAAACTCCCTGAGGGCATTAATAAATGCTTTTTGAATGAAATAGTAAAGATAACAATAAGTATAGAACTATCAAGTTACTAATGTCAAGAGTCTATCTTTAAATATTCCATTTGATAGTAGACAAGAGATGGCTAATAAGGCAAATTTTAGGTGTACAAAAGAGAAAGAGAATGAATGAATGAATGAATGAATGAATGAATGAATGAATGAATGAATGAATTTGGAGTACCCATTACAAAGAAGACCTGATTTTGCAATACTTTAATTTTCTGAATCTGGTTAGGGTGACAATTAAGAAGTGTTAGGATTTTCAATAGGCTATCTAAGGATTTTTTCCTTAGCTACTTTTTCCATTAGGGAGGTGGAAATGTCACATCACTTACCCTTTCTAAAGACTTTAGTAGGTTCTGTCTCTCCTTAAGCTTCTGGATGCTGATGACAATCTTATGTCTTGCGCCTTTGGTAACATTCTATAATAAAATGAAAGCATGAAAAGCACCAGTTTTTAGCATTTTTTTTACCAGTTTGCAAAGAAATACATCCAAAACGGCAGAAAAAATCAGGGGATCACAAATCTAGCAGGCATCCCATATATTATTTAGTCCTTTCCCGCTTTTCCTTTGTATTTAAATGGTCACCCGCCCATGAATTTGACTCCATTTCTTTCTTCGGTAACCCATTCTTTGATTTTTTTAATAAAGGGAAATGTAACCTTAAAGGAGGTATTGGTGCCAGTATACGCCCAGGTTTCAATCAGGCCAATTTGGCCCTTCATTTGAGGTTCCATTTTCTCAACTTCATAGTCATGGTTGACCAAAGAATCATTCAATAAACATTTGCTGAATGTCCTCACTATGTGCAAGTCACCAGAATGGCTCCTTTAGGTACAGAAATAGAAAAGTCCTTTTCCTAATCTCATCTCTAATATGAGTTTCCTATGACTAACTATACTCTATGCCAAAGAAGCTCTTTTTGAGGAAGGAAAGGGCAGGGATATCTCTTTGACTTGGAAAAAGAAGACATTATTGAAAAACAAGCCTGCTTTCTGAGAGAAATCATGGGGTACTATGTTTTTGATTTATACTGGACGATGGCTCAACAGAATTAAAATATTCTGAGTAGTTTCTGCCAAGCTCTTGCTCTTCTTTATGCATCACTTATCCACCTTCCCCACCCCCTTTTCCCCTCAAGTTATGATCCTAGGATCATAACTTTTTGCCACTCCCAAATTCTGACCCAGACAAAAAAATTGTTCTTAGAAATGGTCTTCCCATCAACCCCAATATCCCAATTGAGCAATCTAACATCCAGAAAGATGTGGGTGAAACTACGGTTGAAATAGTGCTCTTCATGATTCTGGCAGAATTGCACTGAGTTCAACATTTGTCTAGCTTCTCAGTGCCAATGTTCAACCAAGCCTCAAGAGGTCAGTTGAGGGCACTGAAAATAGAAGCTAAAGCTAGCAATCTGCTGGGAGGTACACACTGAAATCAGGGACACTAAAAATATTGTTAATATCCTCTTCCTGCAAGGAAAATATTATTAGCCCATTCTGTTCATTAATTCATCGAAATCATTGTTCAGAGGAAACCGAAGTAAATTCACAACATGCAAACAGGATTTTAACCAAGGAGAAACAAAGACAACAGCCAAGTCTATTTACACTAGCACAGCATGGAAGGAAACACACATTCTTAAGGATTCTGTTGGCTCGCCTCTGGCAGGGTCACTTTTGAAAAGATGCTTTTTAGGGAGAAGGAAGAAACTGGCTCCTAAGTATAAAGCAGAAGACTAATAAAAAAGAGCAACGAACAGTCCAAATCTCATTGGTGAACCCAGATTACTAATGGTGGTGTCAGAAAAGCTGGTATAAATGAAAACACAGTAAACTTTACAAACTAAAAGGCAAGGCTGGACATGAAATGACTTGTAGGCCAGTCAGGCCTCTTCCATGGGAAATGAGTCATTTCAGACCTGATTTACTCAGGACCAGGATGCCATGCCCTAACCTAGTGCCTGATCTTAGAGAAAGACAAAAAGGATTTAGTCATAAGTCAGGAACCTACCTGTGCCTCTAGCTGGCATTCCGTGAGAGCCATCATTTCCTCATAGGTCATCTGGGAGAAAAGCGCAGCATATTTGTGCAGGCGGAGGCTTTTTAACCAGGCGGGAACATCTAAAGGATCAGAGATGAGAAAGATGGAGAATAATAAAGGGGAGAAAAGAGAATTAAAAAAAAAGAATGGGAAGGGAGATGTGAAGAAAAGAATGAAAAAAGAAAAGGGCAAGAAAGAGAAAAAGAAATTTCTGTTATTACATGTTTTACTATGCACCCTGATATTCATTTCAACTTCAGACTTCTTGGGTGTCCTGAACAGTAACACAACAAAATATTCTACATGAACCACTTGATCATAGCTATGGGAAGGATTCATCAGTTAGTCAAGAAGCATTTATTAAGAACTTACTTTTAGTAATATATAAGTTACAGGCTGCCTCAATATGCTCCTTTTAAAGATTTCAGGTCAGACTACCACGTTGGGACTGTTCATCCTACAAAGCTGTGGGGTGGTGGGGGTATAAAGTCATTATAGTTTGTAGTCTGTCTACTATTGAGCCTATCTTTTTAATATGTGGAAGACTAAGGGATATTGGATCAAAAGAATAGTAAATGAGTGATAGGCTAGAGATGTTTTTGTTACTTCTTCCTCCAATGCATGGAATGAAGTTGATTATTTTTTGGTATATTAAAAAAACAACCAACCAACAAATCATTTAGAATCCAAGGCATTTGAGGGGACCCCCAAAGAAATCAATGGGCTAGTGACCTGTTTTCAAATCAGATTACACCTAAACGATTCTCTGTCATAATATAAACTCTGATCTGAAATGAGTATTAAATTTGATGAGTTAAAAATCCCAGCCTTAAAAACTACCTAATCAAGTTCAATAAAAACCATGTTAAAAGACATTTTATAAAAAGCTATAACCTTGCATTCATCTAACTCACTTCATTGCCATACAATTTTAGAACTATAAGAAATCAATTTTTCTAGCCCTTATATTTTCTAAAGTGGGAAACTAAGGCCTACCAGAAGTTAAGTGACTTGCTCAAGGTCACATAGCTAATGGCAGACCTGGGATGAGGTCCCCTGCACACTCTAGCTTAGGAGTTTTACCATCTTTAGTTTCTCTCTCTGTAACATGTACAGGTCACAACTGGTCAGGAAAGTATTTTGAAATGGCAAAACAGATCACCATTCATAATGATTATTACAAGACTATAGAATCACAAAAATTGAGAATAATATGGTCACATCTATGTCCTCAAAAGAACCCCCACTATAACATACCTGGAACAAAGAACAAAGATTTTTTTCTTCCGTTAGGGGCCACAAATAGAAAGTTTCTGATTTTTCTGAGGTCATAAATGTTGCTTTAATAGAGGGTCAATATAAAATATTAATAGGGGTTAAAGTATATTAAAAAGGCTTGGTTTTCTCTCAAAGAAGTACAATTAGCATTTTACAAATATCATCTTGTTTCATCCTCCCAATAACCCTGAGAGGGAGGTGCTATTATTGTCCCCATTTCACAGATGAGGAAACTGAGGCAAGAAGAGTTTAAGTGACTTGTCAAGGTTACGCAGTTAGTAAGTGTCTGAGGTCAAATCTGAGTTCAGATCTTCCTAACTCTAGGTCCAGGGCTTTATGTACTGAGTCACCTAGCTTGCCCAGATCAACTATTGATTTCAATGTGAGTTCAGTAAAGCAGTTTAAACTTAGATGACTATGTTGGTTTAAATTCTCCCTAAGTGAAAGGACAAAAGGAAGCAGGAACAATCAGTACAAGATGCTTGTATGTTTGGACCTGGTAATAGGTGTAAAAAAGTTTTCATGATCAGTTTAGTGATTCTCATCCTTCCTCAACTTGCCCCAAAGCAAATGTAAGTTTTCTAATTGATAAATGGGTTCTAAACATAATGAAAAATTAAATACACTAAAACATATCCAAATAGTGCTCCTAGGATTCACAGATCCTTCTATACAGTATACACCTACCTTTAAAAATACTGAATCTCTTCATCTCACTGCAAATGACATTTCACCAAAAATATTAATTCATATAAACCTTTTTAGAGCTTGTCAGCAAGGGCCCTTCTTCCCATGACATGCATAATGACAAAAAGATAGTAGATAGAGAATATTGAAAAAGCATACTGGAAAAATAATATTGGAAAAGACCCTGATGTTGGGAAAAGATTGAAGGCAAAAAGAGAAGGGGATGGCAGAGAATGAGATGAATAGATAGTGTCATGGAAGCAATAAACATGGGCTTCAACAGACTTTGGGAGATAGTGGCAGATAGAAAGGCCCGGCGTGCTATGGTCCATGGGGTCACAAAGAGTCGGACACGACTGAACAATGACAACTGTGACCTAATATCCAGTGGGGTTGGTTAAATAGTCTAGGAAGTTTCAGGTCAAGAATTTGGTGTCATTTCCTCTGCTTCCATTCTGACCATTATTTTACTTTACAAAAGTGACTAGCTTAATACAGTCTACTAATTCAGGTCAGGAGAATGGTTACCTCTTTGTATCAGGCTTTTGTTAGAAAAACACAAATTGCCATTCTCAAAAACACGGTGGAAAGAGTATAAAAGTAGACCCCATGGGGCCAAATAATCAGAAGGTGACCTCTCTGTTTTAAGTCCATCTCTTGCACATCAATTGAAGACACAACTAACAGGATCATACAATATACTGCTGAGTCATGCAGCCAATTAAGTGGTTCCTTAGCCAGTACTCCAGGAACAAGGGCTTACAAAGCTTACCAGAAGCCTGGGGGAGCCTTATTCCTCTATTCAACACCTAGGCTGCAGAAGAGATATTTCTTTCTTTCTTTTTATTTTTGCAGGGCAATGAGGGTTAAGTGACTTGCCCAGGGTCACACAGTTAGTTAAATGTCAAGTGTCTGAGGCTGGATTTGAACTCAGGTACTCCTGAATCCAAGGCCAGTGCTTTATCCAGTACGCCACCTAGCTGCCCCGTGAAGAAGAGACATTTCTGAACATAGCAGCACTGAACTACCACATACCCAATTAGCATAGTGCCTGGCACATAGTAGGGACTTAATATATGTTTATGGGTTGATTGACATACAAAACCTGAAAACCTTAATGCTTCAGTAGGCCCAGGACCTGGAAGTTCTCTTTGGCTGTAAGACTTCTTGAAGACAAGATTTCTGCTCTAGTATAGATCCCTTTCAATTTGGAAGCATTTCAATAAATGCCTATTGACTAACTGATCTTTGTTGTAATATTATTTGATGAGGAGAAAGAGGCAGAGTAAAGTTCTGTATCTTATGCTCATCCACCTCTGCTTTTTATCACTTTGTAAGTGGTGTGGGGCACCTCCCTTTCACCAGTCATTAGAACATTAAAAAAAAATCAAGAACATTTCCCACAAGTTTTGCCCATTCCTTCATGGTCAGAAATCCAAATTCTGCAGATACAGGACTCTGCAAGATATTAGATGACCAGGACCCTATCGTAACAAAACATCCAAGGTTTTTCTTCTCAAAGTCTAGATGCTAAACTTCAAATGATCAATAATAACTAACCCAGGGTCTTCCCTTTTAAATCTATTAAACTCCTTTTGGGGAAAAAACAAGAAAAAATTTCATAGGGGAGCTAATCCTTTTTTTTTTTTTTTTGGAAGAGGTATATCGTTGTTGGGCTTCTAAACAATGGTTACCATACAGTTGTGCAATTTTAACAGGGCTGCTTTATGTTAACTGAGCCATGGGGCACTTAGGTTTTAATTAATATAGCCTTTATAGCTCAAACATATAAGGTAACCCAAGGATGCCCTTGTTTTGTGTGCAGGGGGCACCTGGTAAACCGAATGGTACATTCCTAAGATATGTGCTATATATAATTATATACATGTGTATCCTTATATACAGGGTGGGCCAAAAGTTATGATGTTTTAATAACTTTTTGAAAATTGTATTTTCTTTATTTCTACCATTTATAAGATTTGATTTTTCATTCATAATGTAAATTAATTTCCTATATATACTGTAAATGATGCTATGGTGTTCTAAATTAAAAATAAAAAATAAAGGAGTTATTAAATATTGAAACCCCTGTGCAGTAACTTTGGCCCACCCTGTATATATGTACACGCACATAAAATTTTTACCACCCAAGGTTCATAATGGCCAAATTCTGCCACCAGAATAACCAAGATTTTCCCATATCAAAGAACTTCCAACTGTGGACCATAAACCCAAAGTTTTCTTTCTCTCAACAGGTGTCCTATTCCTGAGAGAGTAAATTTTTATTTTTTGGGAGGGGGGTGGGTTGTGGAGAAGTGCCTTGCATCTGTCCTAAATTCAAGTATTAATTTCTGACAGCTGCATGAATTTTCCTCATCTGTGGTAGGCAGGATATAAGGATTCGTATTTCCATTTTTCAGATTAGATAAATTGGGGCACAGAAAGGCTAGGTGATGAAAACAAAGTCATATTCACATATCAGTGGCTGATTTTCAGATTGCAACTCAGGTTTCTTGTCTCTTGTCTCCATTGTTCAATTTTCACGGGGTGAAAAATCAACACTTTTCACAGTTCCTTATCCTCTCTACCATCACATACTGGCACAGACATGGCCTATTTTTCCAACCTGTCACCCCAAAAGATGTTGAGATCTCCTGCTTATGAATCAACAATGTGATTTAATAGAAAGAGTAGTAGGAAAAAATCACTGGATTTGAACATAGAAGACTTTACTCCTGCTTTCCTTTGTTACTTACTACTTGTGCAGATTTGCTCAAGTCATTTAACCTCTCTCAGCCTCAAATTCCTGATCTGTAAACTGGGGATAATCATAGCACCTACTCCAATGACATAATGCATGTAAATTGCTTTGCAAACCTTACAGCGCTATATGGATCAGCTTATTATTATTATTGTTATTGTTATTATTATTATTATTATTATTATTATTATTATTATTATTATTATTGCTGGATCTGAGATTGAGAACTAAAAGATGTTTTTGAGAACTTAGACGTTTTGGGCTACAAACCCACCTCAGTTTATAGATGAAGCAGGCCCAATGATTTGTTCAAGGTTCCCACAGGTGGTATATAGGATAAGAGAGCCCCAGGCTTCAAATGTTTGCTCCCACTCCAAACCATACAAAGAATAAAACAACTTATTCTCAAGGATTCTGCATTGTAACAGGAAAGACAACAAATGCATTTAAAGGAATAAAGACAAAAAATAATAAAGTATAAAAGGATAGTTATCCATAAATGAGTTTGGGGGAATAAGGAAAGGTTTCATGTAGAAGCAGGTTGTAGTTCATCTGTGTTTTGGAGGAAGACAAGAATTTTATGATGTGGAAGGGGGTATAGAGTATATTCTAGGCATGGGGACACAGAGATGGAGGATGAAGCACCATCGTGTGTTTTGCTGGATTGCAGAATGGGAAAGGGGAGAGGATGTTCAGTGGAGTTGCAAAGATAGGTTGGAGCTAGGTTGTGAAGGGCTTTACAAATCAAACCAAGGTGTTTATATGTTATCCTAGCAGCAATAGGAAGTCACTGGAATTTACTGAGTTTGAGAAGTATTATGTATAAGGAAAATTACTTTGGCATCTGAAGTGGATAGATTAGAGTGGTGAGAGACTTAAAACATGAAGACAAAGGATGAAGCCATTAAATAATCTGGTAAAGAGGTGATGAAGATCTGAACATAGAGAACAGTTGTGTTTGTTAGAGAGAAGAGGTCACATGGAAGATATATCATGGAGGTCATGCAATGGATGCCACCAAGGTAAAGCCAACAAGATTTGGGATCTGTTTGGACGTGTAGGGTGAAGGAGAATGGGAAGTTAAGGCTAACACCAAGGTTAGGATCTGTGAGACTGGAAGGATAATGGTACACTTGGGGAAGAATTGCCAGTGGGGGAAAACACTTTCTTATTCCTCTCCCATACCTTTTTTCTTCTCCCTATCTCAGGGCCCAAGACCCCAGGGGGAAGAGGGAAGAATGACATGGCTACTCATACTGCTTGATGAGCTGAGAGGCACTTTTTGATAAGATAGAGGATCACCAAGCCCTACTATCTGCCCTGCCATTATATCTTCCAGACCTGTGGTCTGGTTAGCCAGTATACATCTAGGACCTCCAAAGCCTTTCAATCCACCCTGCAAACTTAATTTTCTAAATTGTGTTCTCTTCTCTGAAAAGTCTGTGAGCTCCTTGAGAGCAGAGGATGTCTCACTTTTTGTATCCGCATCTTCGGCATGTAGCAAACTGCTTGGCACCTAGTTAGCATTTAATAAGGTTTTATTTTCATTCTTTCATTCAAATTTGGAAACTATAGATTCTGGGGTAAAAATAATAAAGTCTGTTTTGTTGAGGCTGAGATGTTTCTGGGACATCCCATTCAAAATGTCTAGCAGGAAGTTAGTGACGCAGGATTAGAGCTCAGAATAGAGACTTGGATTGCATATCTGAGAAATCACCCATCTAGAGCTGAAAATGAAAGTCATGATTGCTGCTTAGGTCAAAGAGAGAACATGGAAAGAAAGGAGAGAAAAAAGCTTAGAGAACCCTAGGATAGGGAGCACAAGGTGACTGATCATCCAGGATCTGAGAAGGAGCTATCAGACAGGTATGAAAAGAGCCAGGACAGAAGTGTCATGAAAACCCAGAGAAGCAAATAACCAAGAGAAGAGGGTGGTCAACAGTGTGAAAGACAGAAGAGAGGTCAAAGAGAATGAGAACTGAGAAACAACCATCATCTTTAGCAATTAAGAGATTATTGGTAATTTTGGAGAGAAAAGTCTCCACTGAGCCATGAGGTCAGGAGAGGCAGATAACAAAGGGATGAGAACTGAGTGAGGAGAGAAGAGGCAGAGGTAATGAGTGTTGATGGCTATTTCTAGGCATTTGGATAAGAAAGAAAGGTGAGAAAAAGGATAATAGCTTGAGGGGATGGTAGTGTCTAGTGACAATTTTTAAGGATGAGGGGAGACTTTGGCATGTTTAAAGGCAGTAGGGAAGAAACAGAGTAAAAATGAAGGATAGAAAGAAGGAATAATTGAGAGGGCAATATACTGGAGAAAGCAGGAGGAGATGGGATTAAAGGGACATGGTAGCCTTGGCAAGGATAAGGGACACACAATTATCAGACGTTGGAGTAAAGGAGAACAGACAGGAGGATGATGCCAGGGAGTTTTGAGATAAAGAGCAAGAGGAGAGAAGAGGAAAGTCAATCCATGAAGGACTGATAAATTAAAGGACATTTAGAGAAAAGAGGAAAAAGCTCTATCAAGAAGCCAATAGCAATGGAAAAACAACACCCTTAAGACTTCTATAAGCTTTCTTCTTTAGCTGTCCCCCAAAAAATAAGATGAAGCCCATTCCCATGTCACTGGCCCAAGATGCCAATGCCTTCCCTTTCAAACTATTTTGCATTTATTTATATTTATGCTATATATACTTACATGGGTAACTTATCATCTATTCCCAATAGCATGGAAGCTCCTTGCAAAGATTGTTTCATTTTTTTAAATTGTACTCCTCCTCCAAGGCCTAGCATAGTGGCTGGCACATGGTAGGCATTTAATGAATGAATGGTTGATTGAAATAGAAAATACATTGGTCTTATCATCACTCTGTCACACCTCAGAGGTGCAGAAAGCTGCTTAGAAAGTATATCTGTAAGTCATCAGAAAGACGATCTACTACCTTGGGAAGAAGTATGGATCTGGAATTTCATCAGTATATAAGGAATAGACACTGTAGAAATTCCCTTTAGTGCTGCAGGTTGACAACTGGTTCATAAATTATAGCATAGGTTTTGAACTGGGGATCAATGAACTTTTTTTTTTGGCAGGGCAGTGAGGGTTGAATGACTTGCCCCGAGTCACACAGCTAGTAAATGTCAAGCGTCTGAGGTCGGATTTGAACTCAGGTCCTCCTGAATCCAGGGCCGGTGCTTTATCCACTGTGCCACCTAGCTGCCCTGATCAATGAACTTTAAAAAAATATTTTGATATTTGTAATTCAATATACTTGGCTTCCATTGTAGCCTAGATGTTTTATTTTATGCATTTACAAACATTATTTTGAGGAGTTACAGGTAGGTGGCATAGTGGATAGACTGCCAGGCCTAGAGTCAGGAAGACATGGGTTCAAATCCAGCCTCAAAAACTAACTAGCTGTGTGACCTAGGGGCAAGTCTCTTAAACCTGTTTGCTCAGTTTCCTCATTTGTAAAATGAGCTGGAAAAGGGAATGGCAAACCACTCCAGTATCTTTGCCACAAAAACTCCAAATGGGATCACAAAGAGTCAGACATTACTGAAACAAATGAACAACAACATAGGCTTCACCAGACTGCCAAAGAGATCCATGACAAAAGACAAATTTAAGAATTTATAGTCACAAACAGCTGCCTAGGGCACTGAGAATTTAAATAATCTGCCCAGTTACACAGATGGTATATATCTGAGTCAGGATTTGAACCTAGGACTTTGTGATTTCTAGGAATGGTTCTTTGTGAGTTACACTATGCTGCCTCTACTGTCTACCCTTTATGGAAAGACATATAGGGTACCCTTTGGATGAACAAAGATTATTATTATTATTATTATTTTTTTTTTTAGTGAGGCAATGGGGGTTAAGTGACTTGCCCAGGGCCACACAGCTAGTAAGTGTTAAGTGTCTGAGGCCGGATTTGAACTCAGGTACTCCTGACTCCAGGGCAGGTACTCTATCCACTGTGCCACCTAGCTGCCCCCAAGATTATTCAGTCTTGATGAAATGTCCATCTAGATGGACTAAATGTGCAAAGACAACTTAAATTCTTGCTTGTGGTTACAGCTAGGCATGATATTCTTCCATTCAGTTCTATAAGGCAACATTTTAATAAGCCATGAAAAACTTCCACATACCCTATACTACCATACATAAAACACTTCAGGCCTTATGAATAAAAGTAAAAATCATCATGATCTTTGGGATTCTCTGGAATACCTAAGTTCAAAGAATTTAGGATTTTTAACTTGTTTTGAAATTCAACCATGAGCACACCAAGATGTGTGTCTGCAAGTAATATGCTGGTAATTGGTAAGAAAGAAAATCAAACAAATTTGCCAAATATTTATGTTTAAGGTAAATAAATGAGTTCAAGACAGTATGTGGGAAAGCAAAACTCTGCCTATATATTAATTCCTAATGATGGCTCTAACTAGTCACATATTACTTTATTTTATCAGACTTTTTTTTGGGGGGGGCAATGAGAGTTAAGTGACTTGTCCAAGGTCACACAGCTAGTACGTGTCAAGTGTCTGAGGCCAGATTTGAACTCAGGTCCTCCTGAATCCAGGGCCAATGTTTTATCCACTGTGCCACCTAGCTGCTCCCCACATATTACTTTAATCAATGAAGTAGTCCTTCGTGACCTAAGATTTCTGCCTAAAATTATTTTTTTAAAGAAAGAGGTCCATATGTCCCAGGAAATGTTTCCTAACCTTATTCTCAAGGAGAAACCAAAGGCATTTCTAGTACACGATAGAACTAGAAAGGATCTCCAAAGCCACCTATTCATTTTATGAACAGAGAAAGACAGGCTGAGAGATTTATTTGGCCAAGGTCACACAATTCATAACATACCAAGGATTCCAACCCAGACTTTCTGACTCTAAATCCAATACTTGTTTCCCTACACTGCACTTCTACCCACTTGAACCTTTTCAAGAGCAAGAGACTCCTTCCTTTTGCAATGGAAAACAAAATGATGTGAAAGTATTATACAAGATCTACTTTATCTTGGGACAGCTAGGTAGTGCAGTAGATAGAGTGCTGCAGTCAGAAAAATTCATCTTCCTCAGTTCAAACCTGAGCTCAGACACTTAGTAGTTGTGTGACCCTGGATAAAGCACTTAACCCCATTTGCCTCAGTTTCCTCATCTGTAAAATGAGCTGGAGAAGGAAATGTCAAACTCTCCAGTATTTTTGCCAAGAAAACTTCAAATGGGGTTACAAAGAGTTGGACATGAGTGAAAACACATTAACTTTATCTTCATCTTGCAGAAAGAATGAAATAATATGTGTAAAGTGCTTATTACAGTGTCTGGCATATGATGGACACTTAATTAACATTTATTTCATTATAAAAAGCTAACCTTAGAAAATGGTTGCTTAATGTAGCAGCAAATTTCAGCACAGTCTGTGACAAGTCTTGTCACTGGTCCTATCCTCTCCTCAGATATTGAACTCTTTTTTTTTTTAACCAAATTAGCTACAGGGTTGCTGTTTCTGATATTTCATATTGCTACAACCTCTTAATTTCATGCAAGCTTCATGTTTCAAGGTCTAGTACAGTGTTACCAATCATGCAAAACTCAATATTAGCTAGCAATGAGGATGATTGTAATCATATATAGGGACAAAATAAAGAAAAGTAGATTTGGTTTAAAAGAAGTACAAATTGCACTTTCCACAGAGAAGAGTATTCAGTTCAGTTTCATATTTTCTCATGGGTCTACTTCAAGTAGACTAGCTAGTTCCATTCCTTTCTTTGTATTAACATCACTGTTATTTCAAGGCACATAAAATTTGTGCTACAGAGTACACAAATTTTTATGTTAGCATTTGCTGAAAAGTAAAAAGAGGAAAAGCAGACAGGATAGAGCTGATAATTTTTCAAGTCCAAAAGTTGGTCTGTGTGGGAAGAAATTGGTGACCATCAAGTAGCAGTCTCTGATGGTTCTAGGGAGAGGTAATGAATTTAATTTCCAAGTGAAATAAAAGAATGAAAAACATTGTTTATTAGTGGGATCTTGAATATCTTCTCCATAAGAGGAACTTTAAAAAGCAGTGTTTGTACATCTGAATCACATTATCTGGATCAAGGCCTACTTAGTTTATACAGTAAGGAGTGAATCAAATACAGAAAAAAAGTTAGCTATGCCCTTGTGAATAAGAAAAGACTTATTCACAAGAAATTAAATTCCATTATGGTTACTTTGTATTATTTTCCTAAGGAGGCAGAGACTTTTTTCCCATAGACTTAGGGATCCTTAAAAACTCTAATAAAGATTTTGTTATTCTTATAAACTAGGCATATGGAAAAATCGCACACATTAAAATAGCTTAAAATAGTACTTGAAAAAATTATTAATGCATTAGGGAGACAAAGAGGGGGAGCATATATGTATGTATGTACACATATAGATATATGTACACACCCCTCCCCAAACTTCTCTCTCTTTCTCTCTCTCTCTCTCTCTCTCTCTCTCTCTCTCTCTCTCTCTCTCTCTCTTTTTCGTGGGGCAATGAAGGTTTAAGTGACTTACCCAGGGCCACACAGCTAGTAAATGTGAAGTGTCTGAGGCTAGATTTGAACTCAGGTCCTTCTGAATCCAGGGCCAGTGCTCTATCCACTGCACCACCTAGCTGCTTCCCCGCTCCCCAAACTTCTCAAAGAGAAAAGCTATACTTAGGGGCAATTCAATCTGTTTCCTATTTCCTTTCTTCAATTTCCTCTTCAAGCCAGTACACAAAAATTTTAAGTTAATTTAAAGATTTTAAACTGACATTCATACTTTGAAATGAGAAACATGACAGGACCTTGGGATTGAAGATGTTTAGGGACACTTTTTCATGGTTGCTCTGATTATCCATAAGTATTTTCCCAAGAACAATTTATTAATAGGCTGTCTTCCCTATGTTAGAGTAGGGTAACACTCATTCAATTGCTTTAAGATATGTTGCTATGTTATTCAATCTGTCCACAGGGTAAGGTAATTGGTCTTATATAAGGAAAGAGTGCCATCCCAAATGTAAATATGCTTTTCCTACAAAAACAAATCTTGTTATTCCATTCTTATCTTTTCTACATATACTTGACTATACATTTTCTTCACTTAGCTTGCTGATGAGGCTTTTATAAATACCTTAGTTCATAGTTTCATGTAAATTTGGGGAGATAACTAGAAAACTATTGTAAGACATGGAGAGTCAGTCATTTATCCCGTACTGTGTCCATTCATGAGACCATTCTCCCAGTGCTGTTTAAAAATAAACCCTAAAGGAAAAAAAAATGGTGCTTGGATTTGCTAGACTACTTAAGTCAATTATTGAATTAGAGAGGAAAAAGGAAATTCTCCCTCCCTAACATCTACAAAGCAAAATTTAACAGAACTATATGGGTGTTCATAGAGTCTCAGTAGCTTTGTTCCTTGAACACTTACTTTAGGCTCTCTTATACATTTCTCCTTATAAACTGCTATCCAGAACATTCATTCAGTACTCACACTGAAACCAGTACACATGAAGTGAATATCCTTGCCAATTTTTATAGAACCATTGGTCCAAATGAAGGGTGATGAAATGCCCTTGCATAAGAACCAAATACTGGTTTAGTTAATTAATACTCCTTATCACATTAAGTTACATTCTATTATTACCTACCTTCACTAGGTAACTCTTGCAAAACAGTCTTATAAGTCTTAAGTGCAGACTCACTTTTTCTTGGAAATATGACTTCAAGCTATTGAATCCCCACATGGAGGTAGTCAAAAGCAATGATTACTACAATATTCTTTGATTTCTCAAAGTCATTCAATGACTCACTTTCACAAATAGTCAAGCTAAGTTGAAGGACTATAGCCAACACCTGGTATTCAGCTTATTCAATGTCCAGTTAAAAAGATAATCATATTACTAATTAGTGCACTATCATGAACCTAAGGGGACTTCAGACTCATAGATAAGACACCTGAGTTGCAGCAGAATGTAATAATCTCCTTGAGGACAGGAAGTATTTTATGACTTGTATTTTCATTCCCATTGTTAGCCCTTAATACATTTTTGTAGGCTTGGATTGGAGTGGATTGCTAGTTTGGGATAAACATTTTATGTTCTTCTAAGAATGGCTAAGAGCAAAGAAGGTCCTATTTCCTATATGCCAAAATGACCTGGTAGCTTTGTTTAGTGTCCTCCAAAGGCCAATTTCTCAAGACCTATTTGTAAACAACAGAAAAAAAGCAAAAAGATCTTCCACATGATGCAGAAACTGCGATTCAAAATATGATAGAAACACCGGCTTTCACACACCTCAGAAAGGGCACTAGATTGGACAACATCTGAGAAGACTTCAGCTAAAGCAAACATGCCTATCAACTGGCCCCTTTTTCCCAGCTTAGCCAGTGCTGGCCACTTGGATAATCTTACACATCACAGCTTCATGTGCCTTGCTTCCACAACAGCCCAATGGGGCTCAGGGTTTAATCATAGAGCAGATATTATTTCCAAATGAAATCTCAGAAACCACAGAACTGGGAAACCTTTTTCATGCCACTGAAATTCAGGGAAAAACTCTGAATCATTCTTACATGTGTTGCCTCCTCTGATTTGATTGTGAACTGTCTCACTTTTCTATTTGTATCTTCAGTACTTTGCACAATGCTTGGAACATGGGAAGTTCTTAATAACTGCTTTTTCATCCATCCACTCTCTGGCACTCTTTATGAGCTCTGACTAATATATCATCCTCCTCAAATTATTCTTAGTTTACATCTGTTATGCACTTTCCCCCAAGGATTTTTAGATATGTAAGCAACTACATAGCTATAGATCTAAGTTATACACATTTCCTTTGAACTTCCCATGGGCAGTTTGGAAATCCTATTCTTGGCCCTCCTTAAACCTTCTATACCCTTAGTACTTCTCCTCTGACTTCACTTTCTTCTCCTTTTAGTCACACTCTCCTCTCTGCCACAGAATCCTTTGTATTCTGATTCTATCTCCACTTGTCTCTTGCCAATCCAGACTCTTGATTACTCCCACCATCTGCCTCACACGTTACTGATCAGAGCTGCAGAAGGTCACACAGGGATCACTACAAATTCATGTGATCAAGCATAGACCATGAATGTGATGGTATGATATTGTTCCATTAAAAAAATAATAAAAGGGACTGATTCAGAGAAACCTGAAAAGACTCGTATAAACAGATACAAAGTGAAATGAACAGGATGAAGAGAACTCTTTATATAAGTTCAGAACTCTGTAAAGGAAAAGAACTTTGAAAATTTAAGAACTCTAATCAATGTAATGTCCAATCATATCTCCAAAAAATGAAAAAAGAAGTGTTCCTACCCGTCTTTGGTGACTGGTGATACAATAGGGACAGAATAAAATTTCAGATATGACCATTATTGTACAAATTTGCTTCGTTTGATAATAAATAATTGCTATGAGGTAAAGTTTTTATTTAATTGGGGGGGGAGAATTTGAAGGGAAGAGTGTGGGGGGGTTGTGATAGTGATGTAAATAAGAAAAAAGAAAGATAATAGCCCCATTAAGTTATTTAAATAACAGAAGAGAGGAAGTTCACAAGGGAACAAAGCAAATTCTAGACAATCTATTTTTTTCTGGCCTTTGTGTGTGGAAATATTCCTGTTTGTTGATGATTTTTTTTTTGGAAATAAATAAATTTATGTTATGTCAATTTTTCTTCATTGTAGAGCAAGACCATCCTTTTATCTCCTTACTAATTGATTCCTTATCCCATGCCCCACAGATGCAGTTTGAAAGTTTTCTCCCTTCAAGTCACTCATACAAATTCCTTTTTCCTACTATCTCAGCTGAAGACCAAATCTTTTACTTTAATGAAAACATTAAGACCACCCACCACGAGCTCCTCATTCTCTTCATCTTAACTCCCTTGGACATCTTCCTCCTCTTTCTTCTCCTTTGCTCCAATGTCTGATAATGAAGTGTCCTGTTATCCTTGCCAAGGCCAATATGTACCCTTCATGTGTCTCCAGGAGACTACCCTCTCAATTATCCCTTCTTTCTCTCTAGACTTCAAAGTCTCTCTACTGGTTCCTTCTCTACTGCTTTCAAATGTGCCCAAATCTCCCCTCATCCTTAAAAAAACAAAATCAAACAGAACTATCACTTGGCCCTATCATCTTTTCAAGCTTTATCTCACCTTTCTTTCTCAACCAAACTCCTATGAACAGCTGTATGTAGTCATTGTTGTTACCTCCTTTACTCTCATTCAATTTTCAGTCCTTTGTTATCTACCTTCAGACCTCTTCCCTCAATTGAGACTTCTTTTAAAATTACCAACATTCTTTTAATTGGCAGATTTAATGGTTGTTTCTCAGCCCCTTATCCTCCTTGACCTCTCTTGATGCTTTTGACAATGATGATCAACATCTCTTCTCACGTACTTGGTTTTTATGCCTTATTTCTCCTGTCTCTTTTCCTACCTGAGAGCTCCTTCTCAGACTCCTTTGCTGTATGATTAACCACACTGATGTGTGGTGAATCTTAAGGCTCTGTCCTGGGCTCTTTCCTCTTCCCTTCTCTCTTTTTTTTTTTTTTTTTTTGGTGAATTCAGCAGCAACCATGGGTTTAACTATTACCTCTATGCAGATGACTCACAAATACATATGTATATCCCAATCTATTCTCTCTCTTCCCACTGGACATTTCAAACTACATGTCCCAGAGATACCTCAGCTTCAACCTATCCAAATCAGAATTACCTTCCCCCCAACCTGACCCCTCTAAAAAACTTTTATTTCTGTCAGACAGTAGCAATTCTCTAGTCTCCTGGGTTTTTAACCTTGGTCTTACCCTTAAGTTCATCACTCTGCTAACTAATCAGTTGGTAAATCTATTTTTACCTCTGTCACACCCCTCTCATCTGAGTCCTCTCCTCTCTCCTCACACAGTCATAACACCTTAGTTCTGGCCCTCATCCTCTCTTGCGTGTACCATTGCAATGGCCTTCTATTTGTTCTTCCTGCCTCAAGCATCTCTATAATCCACCCTCCACAGAGATATTTAAGTGATTTTCCTGAAGTACACATCTGGCCATGTTACTCCCTTCCCTCAATAAACTTGAGGTGATCCCTATAGCCTCTTGGATAAAATATAAACTCCTTTGCCCTGGCCTATCTTTCTGACCTCATTATCTGTTATCTCCCTTCCCTCACTCTACGTTCTAGCTAAACTTGTTTTCTTTCTGTTCTGAATACATGGCACTCCATCATCCCCATCGCCATGTCTCTTTCACTGGCCATCACCCACGCCTGAAATGCATTTTTTCTCATCTCCTCCTTCTCCCCAAATCCTCCTGTTTCTTCAAGATACATCTTAAGTATCATCTTCTACAGAGCCTTTCTTCATCCCCCAAATGCTAGTGCCCTCCCTCCCTAACTACCTTGAATTTATTTTGCATTCATTTTATTCATTTATTCTGTAAATACTTATATATGTACATGTTGACTCCCCAATAGAATGGAATTTCCTTGACAGCAGGCATTGTTTCATATTTTTTTTGGTCTTTGTAGCCATAGTGCCCACCACATAGTAAGAGCTTAATAAATGCTTGTTGACTGGTTCATTCTGCTAAATGTCTGTGAAGAGAGTGAATTGATTGGTAAGTGTTAGGACATTTGTTTATGCTGCACAGAAGGCTCTCACCTATATGTTCAGATCTGGATATCATACTTAACAGTTCTACCAAAGACACTTAATGATATGTTCATGTCCTTAAACAGATGCATGGGGAAAAATTGGATAAAAGGGGACAACAGGGAGAAAAAGCACCAATACAACTTGTCACTATGAGCAATAGAAGTAATTTTTTTTCTAAATTATTGATAGTTCCTTGATAAAGAACAAGGGAGCACACTATAGTGGCATAGCAGCTTTCTAAAGCAGGATGTTCTGAAGGATGTGTATATCTGCCATGGCAGGCTCTATCATGCCCACTATATATAAGTCATGTAGTTAGTCTGGAAGTCAATGGTTAAAAGAGTTCATTGACCTTTCTTTCCTCTGGTTCCTGCCAGGTTGGTTTTAGGGTTCTATGCAGCCTTCTGCAGAGAAAACATGGCCACATTTCAGAGTTCTTTAAGGATGGGATGGAAGCTGTCTGTCACTACTGAGACCTTGGGAATCCTTCCTCTCTGACTACTCTCCTCTCCTTTTAGGCTTCTAACTATAAATAAAGTGAGGTAATCTCTTTAAGTGGGTTCTTATTTTTTTCACTCACCTTTCATACCACTACCTTCTTCTTGGAATGTGTTACGAGCAGTAGTCTGATCTTCTAAGTGTTCACTCCCACCACTTCCTGAAGAGGCTACACTGCTTTGTGGAGACAGGGGGGCATGATCGGATGGGATGCACTGGGGTCCTCTAGCTCGTAAGTCCTCATGAGACATCCATCCATGTCCTAGAGGCTGGTTTGGCACATTCATGGGTGGGGTAAGGGATACAGATCGTTTCAAAGGGCTGTGATGTGCCTGGCCTGAGAGAACTGGAAAAAAAAATAAAATGAAAGAGGTTATTCCCCCCCCTTCAGTCCTGGGTTGCAGAAGAATTCCCGATAACAATTAACCATGGTGGGCAAAACTAATTCTCTTAACTACAATGATGTTGCGGCTGCCAAATGAGAGGACAAAATTATAGTCTGGCTATTTCTTTGTGGGGAAAAAGATTATCTCCAGCAGCCTTGATTTTTTATTTTAAAGTATACCTATACCCATCAGGCATTTGATTTTAATCTTCAAATGTTTTGGTTTTTAAGCCCTAAAATCAAGACTCTTAGAATAGGGCCATAACAACTTGAAAAATAACCATCTGCCCATAATGAGTAAGATGTGCCAGAAAATTCTAAAAGACAGTTGATATCATTTATACCATTAGTGTGATATATGTCTTAGAGGAGGGTCAACTGATAAACTGCCTTTATCTAAATCTGAACAGCATTAAAAGAAGATTGAGCATGCTGCTCTGTTGTGGGGTTTGAAGCCACAGGGACCTGTGCATGGGCAGTGCAGACTGAATGGGTGTCTATATCGCTACATACTACAACTAGTATGGGATAAACAGGTTGGAAACTGGCAACCGTGAAAGGACTGATTCTTTCTCCTGTTCCAGCAAGTTAATGCCAAACTTCTACTAAAAACATTTCCAGGTAACAAGGGTACCATTCAGAACCCAGGGGTGGTCTTTAGTAAATCCTGAATGAGCCTTACCACCATGTATTATCCTTGTGTGCACTTCATGGCATCTGTTTGTTCCCTAGTTTATTCTCTTTTTGAGTAAAACTAGTAAAAAAAAAAAAAAGCAACAGAAACTCATGCATTTAGCTAGATCCTGCTTATGGAAGGGATAATTCACTAAAATTGCTCTTTGAGGGATTTGGTTCTTCTGGGTATGCAGCTGAAGAGAGGGAAGGAGACAGCTTTCAAAAGTAAGACTATTCATAAAATTCTTTTAACACTTTTCCTAGAGGCAAAGTTTATTTTAGTTGCTGTTACTCTAATATGGAATTGGGCAACATGCATTTTTTTCCACATGCATTTTAAAACATTCTTTTTTCAATGCAACCATTCAGTTTCATTTTGGGCTCTACTTTTTCCCCCATAAAGTCTGTCTTAGCATTACATTTCTTTTCTGATATTATTTCCTCTACATTTGGAAAACAAAAAAGATATTCTAAATGCATTTGGCTTTGTTTTTTGTTAACCTGCTCTTATTTATGTTGTAGCATACATGTACATCCATCCACTCAAGAAAATAAAACCCAGCTCAGAATTGTTTGGATATTTCTAAATGTCCAAGAAAAATGTTTGTAAAATGTATCAGGTAGTAGCAGTGAGGTGGTTAATGTTGTTAAAATTCAGTTGGTATTAATTAGGCTTCACTTTTCAAAACCTATCGCATTTGATAGCAGGAGTTAATATGCTTCTTGCTGTTATTGTTTCTCTCCATACAGATTTTGGCTGAAAGGTTTATATAGGCATCTAAGTGAATAAAGGGCTTAAGTTGGAGTCAGGAAAACCCGAGTTCAAATCCTGTCTCAGACACTTACTTGCCTGAGTGATCATAGGCAAGTCACTTAACTTTGCTCAGCCTCACTTTCCTCATTTGCAAAATGGAGATAATAGCACCTACCTTCTAGGTTGTTGTGGGGATCAAATGTGATAATGAAATGTAAAGCACTTTGCAAACTTTAAAGTGCTCTATATAAATGCTAACTATCATCATTGGTTATTATTATCATCTGTACTTCCAGAAGAATATAATTTCTTAAGGGGGTGAAAGTTAGGTGCCTTCTCCAGAGTTTAAACCTGGATTCACAATTTAAACCTTGATTTCACAATTTCTCATTTTGGGCAAATACTGTCAGAGACAAAAATTATATGTCTCAAGATAAATGACTTACTGCCTAACTCAGACATATGTGCCGTGGGGGTGGGGGGTGGGAGGTGGGTTGGGGACACAGGAGCAGGGAATCAACTCTATTATGGTGTAGATTCCAATTTCCACTAAATACCCTGGGTACAGGACTATCAGAAATGACTTTCTTAGAAATGGCATTGTTGCCTGGTTCCATCAGAATTACCAAGAGAAAAATGGGGGAAAAAAGGCAGCAGAGAAAAAAGAAAAGAAAAAAAGGAATAGTACAGCTGGAAAAGCAAGCGAAAGAAAACCAAGAAACCAAGAAAATTCATCTCTTGCCTATGCTGGGTAGAATTAGGCAATAAGCATTAAAATCCCAGAAACCCCAACTTTGTCTTTGTCTGCTTGTACTCTTTACCTATTCTTGCTATAAATATTTTGGAACATCTAAGAGATGTTCCCATGGGTATTAGTAGTATATAACATCCAGAATACAGAAGTCAGTCCTTGTGTAACCGGTAAAAGCAGAATACCAAGCCAAAAGTAGTGAAGGCTTTGGGAAAAATGGCTGTGGCAGCTAACTAGCCATCAGAGTCCATAAATACCACAAAGTGGTCACACTTTGTCATTTTTGAATGCCAAGGACAATGCTGTGTATATTGAGTGTTTGACTACAAACTAGGACTGGAGGACCAAGTTCAATTTTTCTTTCAGCTAAAACTGTCTCAATTCCCATGCTACCTGACCACATTAGTATATCTTACATACATATAACATTAGGGTAGGTGTCAAATTCCAATATCAATACAGGGGATTCAGTGACTCTAAAGGTTTATTCACTCTGCAGAGGTTATAGGGATTTAAAAAAAATTAGAAACCTATACTATTTTCATGATATTCTTTTGAATTTGACTTCTTAGGGAAAATAAGGAAAAAATTTGTCTTTGGCATCTTCCAAAATCCAAATAAATTTCATCTGAGGAGACAGGCCTATTTTTCCATTTACTTATAGTCATGCAGGACTATGCAGGAGCCAGCTCAAACTGTATGTCAAGAGCTGGTTGTCAAATTTTCCATTGTAAACAGTTATACTTCAGAAATTGTCAAATGTTACAAATCAGGGATTGATTTATTGTTTTATTAATTGCCTAGACTTAAGAAAGTGATGGAGAAAATATTAATAATACAGATTAGATTTAAGAGTATCCCACGGATATTTTTTTTCTTCCAGAGAGCCGGTTGTTAAAGAATTGCCAGCACACCCCTGGTTAAGAGCTTCATCTTTATATCCTAGAAGCCAAAAATTACTTTAAAACCTGGCACCCAACACTGAAACCTTACAGGATGTAATCAACCATGGTAGCCAGCTGAAGAAAGTTATATTAAAATGGTGTTTAGCAGTGAAAAAGCTAGAATTGGTGCCCGAGTTTCAATGCCCTGACAAGAAGCTCTGTGAAGGAGACTTTTTATCAGAATAACAAGAGATTACAATGACTATCCAAGAAAGCCTATTATAGACAGACTGTAACTTTGTGGTGCAGGTTTAGGTGGAAAAGATAGTGGCAATAACATATGTTGGTATGACTTACTTTATCAGAGCTCTATGATTTCTCTACATAGGGCCTGCCAGAAGAGGTAATCATTACTTACCTCTTGGTACACTGTCAGTATGAAAAGAGGCAATACAATTAAAGAGCAATTAGATAACTAACAGCAGACTCTCAGCTGTTTTTTTTTTTTCCAGAAAAGAACCAATTCCAACAATGACCACTTTGAAAGGGTACTGTAGTTCAAAAGGATTCAAATTTCTTTTCGATGAGGAGGGAGCAAGGGGATAGAAATGGGCTCTGAGAGCTTTTCAGAAATGTTGTTTGGTACTAGAGACAACTTTTGAATGTTCTGTTTGTGTTGTACATCATGCCAAGGAACAAGACAATTCTTAAGTTGTCTAAAAGTAGTATTAAATGCTATAGAAGAAGGCATTTGTCTTAAAAAAAAATCTTAGCACTCAGAAAGAAAAGCATAAATATGCAATTCCTCCCATGGAATTTTATGTTCTATGTCTACTTTGTATGTCTGTGACCTTAAAGCAGTAGCAAGAAGGAGAGAAAAGTATTTCTTAAGATGGGCACAGCAAATGAAAAATCATTCCACAAATTTCCAAAAGGAACAAAATAGTACCTTAAAATTGCTCTTGAAAACCAAAGTTAAATTTTAAGTTATTTATTGATTTAGGTTTAAATAGCATGTCTTTAGTTTCCAAAAGAGATTCCAGGTACATCTGTATTCCACTGTGAAACTTCATTTGGGAATGCTATTCAAGTGAACTTTTTATAAAAATCATAATACTGACTAAGTCTAATAAAAACAAGAAGGGAAGAAGTTAAAGAGAGAATCTAAATATATGTTAAATGTGCATTTAAATATACACATTTTTTTTCAATAAGTATTAAGGGTCTCAAGATGAGGGTTCAAAATAATCTTGGTAGTCAAGAAATAATATGTCACATCACTCCAGGGCTAGCAAGTTTCTCTGGCCTTAGCTAACTTTATAATGTTGTTTATGATGAAATATCTCCAACAAAGTAAACAAAAATGAATGTTTTTTCAATAAGTCTTAGAAGAAGACCTACTTTTGGATTTTGTTCTTTGAAACTCTTTCTCTCAACCCTCACATTTCTTTCCATTTCCTTGAGTTAGTCTAAATCTTTAATTATTGAAGAAAGAGGTGGGAAAGGACTTCTAGGCTATTTGGTACTCTCCTAGGGACAGAAAGGAATTCTAATCCTCTCTGCCTTCTAATCTGAGAAACAACATGGTTTCCTTTTCATTTATCTCCATGTACCAACTGTCCTATCCCTAAATTAAATAACTTATTTATTCAGCACTACCAGTTATTTCACATAACTGAGTTTTCTGTTAATTGAAGTTTACTTTTTAATGCACTTAATGTTTAAAAAATAACCATTTTTGATGGCAATTTTATAAGATATGTCACACAGTTGCCTGACTTCTTAAACTTAATATATGGAACATTTGACCTTTTTGTTGGAAAATAATGTTACTATTAATGTTATTAATAAGTATTTATTACTATACTGTTCTATAAAGAGTAGGTTGCTATTGTGAGAGCATTAAGGGATGGAGGAGGAAGGGAAGATACCCAATTTGTGGGGGAAATCATAGATCTTATTAATACCTAAAAAGGTAAAGAAGAGTATTAATAATTACTGGCCTATATATACTTACTCTCTAATCAACACAAAACCTTTATGAGAATCAGCTATACATGAATTGAAGGTATCCTTGACAAGTATATTAGTAGGTAAACATGCAGGTTTTCACAAGGGATAATAAACAATAGACCACATCCTTACCATTTCATAATTGAAAGATGTAGACAACATAGGATCCTATTATGCTTATTGCTTGTTGATTATAGAAAAAAATATTCTATAGAACAAACCTTAAAGGTTCTTTTTACAACAACCCCATTTATACATCAAAATAATTTAAGATTAGTTGGAAGATGTAGCAATAAGAACAATATAGTCCTCCAAACCTCTGATAATAAACATTTGGCAAGGCATAAAATGGAAATGTAGTCCCTGAAAAGATTTTCACCACTGGGCCAGGATGGGGAGCCTGCTTAGAGTTGAGGTTAAAGAAGGATGCTCTGTGGATGGTGAGATCATTCAAAAGACTTTGGCCTGTACAACCATAGGAAAAAAAAAACGCATCAAATTTCGGAAGAACATCTACTGATCAGATTTCAATGTACATTTGGATGGATGCCCAGTAGACCTTGTTCAACAGCAATACACATGAACACGCACACATGCACGCACGCACGCACACAAGAACAATGAGGTGGGCCCAGATAGGTGGAAGAGAGGGGAACTTTCAAGCAATTACAAAGCTCATTTACTGACTTCAAGTTTCCAATGAAAGTAAAGACCCACCTTTTTCAATACTAATATTCTCCTAGAACCATTATATGCCATTGAATTGTGAAGTACAATTGCTTCCCAAAGACTAAAGGAATATCACATTCATTAGAGGGCAAGGCAGAGATGCATGTGTGATAGATGTGAGCAGACTGTAACATATATCCAATGAGGAATCATGAAGAACAGGTGTCATGTGGCCAAAAGGAGGGATGACAAGAATGCTCCACTTGGCACTCTTTATGAATGTCAGGAGCAAATGTGGAAGGTCCCCAAGCATGGTGGTTGGACTCTCTCTGGGAAATTATTGGGAGGGTATAGACAAAAATGGGTAGGCATGAAAGGCTGTGATCTGCACTGTAGAGTTCCCAAATTGGTAATACAACATATCCATTTGAATATTTGAGCTATAAAACAAAATGTAATATTTTCAGGAGTCACTGAGGTACATTGGACTGACCCTGTTCTAAATGGTTTTATACAATTATGCCTTTAAAATTTTTGCCTTTTCCTGCCTGCTACTTCTCACTGCTGCTTCTGATGTTTGACATAATCTTCTAGGTAAGGGCTTGAGAATGGCTTTGTATTCCTAATAGAATAAATCAGATAGATTGTAAGGAAAAAGAAGAAAAAGGGAATAGGCTTTACATAATGATAATCATATGGCATTCTGATGTCTTTTTAGGCTGTTTTCAATGTTTGTTGATAACCTGTATATGCAAGGAACCATATTAAACACTGTGGGAAAAATAATGAGGAATAAAACATAATCTTTGCCATCAAGAAGTTTACAGTGAAGTAATTCAAGTTTTTTAGCTGTTTTCTGGAAGGCTGAAGTCTGACTTCCACTTAAGTGAGGAAAGTAGTTGTGATCTTCTTTTTGTTGTTCAATTGTGTACCACTTTTTTTGTGTGTGAGGCAATTGGGGTTAAGTAACTTGCCCAGGGTCACACAGCTAGTTAAGTGTTAAGTGTCTGAGGCCGGATTTGAACTCAGGTCCTCCTGACTCCAGGGCCGGTGCTCTATCCACCTGGCTGCCCCCATGTCCCAGTTTTCATAACCCCATTTGGGGATTTCTTGATAAAGATACTGGAGTGGTTTGCCATTTCCTTCTCCAGCTAATTTTACAGATGAGGAAACTGAGGCAAACAGAATTAAATTACTTACCCAGCTTACAAATCTAGTGTCTGAGGCTAGATTTGAACTCAGAGAGAGGTGTCTTCCTGACTCTAGCCTCAGCACTATATCCAGCTGTCTTAGCAGCAATCATCTTTTAAATTACTCCTAACTCCAACCCAGTAACAAGTTTCTCCTAAATTTAAGGGTTGTTTTTTTCTTGTCCTTCTCAAGTCTTCGTTAATCACCATTTATTCCCTTTACAAAAATGTGATTAGCTTATTTAATCTTTTTTGTTGATGCTGTTGCCCTAAGCCAGCATCTTCCTTCCTAATTAAAATATTTTTCTCAAAATAAAAGTTATATTTCATTGATTTATTAAAACTGTCTAGATCTTTGAGTATTGGGAGTTGATTCAGTCCTTAATACAACTAAGTCTTATAGACACATACACATTATATATTATTTATATATAATAATATGTTATATATTATTTACATAAATAATATTTGTATCTTTTATATAAATACCACCAGCTTCGATAGCCTCTTCTTTAGAGGCTACATAGAAACAGTCTCTTTAAGAGGCTTTCAGTTCATGAATAGTTACAATTAAATTACTCTTCTATGAAGAGTTTGTAGGACACTTAAAAGTTTAACCATCGTTCTAGAGAGGTGTTGGCTAAAGAGATTCCAAGTGAATTAATGGGGACGAGAACATGAAAGAGAACTTGCTTCCTAATAAAACTTTTTTTTTTACCTCTTATCTTATTGAGAATTATTCATCATAAAGAATTTATTTATCATAAAGATTGAAGTGATCAATCAATAGACATTTACAGCCTATCTTCAACATCCACACATTGTTTTGGGACTTCAAGCATTTGGTGATTTTGTTATTAGTAACCTCATTTTCACTTTTGTGTTGGCAACCACACACATTCATGACTAAGTGCAGGAGAGAAAAAGAAGAGGTATGAAGCATCCGAGTTTTTGGAGTGGCTGGTATGCGCTTCATGTGCTTCACTGATCTTCTTCACCTTATCATAAAGAGTTCCCTATGCATTAGTCACATATTTTATTGCTTGCCTTTAAAGCTCAAGTTTTATGTTGTACTTATGCCCCCAAAATGTGCACAGTGCAAGTCCTTTGGGTTCTAAGCTCAAACCTGCAAAGTCAATGATGAGGCTTAGTGAGAAAATAAAGTGTTAGATAAACTTTGTGGCAGAAGGACTGCAGCCACTATAGGCCACAAGTTTGATGTTAACGAATTGAGGATTCATTACATCTGCAAAAAGGACAAACAAAATCACACAGAATTCTAGGAAATCACTAATAAGAAAAATGTTTTCCATGTTACCAATTTTATTTTGCGGACTGCATTTTATGAATGATTTCATGGTTACTATGTTAGGAAAAGTGCCTATTATCAGAATTAAGGATTTGTTATAAAAAACTGCATGCAGAAAAGTATATTTTTCAGCAGTCTTTGGAGAAAGATTACAGTTTTTGGTGGTCACAAGAACCCAAGCCCCAATTTTCCATAGCTTCAATGTTATCAATATTCACATTTTTTACTTGTGCTATTTTCTAGGAACATTACTCCTCCCTCCCTCCTCCCACCAAAAAAGTTGAAGA
Organism: Dromiciops gliroides; assembly: GCF_019393635.1. Taxonomy (NCBI): domain Eukaryota; kingdom Metazoa; phylum Chordata; class Mammalia; order Microbiotheria; family Microbiotheriidae; genus Dromiciops; species Dromiciops gliroides. The sequence goes on from NC_057862.1 coordinate 274,474,755, forward strand.
TTGGCTGTATTAAGCCCTCACAATATGCCAGGCACTACAGAAGTGACGAAACTAGAATGTTTTAACTCTTGCTTTGCAGACTTACCCATCATGTCTGGGGGGAAAATGAAAAGACAAAGAGAAGTAATTCATTCCCTACTAGGACTGAATTTATATTGTAAATAAATAAGAAAGGGATTCTTGAGAGATTTTGGCTGCTATCTAGAAATGTGAAATGATGGGACTGTGTTTTAGGAATGAGAAGTCTCATAAAAGCAATATAAATGACTAAGATCTCATGGCTAAAATATTACAAATATTTATATCTTTATTTTAATAAGTTAATAAATTATAAAGCAAGTAACTCTGATATTTATGTAAGCCTAGGAGATTAGGGTTTTTTACATACAGAGAGATAATAGGCAAAGAGGTTTTTCCAGTTTATTAAATAAAATTTAATAAACTGGGGTAGGGGCTTATAGTTAATTAATGAGAAAATGCTTGCATTTTTATTAATTAATTAAAAAATCCAAACAAACCCCTGAATTATGTTAGAACTCAGAAATATGAAAAGAATATGGTAATGAATTAAGTCATAAGATGAGGAACAACCATCCCTATAGTATACATATGAGAGTGGTAGACTTAAACACCCTACTGTATATATTTATATTTAAACCTAGCTGCTTAGAAATGGCCATTTCAGAAATCTGAGAAAGGACTATGAAATGACCAAATATTTAAAAATTATTTTATGTTAATTATTAATTAATTATGTAAATTATTAATAACTTTATTTAAATTAAGAATAAAATTTAATTTTATTTAAATTATTTAAACTTTATTTAACTAGAATCAATTACTTTAAAATTAGTCATTCTTACATTAGGAAAACAAGTTCAATTCTCTATTACTTGGATAAACATTTGCATTCCCAAAGTCTGTGTTCATAAGCTTGTTAATAGTAACAGATCTACTACAAAATATGGGAAATATATCATGCAGGGAAACATAGTGATTACATTGTTAGGATAGTAACCTCTAGCACTGTCCCCAAAAGAAAATAAGGAAAGAATGGCAATAGATTACTTTGTTTCATTCTCTATTTTCATTTTGCTGAAGGAGATGGTTTGTCATTTGTCAAATTTGAAGGGGGAAATTTTGATTGACAACTTTGAAAAGTATTTTCCAAACTAAAAAAGACTTTCATTGCAAAGGAATCAGGGAATGTTTATAGTTTGCTCTCGTCTTAAAATTTACTCTCATATATGCTTCAGGTTTCACCCTACTGTTTTATTTTGGACCCTTATTTCAGCTCATCTCTAGAAGGGATACTATAGGGAGGATGCTTTCAAAGTGGAATTCTGCTAATGCTACTTCTTCAAAATTGTTGGTATTTACTCAAGATAAGAGCAGAACTTAGAGGTGAAAAGCCATTACACATCAGTGTCTAGAAAAACGCTTTTCATGCAGGCACTCAAGAAAATATGTTGACCATTTATTGTTGACAAACCAACAAGTATAAACAACCAACAAGTATTTTGTTGTGAGACTCTTTATAATCTGGCTCCAACCATTCTTTTCGATCTTGTCTTGTGCTATTCTTGGTCTAGCCAAAGTGGACGACTTACCATTCCCCATTCTTGTCCTGCCCTTTCCCAACTCTGCACTTTGGTTTATGCTGTTCCCCATTCCTGGAAATGAAATACTTCATACATATGTATCTCTCAAAATCCTTACTCCCTCAGGCACCAACTCATTCATGAAGGCTTCCCTGAGGAAAGAGATCTATCAATTAATTCACATTTCTCATCATACTTTGGATCTCTCCTGCACTTGAGTCACCTTTTGCCTTGTGCAACAGTTATTTATGTGTCATATCCCCCTAATTAGACTTTAAACTTATTGAAAGCATGTTTTATCTCATCCTTTTAAATATATGCTTAACTCTTAGAAGGTACTTAACAAATGTTGAACTGAACTATTACAGATTCTTCTTCTTTCACTGGTCCTGTTGGGCAACAATCAGGAATTCTTTAATCAGAAAACTGAATCACTGGTAATATTTTGGGGAAAATGCTCAATAATACTAAGAACATATATTTTTAAAAAGTTATTAAGGTATTTTAGCAATGACATTATCATTCAAGAAAAAAAATAAAAGCAGTCACATATTATGGTCAAATACAGAATTGTAGGAGCAATAGAAGGGTTTTAATAGCTAAGTTAGTTAAAATTAACTTGCTCTCTTTCATCATTATTTCAGGGAAAATGTTAGGGAGAAATCTGAAGGATTCTATGTAGTCCTGAGAGATAATGTCTCAATTCTTGATTTTTAGCCTCCATATCTTATCCAAAGAGATGGAAACCCATATTCATAACATCTGGTGCCTGAAAGATTATTACATAAACCAGGTTATCATATTCCTTTTCACTCTAGATAAAGAAAATAGAACATGCTCCTGAGCGATAATGTAAATGGTATCAGAGGAATTCATAGCAAGCCCATAGGGGAAACTATACACTCCTACTAGGATAAAAAAATGTACAAAGTTATAGATTAAATTGGAGAATATGGGGTGGGGTGGGTGGGAAATCTAAGGCTATGAAGAAAAGCAGAGTGAGATTTATAGGTATACCCTTCTAAAAATTTTCCACGTTAAATAATATTTCCATACTGTACTGCAATAAAACAGGCTGATGTAGGAAGAGCAGCACCTGAACGAAAATCTCTTATACTGTGACTTCTTGCAACTGGAGTCAACTCCTATTACAAAACGTGGCATGTCAGCCTTTGGGCGAATAAAGACTTATGACTCTTCACGTTAACACTTAAACATTTGAACTTAAAAAAAATTAGAATGGTTTTGACAGACTTTTATTGCTGCATTAATCTTTGGTGACATTTCATTTGTCCTCTCCTGTCAGTTTCTATAATACAAAATTAGGTGTCACACAGCAGGAAATTATTTTTATGTAACTGTTTTAACTTTTTTTGGTCGTTATTTATGTCATAAGTTAGACAAGATGTTAGCACATGAATATCAACAGGACTTTACTCACATATTATAGCTTTGAATCAAAGTTACTAAATAGGATATTACTAAAAATCTTTTCATTCCAACTCCTCAAATATGATGATACCAAGTACATTTGATAACGTTTGATAACACTGAAGTATATGTTTGTGCCAAATCAGTAGGACTTGTGGATTCCCCCACATTGGGTTAATTCTACCTATATCTTCTCAAATTATCCATTTTTGCTTCTTGGGTTTATGAATGAATGGAAATTCTGCAAACATGGAGTAAATACAAGAAATACCCACAAGTCTGCATAAAGAAGACAGAATTTGGTTTACTGTGTTTATGTCTGAATAAAAACAGCAACTTAATCAAGATTTTGGAAGGGAAATATTACTAAATGTTTAAAAAAAAAACCAAATTGTCTCTTTACTCTGTTGCAGTTGTTCCAGGTGATTACCAGAGGATAAAAAGAAGTAGAATGGCCTGGGGAAAACCAAACTCTACCCTAACCCCGACTTTTCTATTGATTGATCCCATTCTTCCCACCCAGGACACTATCTCAGGAAGGTCCCCAACAATATTCCATTTTACTTCCAACTTCATTAACTGGGTATCTTTTCCTTCTCATCAGTATCCTTGGCCTCCTTTACCAGACCTCTTCCATTAAAATGTAAATTTCCACGCAAATTCACACACTGTTGGTGGACCTGTGAATTTGTCCAGTCATTCTGAAAAACAATTTGGAACTATGCCCTTCAAATTACTAAACTGTAGATACTCTTTGACCCAGGAATGCTGTAAGTAGATCTACAGCCAAACCAGGTCAAAGAAAGAGAAAATGTACAAAAATATTTATAGCAGCTTTTTTGGGTTCATTGTACCAAAGAGGTGGAAAATTCAACTGTGGAATGGCGAAACAAAACTATGGTACATGAATGAAATTAAATATTACTGGATTGTAAAAAGTGATGAAAAGAATGATTTCAGAGAAACCTGGAAGACTGGTATGAACTAATGCAGAGTAAAGTAAGCAGAGCGCTGAGAACAATGTATATATACCACTAACAACATTGTAAAGACAGAATAAAAAAAAAAACACTCGAAAACTCTGTTCATTACAATGAAAAGCAATGACTACAGTTTGTGTTACTAGAATATGCATATTTGTTTTTCTGGGGTTTTTCCCCCTTGGGGAAAGGTGGAACAGAGAGGAGATAAATGATTCTTAATTAATAAAATTAAAATTAATTTAAAAACAAATTTTAAAATGTATATATATGTGCATATATATATATATATATTTGCATTCTTAGAGATATAGTAAAGGACTTGTCTTGCTTGCTTGTATTTGTATCCCCAGAGCTCAATACATTGGCATATAGGAAGTACTTAAATGCTTGTTGATGACAAACCATTTGTGTTATATCATTCAAAAAGCAGTATTTATTTTAAAGAAAAGGGCTGTAAGTAATTTTATTACATAGTTCTGACTATTCTATAACTTAGCTCCTTCATAATTTAATAATAGAATGGATTGTCAGTGAGGATTATGGACCACAAAGTAATTTACTAATTAGAAAATTGTTTTTTCAGATTCATTAGAAGATTTAGATAAAATGTGAATTGCAACAGTTCACACAAGATGACCATTTAAAGAAGACACAATTTGAGCTCACACTACTAATTAGAGTTCTTTTGGGGTTTAACTGTGAAAAATTAGATAGTTGGTCTTGATAATTAATTTGATTAGTTCAAGAGGATCAATTATTATGCTTCACATATTCACAATTTCTATGTCTTCTCTCCCTTCCCAAACTGCTAAACTGTCATAACCTGGCCCAGAAGACCATGTGTTGTGATATGTGCATTGCAGTTATAAAATTTATATACAGGGTATAATTAGATATGTTTAGAATTTTTCAAATGCTATTTCATTTTTCATTTAATCTACAGTGCATTACAGTGAAGTAGAGTTAATGTATTGCTTGTCTTTTATCGATTACTGATTATAAATTAGTTGTATTTTAAAAAAATACTTCCAAAGATATTATAAGTAAATGTTCCCAGAATATACTGTTTCCCAGAGCAACTCCAATATAAGGAGCATTGACAAACATAATTGGTTCCTGTTTGATATGAAATGGTGAACATGTACCCAGCAAGAATGCTGCCTAAGTATAGAAGCACAATTCTGTCAATAACAGTTACTGGTTACATGGAAACAGTTAGATTTCTTCATTTAATTACTAGTTAAGGAATACACTTAATTGGGAATTAAAGTTACATACTCAGGCTTCCTCCTCCTCCTTTTCTTTTTTTCCACTTTACTGCTGACCTCTTCCTTCATCTCATCTATTAATATTCTTCTAGCCCAATTAATCAACAAACAAGCAGATATTGAGACACTTAGCCAGTCTTTGAGTCAGGGAGGTTTTAACCAAAGTCCTTCCTGTGTGTGTGTGTGTGTGTGTGTGTGTGTATACACATGCATGTGTGTGTATATAAACATACATACATACACACATGTGTATATCTATATCTAATATCTAATACACACACACAGACAGTATGACAATGGGGAAGTCAACTAATTTCTCAGTACCTCTGGCAACTCTAAATAATAGTTTACAGATTTGTAAAATATTTTTTTCTTCCTCTGGGGTGTTTTGTTTTTTTGTTTAGTCATTTTTGAGTAGTGTCTGATTCTTTGCAACCCCATTTGGGGTTTTCTTGGCAAAGATATCAGAGTGGTTTGCCATTTCTTTTTCCAGCTTATTTTATAGATTGAAGAAACTGAGGCAAGCAGGGTTAAGTGACTTGCCCAGGGTCACATAGCTAGTAAGTGTCTAAAGCCCAATTTGAAATCTGGAAGATGAGTCTTCCTGACTCCAAACCCAGAAGGCTCTATCCACTGAGCTCCTTAGCTGCTCCTCATCAGGAGAGTACCCTATGTCAATGAACTCACAGGTCCAGGACAACAACAAAAATTGTACTTGGCACTGAAGATATAAAAACAAATACAAAAATTCCCTTACTTTCAAGGACTTTATGATCTATCAAGGTAAACAACATGCCACATATAAATAAATGCAAAGTGATTTGGGGGAAGAGGAGATAAGCAGTGAGGGGAGTGAGGAAACGTATGAAGTAGTATGAAGTAGGGGAGTGGAATTTGACCCGGACTAAGTCACCAATCCAGAAACTGAAGCTGGAGTTATGAATAAAAGGAAGAAAAAATTCCAAACTCAAAGAAGAACTGCTTTGGGACTGAGAGAAACCAAAGCGGGTAAACCCAGAATAAGAGAGAAACTCCACAAGTCCAAGTACAGCCACAGGGAAAAGAATGTCCTAGCCACAAAGACTTCAAGAAGACCTAGAAGAAATGAACCAAGAGATGCAAAATGGAATGCCTAAGGAAGAAAAAAATAGCAAGGAGAAATAATTCCTTTTAATGAGATGGTGATAAATGTTAAGAATTAAACTCCTAGAAATTAGAATGGGTCTAATAGAAAATGGCTCCAGGAGACAAGAAATATTAAAAGAAAATCAGGTTTGGTGGCAAATAAGCCAGCATATATAATGGAAGAGCTAGGTCTATTCAACCACTGATCAGACTTCGTCCTATTACAGGGGAAACTAGAGAGGTGTACAAATGTGGCTAGGTATAATGATGTGTAACCACACATGTCAAGTGGACTGCAATGATTTTGCACCTAGCTCTTGATGGGAAGGCTGCCAAGGAGTTGGAAGAGATGATGGAAAACTTCAGAAAAAGGAGATATGAGAAAATGTGCTCAGGATGACATCAGAGAAGAACCAATATAATGAGACAGAAGTGACTGCAGCAAGAGAAAGTGGTACCACAGTGGACTTTAGCTGGAGTCATTGTAGGGATAGGCAGACAGGCAGGTGCCTTTGACTACTGGGTACCAAGTAGTAAGATAACTGGCCTGGAAGCAAGGAGAGGAGGACACTAAGACCCCCAAAAGACTGTGTGACTTCTTCAGCTGCTGAATGGAAGGGTAGTAGAGCTGATAGAGTACTCCACAGAGAGGGGACAGAGCTAAGGAACCCTGTTCTCTTTCTGTTTCACTTCTGCCCCTTCCACTCTGTTTTAATGCAATCTTTGTTTTTTAAGTTCGTTCTGCCATTGGTTTCTCCAAGATAACGTAGCCATTCATTGAAGTATTGATATAGTATTCCTGGGAAATCAATTACAGCCAAAAGGGAGGCAAAGGTCCAGGAGGCATGTAGGGATAGAGAATGATGGAATTTATTACCACTAGAAGGAAATTCCTTGTTACAAGATTGGGGACATAATAAAAGATTTTATTGATGCACATTTTCATAGCTTTCCAAAAGCAGAGACACATGTGAATTAAGAATAATACCAGAACTCAATGACTCTGTACCTCCTTAGGCATGTTCCTCTTTGCCATTTTTCCTTCCCTAGGTGGGTTTAAAGGAAACATTCCCTTGAGGGGAAAAGTGAAAGGCAAAACTTCAAAGACACCACTTCTGGAGAAGTAGGTGCCAGAAGACAAGGGATCAGCAAATAGAGAGAAAATGATTTCCCTTCCTCAGCCAAACACCTTCTTTCAAAATGACACCTGAACTCGAAACTTCACTACAACATACTCAAGTACCCAGTCTCTGTGTGAAAATCTCCATAGGCAGCGCATTTTATGTTAAAATCACTCTAATTCTAGAAGTTTTTTCTCACAGAGACCAAATTTGCAACTCCCTCTTTGCAATTTTCACCCATTTCTGAGTTCCTTCCTCTGGAACCAAGCAGAACAAGTGTCTCACATGAGAGCCCATTAAATGACAGTCATATTACTGCTGAATCACACTGAATATGTCGTAGTCCACTCAAATTCCTAGACCTTTGCAAAGGAACTGCTATTTGGTCAGATTTCCCCCCATCTCGTAGTTTGTTTGTTTTTTTAAAGTCAATTCAAGAATAAGACTTTACATTTATGCCTGTTAAATTTCATCTATTAAGAGGTAGTCTCTTATTTCATCTAATAAAATTTGATCCAACATTTTTTTCTACCAACTTTCTCATTCTTTCTCCTAGTAGTGTCACAATCAAATTTCATAAACATGTCATCTATGCCTGTATATGGTATATTGATTACAAAACTGTTAAATTGCACAAAGAAACCTAGAACTTTTCACTGGAGACGTTCTTCTAGCTTAACACTGAACCACTAATGGTTACTGTGTTTCTTTAGACAATCCACCTGACTGTTCTTCCTTTTAGAGATGTCCTCTAACCTCTTTAATATTATATCCTGGATAGTGTACAGAGCAGCAGGAACTAACCAGGAACATTTAAATAGAGGAGCTGTGTTTTCTGGAGGAACTAGCAGGGATAGCAAAGAGTCAGAAATATGACCTGGTACCACTGCATACAGAAGTCTACAAACATCAGCACACCAGGAAAACCCAGAATCTTCAGCTATGTGCACTGGGGTAAAGCATGGAGCAAGGATGAAGCTGGAATACTTAGGGTCTTCAGCTCACTACCAAGAAGAAGCATTGTAAAATGCCAAATAATACCGATTAGGTCCAAACAATAACCCACCATTCCTTCCAGAGGAGCATATAACTTGGTCATGACACAAAGTGCCAATCTGGGAAATGTCTGGAAAATGAGCAAGCCAAAGACGACACCGGTGATAGAGAACTGTGGATCCAAGGACACGTAAGACACAAATCTAGAAGAGGAGAATAATGTTATAATATCTACAAGAAAAATAAAACAAAAATCACTTGGACAGAAGGTTGATTAGATTTTTTAAATAAATGAAGCAAAAGTTCAAAAATGTTTTATAAAGTTAATGAGAATTCTTGAGCAAAGTATTGAAAATAAAGGAGAGTTCCAGAGGAAAGAAGTGGAAAAAGAATAAACAATACTACAGGAGGTAGAAAACTTTACCTAAATGACAGACTCCCTAAAATTTAGACCCAAAGAGCTTGAATAGGATATTCCCAAATAAGAATGAATTATCTGGTAAAACTGAGTATAACCCATAAGGGGGAAAATGAAATTTTAATGAAATAGTATTCACAATGAAAGAATTTGTGAAGAAAAGATCTGAGCTGACAAGAATTAATTGTCCTAAAGCCCTTTTACAGTGTTTCCTGGAAAAAAAATATAACAGTCACAAAATTCACAACAGCCAGCAAATGATGCATAATAGAGACCTATTAGGAGGACAGCACAGCATTTCAGTTCATCTTTGGCTGTATTTCAGAAATAATGGTAGCCAACAGTGTTACTAAAACATGAACAAACAAGCTATTTCATAGCATTAGGTTCTTCAAAAGATTTAGAGCTGGAAAAGACATTAGTGTCATCCCCAAATTTTACTGATGAAGTAACTGAAGTGACTTGCCCATGGTAGGAAATTAAATCAACACAATCAACTAATTCTACAATTGAAAAGAACCCAGGAAGCTACTGAGTCCAAACTGGTGCATGACTAAGAATCAACTCTGCAATATTTCCACTGAGAGATCATTCAGTCTTTGAAAGATCTCCAGTGATGCAAAACCCACATTTGGATAGCTCTCATTTTTGGAGAAGGATTTCCTTTCTTCAAGCCAAAATTTGCCTCTACTTCTCCCAACTGTGACCTGGTGCAAAGTATAAGAAACTTAATCCTTCTTCTACATGAAAGCCCTTGACATTTCTGAAGATAACTATGTCTACAGTCTTCTTTTCTCCAAATTGATAATTATCCAGTTCCTTCAAAGGATATCCAACAGCAGGTTTTGAAGTCCCTCAGCAGCTTCATCACTCTCCTCTGAATACTGTTCTGGCTTATCAACATTCTTCTGAAAATGTGGCCTCCCAAACTGAACACAATACCTGCCCAGGTTGGCTCTGATGTGGGAAGAATTTAGATGACACTATTATTACATCTCATGTTCTAGATACTGTGGCTCTCAATGCAAAGTTATCAACTTTTTTTGGCTGCTATATTGCTAATAGGTCATTAAAACCAGCAATTCTTTTCATTCATTCATTCATTTATCTATTCATTTATTTATCTATCCAGACATTTGTCTGTTTGTCTATCGATCTATTGATCTATCTATCTATCTATCTATCTATCTATCTATCTATCTATCTATCTATCTATCTATCCATCCATCCATCATCTCTCTGTTTTTTGCTTCACTAACATTTATTTGAGATGCTACACAACACTGCCAAGTGGAAGGTGTGTCATGAATTGGGGGCAAACCCTATAACCATGGAGGGGGGGATAAAAGTCCAGGAAGAAGCTAGGGAATCATGGGTATAGCAAGTAGGGGGATATCACACAAAGACAGCATGGGGGAGTGGGAACCTAGATATCCTGCTTGGATCTGGCAGCTCCTTACTCAAATCCAACTGTCTCAGCTCGAGGGGCTCTCTGTTTTCTCCCTCCCCAAGGTTTAACAATATAAGGGAGCGATGCTGGGGTGCTTGAGCAGAAGGCAGAAAGGGTGTTATTATTCCCTCTGCTCTGCATAGCTATTTGGTTCATGGCTGTGGCTACAGGTAAAGCTTAGTATGGGTGGCATGGGCTGGGAACAGAAGTGACCAGGGCTCCATAGCCTCGGTAGGCATGATTAGCTGCTCCTGCATCTTCTCTATCTCCTTTATACTTGCACTAGGCAGGAAGACCATTCACTTCTGCCCATCTGATGAACTCCACAGTGGTAGCACTTTTGTTGTTCCTCTGCCCATGCCAAGCACTGAGGGCAGAGGCTTCTAGGCACACCCAGAGGAGAAGGTCAATGCCCAAGGCCAGGGGAGAGGGCAGTGGTTAATGGCATTAAGGTTGATTGAAGCATCCTCCCCACTCTGACCTCCAGACGGCAGTGTCACACCTGGGATGGCAGGAGGCACAGTTCAATGTAGGGCAGAGACAGTTGCCATGGTAATCTCCTCAGGGGTGTACTTGAAGTGGCAGGCATGACCAGGGGTCACCATGTTGGGCTTGATCAGTGTCCCCTCAAGGTACACATGGTGGTCACGCAGGGCCTCATAGACAGCAGCCAGTACCTTCTCAGTGATGTACTAGCATCATTTGAGATTATGGTCTCTCTCCAGTAAGATCTCGGACTCCAAAATAGGCATAATGCCATTCTGTTGGCAGATTCTAGCATAGCAGGCAAGCACATTGGCATTCTCCAGGATTTCCAGGGGAGAGGGTGTATGATGTTTGGCAAAGTCAGCCCCATCCTTCTAGTACTGAGCACAGCATTCAGAGAGCCTGTCCAGGGGCAGCTAGGTGGCACAGTGGATAAAGCACTGGCCCTAGAATCAGGAGTACCTGAGTTCAAATCCGGCCTCAGACACTTAACACTAGCTGTGTGACCCTGGGCAAGTCATTTAACCCCAATTGCCTCACAAAAAAAAAAAACCCAGAGAGCCCGTCCAGCCCTTGTGTGGTGGTTTGTCCATCAGTTTCAGCTAAAGCAACCACACCTTTATCAACCTTGATGCCCACAACAACGCCCTTGTCCTGGATGGTGTGGATGAAGGCCGCCCCCCCATAATTGCCTTTCTGATAGAGGGTCTCATGGGAGAAGAGGACACCCCCAATGCATTTCTTGATCCTTCCATCAGTTCTGAGCAGGACCTGGTGATTCTCTCTGTGGTTCTCCTCTGTATTCTCCACCCTAACCTGACTCATCAGCTGCCAAGATGCCCTTGCCTGGAGCAACAATCCAAAAGGTGATATCCAGCCATTCCTTCTTTTTCTCAGCCAACAGGGCTGGGTATAAATGGGACATAGTGGTGGTCTTCTCTCCTCTTGGCTAGATGAACTTAATGGCTTCTCTTGCAGAGCCTAGTGTGTCCTGCATGGGGTCCAGGAATCTGAGGCCCAGCAATTCTTTTTAAAGCAAACTGATTTCTAGCCACATCTCCCTCCATATTTTTAAAAATGAAGCTGGGGACAGTTACGTGGCACAGTAGATAAAGCACTAGCTTTGGATTCAGGAGGACCTGAGTTCAAATCTGGCCTCAAACACTAGGCACTTACTAGCTGTTGTGACCCTGAGCAAGTCACTTAATCCTCATTGTCCCACACACACACACAAAAAATGAAGCTGACTTTTTGAGCCAAAGTGTAAGATTTTACATTTATCCATATTAAACTTTTAGTTAGAGAAAAATTACCTTTCTAGAATGCTGCCAGAAATATGCCAAGCTCTTTGATTTACAGGTTACAGACTGAACTTCTAAGTTTTTAGAAATTTAGGACATTTCCCTTTCTATAATTGCACAGCATATCTCCCATTTTTCATAATATTTGTTTTAAATCATATGTTTCTCTAATTTTCCAAATTTGATTACAACCCATGAAACATTTTTCTCTTTTAAAAACATCTATTGATATATTTTGTTTTAAAATAACCATCATTTCCAAATATATCCCTTCTCACTACCTTACCTAGCAAATTATCCTTTACAAAATAATAAAATATCGAAAAAGCACATCAGCAAAACCAGTCAATGAATCATTCTAGTCTGGTAGTATATTCAATAATATATTCAATAGTATATTCATAGTTCTCTATGTCTACAAAGAAAGGAGGGAGATGAGAAATTAATTCCTTGCCAAATCCTAACAATCATTACAATTATACAGCATAGTTTGTTATTCTTTTCATTTCCTTTGTTTCAGTAATTTTATATATTATTTTTTAGTTTTGCTTACTTTATTCTGCATCAGATCATAAAAAGTTTTCATGATTTTTCTCTGGATTCTTCATCATTTCTCATGGCCCTGTAATAGTTCATTACATTCATGTACATTATAATTTAGTTTAGCTATTCCTCAATCAGTGGGTATCTATTTTGTTTTCCATTCTTTGCCACCACAAAAAGTGCTTTAATAAATATTTTGATAGGTAATCGTTCTTTCTTTCATTGACCTCCTTGGGACATATCCTGAGTTTCATGATTAAATAAAGATCATTAGTTGGCTTAATAAAATACACCTCTTTTAGTACTCTAGGCTGTTTGTACTTTCACTTGACTTGAATTCTTCAAGGACAGGATAGGTGCTCCCTTACTCTCTACCTACTTATTTGGATATCAACTACTATTAGTGATTTTTGTAATGTCTTTTCCAGGCCAAAAATCATTCTCCTTGACAAAGAATGCAAAAGCAAAATGAATAGATTACCCATTGCCTTCTCTTTTGCTCTAAACTTGATTGATTTCCAGAGATTTCAAAACATCCTTTTTATCGCCTCCATCCTTCCTCACTGGCCTCAGATTTAGTCCCTGATACGTAATTTTTATAAGACAGTCCAAGTCTTTTGTGTTTATCTCCTTTTAACTGCTCTTGTTTTTACCTTCTGACACGTTTTTGTTGATAAATTCCCTGAACACCTACATTGGTCTCCTTAGGCAATTCCTTCTTTTTCTCCTCAGCAGAAGTATTTCTCTTTGTCAGGTCAAAATTCCATTTTTAAGAGCTTACTAACCCTCCTGGATTCTATCTAGCCTTCCTCTGAAATCAGCTCTCCCCAAAGAGATAAGACAATATGAGAGACACTAAGGCCAACATTTTTTTGTTTTCTCTTCTACCTTAAAAATCTAAAAAATAATTGTCACTTCCTCCCTAAGATTCCCATGTACTTTAATTTTTCATGTTTGTAAGACTTAAGACCCAGAATAAGTTTCCTTTATTGGTACTCTATTTTTCAAAGGGTGAAATCATTATGAAGGCAAGCTAAATAATTAAGATCTGTTCTGCTTTGGGTACAAAGTTCTAGTAGGTGTCCAGATAATTGAAGTCCTTCATCCTTTTTATTTTATTCCTTCATTCCAAGTTTGGAATTATAACCTGAGACTCCTAATCCATGCCTTATGTCCACATAGTATAGTCTGACAACAATATCCTTTGTTTCTCTCACTTCACAGATCTTTGTCCAAATGTTCTTCTTTATCATTCCTCACCTGAATATATTTTGTTACTATATAGTGCCCCACTCTTTTATCTATCCTGTACATCTTCAATAAGGTACTTTTCTTTTTTTTTGGTTTGTTTTTTGTTTTTGTTTTTTTTTGGTGGGGCAATGAGGGTTAAGTGTCAAGTGTCTGAGGCTGTATTTGAATTAAGGTCCTCCTGAATCCACGGCCGGTACTTTATCCACTGCACCACCTAGCTGCCCCAATAAGGTACTTTTCTAGAACTATATTCCAGTCAAATGCCCTATCCCAAAATGTCAGTGATACTTATGTTATCAAATCTACCATCTCTAGTTCAACCCATTTGTTTTCCATGGCATTTGAGGCCATGGCTATAGTGTTCCTTTGTCTCCTATGAATTTTTGGACATTTGTGCTGCTATTCTTCCCACATTTTAAGTATAATCTATGGTAACTAGCTTGGTGAATGTACATTCGGCATTTTCTATTTTTCCCCCTTCTTTTTCAGCTTAAAGCCATTTTGACTGGATTTGTAAGACTCTAAGCACATGTATTTTGCCCATTACTTTTCACTGTCATGCCTGTGTTTTAAGCCATGGGCCATAAATCAACAGTCTGTTCTCAGATACCATATTTTTAAATGAGGTATTCCCTTGCTTAGATCTACTTTTCTCTTAATGAAACCCTTGCCTTCCAATAGCAGCAATGATAAAAAACAAAGCAAAAACCCCTTACCATCTGTGCTCCTTAAATCTTCAGGATGTTATAATCCTTTACATAGGTATGTGTTTTATACTACCAGACTAAGTTACTGAGTACTAAAACCCTTATACAGTGTCTGCACTTTTGGAATACTCAGGAACAGAAGCAGATTTTCTTTAATGAGTCATCTTCCTTTTTGTCACTTTTTTTTTCAGTTTTGTCTCTCCCGAGCAGTGCCAATGCTCACACTCTTGGCGAGGTTGCTCTGGATAATACTGTGTTCACCTGAGAGTCAGAAAATGTTGATCATCTTTCTTTTCTCCATTAAACTCTAGATCTGAGCCCTTTTCTTTTCCTACGTTATTTGTTATCCTTATGGGAATAAACTTCTAATTCTAGTGAGATAACCAGGACACAGCAATATATATATATATATAATATATATATATGTATGTATGTATATATATATGTATATATATATATTCAACCATATAGAATATTATTGGATTTTCAGACTGTTAAATATAGGAAGACAGATTGAGAACCATGGAATGAATACCGTTTATCTGTTTCTCCTCTCCCCTTTCATCATTCCCTCATTTTTTTTACATAATTTTCCCCTACTGCTTTTTAATTTACTTTAAAACTTAGTCTTCTCTAAGAATTTGCTTTGACTTTTTTCCCTGGGCTGACAGAGTAACAAATAAAGAAGTTATCACCTATTTCTCATGGGTTGGGATTAAGGGAAAGAAAAACTAATAAGCACTTATTATTTGCCTCCAGGTACCTCTCATTCCCTTGTCCTCTTTACTCTGTTGTCTCCCTCTTACCTCACCTGAACTGAGGGCCCAAAGTCTCACACATCGCTAAATAGATTTTCAACTCTGTGGGGAAACACAGTCAGTGAGCTAGGATGATAGCGGGTGGCTGATCCTTCTTCCTCTATAATCAATGGTACTTAAAACTAAAAAGCCTAAGGAAGAAAGATAACCCTAAATCTAAATGAAGAAAGAATAACCCTAAATATAAACGCCTTTCGATCATTCGAAAAATTATCTCTCTCTACATTTTTGATTCACACAGGCAACCACATGGGGCCTGTTCATGAATGTGTGGATTTGTTAAAGGAAATGAAAGATTTTTGGCAATTGAGATTCTAATTAACTTTGCTACTCTTATTTAACATCTTAAGGATGGGCTAGGATTATTAAGCATAGTAACAATAGTAGCTAACATTGACATAGCACCTAACGTTTACAAAGATCTTTACACATGTTAAATTCATTTCATCTTCTCATGAACACTGGGAGGAAGGTATTATTATCATCATCATCGTCATCATCACTAAAGATGGGGAAACAGACACATACAGGTTAAATGACTCACCCAGTGTCACACAGCTTGTTGTAAATGTCCAGGGTAGTATTTAAACTTGGATCTTCTTGACTCTAAGTCCTGAATGAACTCTATCTACTTCAACAACAACTAGATGCTTGTGAATTCCCTGTTCCTAATTTTTTGGAAAATATACCAAAGAAAAAGAATGGAAATCATGTAAGAATCATCTTTTGCTTCTATAGTATTTTTTTTCTTCCCTGGCTAAACAACAGATACTCAAATGCATAATTTCTTTTTGTTTTTCCTTAAAAGTATTTTATTATTTTCCAGTTACATGTAGAGACAGTTTTCAACATTTGTTTTTATAAGATTTCTAGTTTCAAATTTTTCTCCCTCCCCTCCCTCCCCCCTCTCCAAGACAGTAAGCAATCTGATATATGTACAATCACATTAAACATATTTCTGCATTAGTCACGCTGTGTAAGAAGAATCAGAGCAAAAAGAAAAAACCTCAAAAAAGAAAAACAAACAAAAAAATAGAAATAGTATGGTTCAATCTGCATCTAGATTCCATAGTTCCTTTTTTTCTGGATTTGGAGAGTATTTTCCATCATGAGTCCTTTGGAACTATCTTGGAACATTGTACTACTGAGAAGAGTCAAGTTTATCACAGCTGATCAACACACAATGTTGTTGATACTGTGTACAATATTCTCCTGTTTCTGCTCATCTCACTCAGCATCAGTTCATGTAAATCCTTCCAGGTTTCTCTGAAATCTGCCTGCTTTTCTTACAGCACAATAGTATTCCATTACATTCATATACCAAAACTCGTTCAGCCATTCCCCAATTGATGGGCATCCCCTCAATTTCCAATTCCTTGCCACCACAAACAGAGCCGCTATAAATATTTTTGTACATGTGGGTCCTTTTCCCTTTTTTATGATCTCTTTGGGAAAAAGACCTAATAGTGGTATTGCTGGGTCAAAAAAACTGCCTGTTTATATCCTTTGACCATTTCTCAATTGGGGAATAACTTATAAATTTGATTTAGTTCCCAATATATTTTAGGAATGAGGCTTTTATCAGAAATATTAGCTATAAAAATTGTTTCCCAGCTTTCTGCATCCCTTCTAATTTTGGATGCATTGCTTCTGTTTGTACAAAACCTTTTTAATTTAATGTAATCAAAAGCATCCATTTTGCATTTCATAGTATTCTCTATCTCTTGTTTGGTCATAAACTGTTCTCTTTTCCACAAATCTGAGAGGTAAACTATTATCTCCTCTCCCAATTTACCTATGGTATCACCTTTTATGTCTAAATCACATACCCATTTTGACCTTATTTTAGTATAAGGCATAATATGTTGATCTATGCCTAGTTTCTGCCATACTATCTTCCAGTTTTCCAAGTAGTTTTTGTCAAATACTGAGTTCCTATCCCAGAAGCTGGAGTCTTTGAGTTTATCAAATAGTACATTTACTACTGTCTCCTGTGTCTAACCTTTTCCATTGATCCTCCACTCTATTTCTTAGCCAGTACCAGATAGTTTTGATGACAAATGCATCATTTCTAATAGATTACTCTGGAATGGCAGATGGAGTGGCTGAAATCATTGAATCAGAATGTCAGAAAAGTAAGGGATGATAGAGACCATTTAGTTCAATCCCCTTATTTTAGAGATGAGGAAAAATGGAGGACAAAAGAGGGGGTAAGTAATTTGCCTATGGTCATTTTGAATGAAATTAAATGCCATATAAAGGAATAGTTCCTTGAAAGGAAGGACTATTTCATTTTTGTCTTTATATCCTAAGTAGCTGGAACAAAGTGTGCTCATATAATAGGTGTTTAATAAGTGCTTTTTAATTAATAATGATAAACTAGATTTATATGGCACTTAGTATCTTCCAGGCACTGTGCTAAGCACTTTACAATTATTATCTTGTTTGATCCTCACAACAATGTGGGAGGTAGGTGTTATTATTATCCCAATTTTATAGATGAGGAAACTGAGGCAAGCAGGTGTTAAATGACTTGCCAAGAGTGTCACATAGCTACTAAATGTCTAAGGCTAAATTTGAACTCATGTATTCATGATTCCAAACCCAGCACTCTATCTAACACGCAACCTAGAATTGTCCCAGATTAGATTAGAGGGAAAATCTGGCTTTGTTTATTTAAAAGCAAAAACCCCCAAAACAACCCGGTGTTTCCCCTAATAAAAAGGTAAACATCGGGGGGCAGCTGGGTGGCGCAGTGGATAGAGCACCGGCCCTGGAGTCAGGAGTACCTGAGATCAAATCCGGCCTCAGACACTTAACAGTTACTAACTGTGTGACCCTGGGCAAGTCACTTAACCCCAATTGCCTCACTTAAAAAAAAAAAAGGTAAACATCAAGACTCTTGCCCACCTGAAAAGTGACATCTGAAATCCCCAATATATCAGATGTTATAAGAAGAGATCTGTTTATTTCTAAGTCAAGCTTTCATCTGAATTTGTACTGAGTAAAGGAGCATCAATATTTTATTGAAAAATAAATGTTGTTGATGTTGTACATCTGCCCAGAGGAAATGATGCTGGTTTTTCTGTGATTGTGCCAGATTTTTTGTCAGCTCCTTTTCAAAGACTGTTGTTTACTTTCTGAAGAATAGGATATAAAGGTAAGCTTGGGACCTGATGGTTTCGTTTTCCATCTGCTGCATTTTAGGGTCACAAAATATTTGCTTGTACATTCTCCATATATTATCACTATATTTATACGTGTGACATGCTGTCTTCCCCATTAGAATGTAAGTTCCTGGAGGCATTGGCTTTTTCACTTTTTTTCTCTGTATTTCCAGTGCCTGATAGAAAGCAAGCCCTTAATAAATTCATGTTAATTGCTTGATGACAGTTCTATGAGGTATCGGTATTATTCTTCCCATTTGAAAAATGAGGAAATTAAGTTTCTGAGAGGACTGGTGATTTTTAAATTCATTATGGAGGACTTGTTTCCCTCCCTCTTTATTCTCTGTCTCTCTTTCCTTAACATTTGCTTCATAAACCTGCGCTGTAATTTTGCCAATAAACAGAGAGTAAGAAGCCACATGGAATAATGGAACAAATATTTAGAGTCAGAAAAGTTCTGATTCTTGGTATGTGACTGTATGACTGTGGGCAAGTTACTTAAACTTTTTGAGTCTCAGTTTCCTCATCTCAAAAGTGTTGATAATAATATTTGTATTGACCATCAATCAATAAATATTTGAAGTATCTAGGAAAACAGTCCCTCAAAGAGCTTACATTCGATTGGGGTAAGAGATAACACATATACATGTATGTACAAAATAAATACACGGCAATTTCTCAAGAGATGTATTCGGGGCAGCTAGGTGGTGCAGTGGATAGAGCACTGGCCCTGGAGTCAGGAGTAACTGAGTTCAAATTCTGCCTCAGACACTTAACACTTGCTAGCTGTGTGACCCTGGGCAAGTCACTTAACCCCAATTGCCTCGCTTAAAAAAAAAAAGAGAGAGATGTATTGGCAGCTAGTGGGATTGGGAAGTCCTTATGTGGAAGATGCCACTTGAGCTGAGCTTTGAAGGAAGCGAGGAATTCAAAGAGGTGAGGAGGGAAGGAATTTAAAATATGGGGAACATGACAGAGGTGGGAGAAAGAATACCATATATGAGAGATTGCAAGATAGCCAATTTGGCTAGGCTATAGAAGGGAAAGTGAAGGGGAGCAATGTGTCAAGGTCAGAAAGAGAGGATGGAGTCTGATTGTGAAGGACTTTAAATGTCAAAGAGAAGTTTGTAGTTGATCCTAGATGTAATTGTAATGAACTGGGCCAGGTCTAAGGATCTGCCACAATGAGGCCTCTTAACTCCTTTATTTAAGAACAGAAGTGAAACAACTGGTAAGAATACACAGTGGTTGAGTAAAGTTTCCCTTGACCTCTTTATTCCCCTAGCAAAGACACATTCTTTTCCTTGATCGTAGCAGCCTGTATAGAGCTAGGGTTCTTCCAAGTCACATCAGTAAGCATTTATTAGGCACCTACTGTGTGCCAGGTACTGTGCTAAAGGCTGACACTGACCATGAAAGCACAGAAGCCACTGCCCAGGGGATCAAGCCCACGTTTTTATACTCTTGTGTGGGGAGATCTCATATTGTCAGTTTACCTCCCTAGCTTCTTGGGAGCCATTAGAGTTTATTGAATAGGAGAGTAACACAGTCAGATTTATGCTTTAAGTATATCACTTTGGCAGGTTTGTGGGGGATTGGAATGGGACAAGACTTGTGAGAAAGGCAGATCAATTAGGAGGATATTGCAATATTGCAGGCAAGAGATGCTAGGAACTTGAACTACAGTAGTGGCCATAAGGAAGGAGAGAAGAGGACAGATTTGAGAGATGGTGTATGTTATAAAGGTACAATCAACAGGAATCAGCAAGTGAGTTGACATTTAGGGTGAAGGAAGATAAAAACTCAAGGATGGTGGCATCCTTGAAAGGAGGGAATCATTCACATGCTTACCTTATACAATTGTGAGATGTTTCTTTTTGCTATATAAACGTGATGGTGATAGTTATTAATAACCCAAAGCTGAGGCTCTCTCCCTTTAGTGATTAGGCTAGCCATGTCCATGGGTAGAATTACAAAAGATAAATTCCTAAACTTAGGGATGTGTTATCCAGCCACACCAGAAACTAGGTCTCTGAGTTTAAAAACATGACTATATGCCACAGGATATTTTGGGGGAACCAGAACTGCACATGTGTGTCCACACACAGGCAAGATTTTTCCAGATCTATTGTGCACCTGTCCAGCTCAAATTAGACTCATGTCCATGTTTAGCTTTCTTTTGCTGAAGGGCTGGCCATGGGATCCTTTCACATTTGGCATCCTAGCTTAACAGACTGTTGCTATAGAGTCTAGATCTGGCCGTTTGTATAGTCAAAAATTGAAATGCTCTCTCCAATTTAATACCAATGAAGAGTTCCATAACACTTGGAGGTGGAAGATTTGTTTCTTGGTTATCCCTGATCCCTTCATTCGGTTTGACACACATTTAATTCTGTGGCCGTAATGCTACATTCTCAACATCTTCAAACGGGCCTGATTTTATTAATTAATTAAATAAAACAATACTATACTTGAAAGGACTGGGTATGTTTAAGTGTCCACCATAGTCTGGGTTACCTAGATGGCCATTTACGATTTAATGACATTTTTGAAAGTCATCAAAGAGTAAATATCCTTGGTAGTTTCTAAATCAATGATTCTATAACATCCCTCTCCCCCAAGCCCCAATTCTGACCCAGGCTCTGAAACATTCTCAAGATTCTAAAAAGACTGAGTCATATGTCAAAGTGGCTTACATCCTAACCCTCCAAACATGCAGAGAGAGGTGACATCGAGTTGATCAAGGTAACCTTGGGTGACCTTTATTATCACAGACTGTGCCTATAACCTCTTTGTTTCCACCTAGATGTCCAGGTCTTACATCCCTCCTGGGGCCCCCTTCAAGTTTCAAGCTTCTGTAACTCCTCCTTGAATACTATCAGTAATAAAGCTCTACTTGATCAAAATTAGACTAATTAAAAGCTGTACCTCTTTGCAATCTCCACCCACTGCCCACAGTTCTGTACTCTGGGGCCAAGTGGAACAAAATCTAATCTCTTTATTACAAGAAAGTCTTTAAATCTGTAAAACGAGAGGGTTGGATTAGATAATCTCTAAAATTCCTTCCATTTGCAAGTCTATGAACTAATACAATCTATGTATGTAATCTATATAGAAAATACATAATATAATCTGTGATCTAATACAATCCTGATGTTTTACCTTGCTCATTGGGAAAGTGGTAGTAGTTTCAAAGAATTAGTAACTGGCACAGTGGATGAATTGCTGGGCTCATTTTCCTGAATTCAAATCTGGCCTTGGACACTTACTAGCTGTGTGACCCTGAGCACGTCACTTAATCCTATTTGCCTCAGTTTTCTCATTTGTAAAATGAGTTTGAGAAGGAAATGGCAAATCCCAGTATCTTTGCCAAGAAAACCCCAAATGGGGTCATGAAGAGTTGGACATAACTAAAAAACTAACTGAACAATAAAGTTTTTTCCATAGGCAGAGAAGTAGAGAAGGCATTCCAGGGTTAATGAATAATATGAGGAAGGGTATATTAATATACGCAGTTGATCACAGTTGATGGAGCACATAATAATATGAAATAACACTAATAATACTTCTAATATGGCACCAGATTATGACAGGCCTTAAATGCCAGGCTAAGATCTCTAAGGGACCTTCCAACACTAAAGTTGTAGAATTTTGCTTTTTTTAAGACCCAGTAGTTGTCTTCCCTGAACCTTCCTACATGAGATGATTTTTTCCTTTCTTGGATATCACATCTTTCTCACATATTTATCATGTTTTACCTTTGTTTTGGTTTTTGGTTTTTGCAGGGCAATGAGGGTTAAGTGACTTGCCCAGGGTCACACAGCTAGTAAGTGTCAAGTGTCTGAGAATGGATTTGAACTCAGGTCCTCCTGAATCCAGGGTTGGTGCTTTATCCACTGCAAGACCTAGCTGCCCCCATGTTTTATCTTTTATCATAGATGTTTGTGCATATATTTCATCTCTACCACTAGATTTCAAGTTTCTTAAGAGCAGAGGTGTCATCTCATTCATTATAGCTATGTTATCTCCTTACTCCTCCTCTCCCACCCCCATGCAATGGTGTACCATGCGCATAGTGACTTAACTATTTAATCAACATTGGTTGATTTGTTAAGGTCATGACAGATGGTCATTAAGCCTCTGCCTGACTATTTCTGGTGACTGGCAACATGTTACCTCCTGAGGCCGTCCATTCTATTTGGGGCTGCTCTAATTATTTGAAAGCTCTTTCAGCTTCTCCCTGTTGGTCCTCACTTCAACAGGACAGTGCATTTCAAACATTTTAAGATACATCTCCTCCTCTCCCCAAAGTCTTTTTATTTTATGGGTTAAACATGCATTAAATGATTTCTCATAAGATCCAGTTTCAGATCCTTTACTATTCTGGTCAGGCTATAGTTTGTCAATGTCCTTTGTGAAATCTAGCATACCAACCACACCCTATTCCAAGCATGACATGACTGGGGAAGACAGGATTGTTACCTCCCTTTTCTGGTGTGTAGCCTCAGTGTTAGACACTACCATCAATGCAGGGGTTTTTGGATGTCACATGCACTGTTGGCTCATAATAGGCCTGCATCATGGGATCATGGATTTAGAGATAGAAGAGACCTCTGATGAGGATGAGGAAACTGAAATCAAGAAGACTGACTAAGTAACTAAGCAGCAGAATCAAATCTGGCCTCCTATGCTTACCGGATAATAAATGGGAATAATGAATAGCACCTATCTCTCAAGCTTGTTGTGAGGTAAACATGAGATACAAAGATATTTGTAAAGCACATCACACAAAATGTTAGTCATTATTATTAGCCAGGATTTAGAGCCAGTATTCTACCAAATAGATCCACAGTCTTTTTTCATATAAACTTCAGTTAAGCTACCTCTAAACCATCCTGTACTCTTCTTCCACTGCCCCTCCTCCAAGAACAGATATTCTCATGTGAGCTTCCCAAGAACTCTGAGATGTATGCATGACAGCTATTGATATCCCCATTTTACAGATGATGAAATGGAAGTACAGAGAAGTTAAAGTAACTTTATTGTTGTTTGGTCATTTCTGACTCTAGGTGATCTCATGGACTTTTGTCCGTGGGGTTTTCTTGGCAAAGACACTGGAGGAGTTTGCTATTTTCTTTTCCAGTGTTCCCATTTTACAGATGAGGAAATGAGGCAAATAGGGGATGGTTAAGTGACTTGCCTAGGGTCATAGGATTTGAATTCAGATCTTCCCAACTTCAGGCCCAGTGTTCTTTCCACTTCCCTGCCTGCCAAAGGTCAACAAGTGGCAGAGGTGAGCAATGTTACACAAGTCTACCTAACTCCAAGTCCAGAATCCTATCACCAACATTCACAGGATTCAGCTTAGGACCTTTGAGATCCTTCAGTCCAACTCACAGCTGAACAAGAATCCTCTCTAGAACACAGCCAAAAAATGGTCACCCAGCTTTTGCCAGAGAAGCCCATTACCACCCACAGCAGCCCCATTCAGCTTTTGGATAGCTCAGAGGTTTTACTTTATACTGGGTCTAAATCTGCCTCTTTGCAACTCCTACTCACCGCTCCTAGCTATGCCATCGGGGCCAAGTAGAACAAATCTAATTCTTTTTCCATATGAAGGGAGCCCTTCAAAGACTTGGAGGCAGCCACTTTGTCCCCAACAAAATCTCTTCTCAACCTCCTTTAGCTAATCCTTCTGTGACACAAGCGTGAGGGTCTGGGCTCTCTAGCTTTGTTGAATTAAATCTTTGAATCTTTTAAATGTCATCTTTTTAGGTATTCCCCAGACTGTCAGGATCTTTCTAAATCCTGACTCTATCATCCAACTTAATAGCTATCCCTTCTAACGTTATGACACCGCCACAAACTTTAGATAATCTCCACATATTTCTTAATAAGTCATGAGACAATGATTAAAAAAAATGTAGCCAAAACAATACCATGAGTACCACTACCAGTGTACCTTAAGGGTTACAAAGTGTTTAAATATAAATATAAATATAAAATCCCAAAAGCTTAGTTTTAAAGTTAAAAGGCCACTAAGACTTCGGGGACATCCTGTATATCAAGGATATGATATGATCCTCATAACAACCAAATGGTCTAGGAAGCACAAGTATTATTATTCCTGTTCTATGGATAATAATGGCAATGTTGATGACACAGTCATATATATTTGGCATTTATATGGTGCTTTAAGGTGTACAAAGCATCTTATAATTATTATTTAATTTGATCTTCATGACACCCCCTGGGAGATAAGCACTATTATTATTCCCATTTTGTTGATGAGGAAACTGAGGCAGATAGTGGTTAAGACTTGTCCAGAGTCATACAGCTATTAGGTATCTGAGACTGGTTTTAAATACAGGTTTTCCAGACTCTAGGTCTATCTAATGCTCTATGTTCCAGGTACTGGGCTAAGCTCTGTAGATAGAAAGAATGCAAATATATGGCATAGTACACCCCTTAAAGTCAGGAAGACCTGAGTTCAAATCCAGACTCAGACTTACTAGTTAGTTAACCCTGAGCAAGTTACAATAACCTCTGTTTGCTTCAGTTTCCTTATGTGTAAAATGAGGATAATAATAGCTCCTACCTCCCAGGATTATTGCAAAGATTAAATGAGAAAATAATAGTAAAATGCTTAGCACAGGGCCCGGTCTATAGTAAGCACTATATAAATGTTAGTTATTATTATTATTATTATTATTATCTTGTACAGTTCCTGCTCTCAAAAGATGCTCACCACCTAACGGGAGAGAGAATATGCAAACAATGGTGTAAAAACAAGATCTATAGAGGATAAATTGGGGGTCAGAGGAAAGGCTCCAAAATAAAGGACAAGAGGGCTTCTTACAGAAGGTGGAACATGAGCTGACGCCTAAAGAAAGCCAGGGAAGACAGGAGGTGGAGACAAAGAGAAAGAGAGTTCCAGGTATAGGGGAGTGACAGTTAAAAAGCTCAGTTAGGAGATGGAGTGTTGTAAAGGCCAGAGGGATGGGATTGACAACTAGGAAAGAGGGAGCAAGCGGTAAGACTGGAAAACTAGGAAGGAGGCAGGTTATGAAGAGCTTTAAAAGGCAAAGAGAAGATTTTATATATGATCATATATGAGGCATGTGTGTTTATCTGTACATATACATATGTACACACGAATTTGTATATGTGGGTATATATACATGCATCTATATTATATATGAGGTAATAAGAAGCCACCGGAGCCACCTAATAATGATGTCAGATATAACTGATATTTATAAAACCACTTTAATGTTTACAAAAGCATTGAAGCATAGAGAGGTTCAGAAATGACTTTCCCAAAGTTATAATGCTAAGAAAGAGTATATATGATCTGTTCTTCTGACTGCAAGTTAAGTTAGTGAGAAGTTGGTGTCCAGTCTTCATGAGATCCATCTCATCTTAAGAGGCAAGACTAGCAAAACCCTACAACGTGGGCTAGGGGATGTACCAGGTCAAGATGGAAGCCCTTCCTGAAGCCCTTCCAGCCTAGGGAACCAAAGAAAATCAAACCTCCTTCCAGGACACTTCAGTGCTCCTTAGGATAAACTGGAGCCTGGAAAGACCACCTAAGGTCTTGCTACCTACAGAAAAGAATCCTTTTCCTGTCTGTTCCAGTCTGGGTTCACAACCTGAAAATTGGGGAAGAAATTGATTAGTTTAGCAAGGGAAAAAATTCATTCTCTTAAATTCCCTCCCACAAAGTCAAACTTTCTTAAATTTGATCCAAGAAATTCTTTCATATGTGACTTTTAAAATGAGTGGCCTGAAACAGTTAATTCATCTACAGAAAGTGAGCTAGTCATATGTCTTACTCACTGGCTTTATATGTCCTTTATGCTGAAATTCAGGGTCTTGGAAAGCAGGGGTGAATCTCCTTAGAAATTGGCCCTCAGACAAAGGCAAACTATTACTGAACAAAATTCAGAATGCTATCAAAGCAGTGTAAGCTTCCAGGGTTCTGTCTATTCTGGGGTCCCATCATCAGCTTTCCCCCCATATTTGAATATGGAGAGGATTTTCTTTTTTTGCTGTTGTATGAAAACACTACTTTGAAATGTCAGGGTCCAAAAGAAATATTTTTCTTAAATAGAAGGGTATGTGATACATATGGACTCTTATTTGCTTGGTCTTTATTTCTGGAAAATTGTAGAAATAATCTATGGGAACAAAGTGTTCTTATTCCCCACAGGTCCATGTTGAGTCTCTCTCTCTCTCTCTCTCTCTCTCTCTCTCTCTCTCTCTCTCTCTCTCTCTCTCTCTCTCTCTCTCTCTCTCTCACACACACACACACACACACACACACACCCCTAGTCTCTGTAGCAATTTAAGAACAAGGAACTTTACACACGGAAGTGACATTGGAAAGCTTTGATAGCATGCTGAATTAGTCTCTGAAGTAGATAGAGGTAGAAGTAGATGAGGGCAGAAAAGGGAAAGAAGAATCCTAAACAAAAAAGAACTAATACTAATAAATATCTCTACTATGATGATGATAACACAGCTGTAGCTAACATTTATATGTAAGGTTTGCAAAGTGATTATATATATGTATATCTATATGTGTGCATATATGTGTGTGTGTGTGTGTGTGTAAAATTTTATTTATCTAATTTTATCCTCATAAGCTTTTTACACATGAGGAAACTGAGGCAGACAGCAGTTAAGTGACTTGCTTAGGATCACACAGCTAGTAAATGTGAGGCTGGGTTTAATGGATTTAAACTTAGGTCTTCCTAACTACAGGTCCAGTTGTTCTTACTCACTGTATTACCTAATTGTCTCTAGCTGTTTCTGTGTATACTGTTTTCCTGGTTCTGTAGGAGTGTACAGAGCATTGAACTTGGAGTCCAGAAGTCAAAGAGCTCATTTACTCATGTGTATTCAATTGTCTATACTAATCTGTATAACTTCCTCGATTTCCATTTACTGTTTGTTTGGATAAATGTGTTTGCCCAACTATCAGAGAATGTCTTTTGTGTTATTAGTATTGGGTGGAAAGGAGCTAAGTTTGCTGATAGTAAGTTAACTACTATCCTTCTCTTGGGAGTGACCAAGGAAATTGATTTACATTCTGAACCCTTTTAAAGAGCATAGTGCACCTAGACTACCAATATTTGATGCATGGTAAATAGATTAAATATTAGTTTCAGAAATAAGAGTAAGAGCAAATTTCCAAGAGTAAAGCTACAGCAGCTTTCTTGTTACCCAGAAAGGTGATAATTGCAACCTCCTTTGAAGGGTAGGTGGGTTGATCATCTTATAATAAATATTACATATCTTTATGTGTATATGTATATATACACACATATCCAGATTTCAGTAAAAATATTCTCTTTATATGTTGAAAGATTAATGATAAATATAAATGACTACTTTTCCAGCAGAAATTTGAACATTTATGGAGTGCGCTAGATTTCAAGATATCATCTTCTAAATTGTGTCCTATAATTGGTGGACATTCTTGATGCCAATAAAGTTCATTTTAGTTAACTGAAAGATAGTCAAGAAGAGATAATAAAATTGCAGAATCTAGAAGAGATTAAGCATTATCTTCTTGTTGCTGTTCAGTTGTTTCAGTTGTGTCCAATTCTTCATTCAAATGCAGTCGCGTTTGGGGTTTTCTTGGCAAAGATAATGGAATAGTCTGGCAATTTCTTCTCCAGCTCATTGTACAGATGAGGAAACTGAGACCAAAAGGGTTAAGTGATTTGCCCAAGGTCTCATAGCTAGTAAGTATCAGAGGCCAGATTTGAACTCAGGAAAATGAGTCTTCTATCCACTGTGCCACCTAGCTGCCCTTAGAATCATATAGTCCAACCCATATATGAAGCAAGAATTCTCCTTTATAACATTTTGACAAGTAGTCCTCCCACCTTCACTTTGAAGTCTTTAGAGATAGGAAATTCATTACTTTCCAAGTAATTTCCAAGGCAATCCATTCCACTCTGTAATTACATTACAGGAACTTCTTCTTAAAATGTTACAGCTAAGTTCCAATAGACATATTTTTAAAATATATATGGTACACGTACTTATAGGAAAAAATGAAAAAAACCATATTGCACATCTCTTTAAAATTCTGTTTGTGTGAAGCATTGTTGCTACTCCTGTCCTATCAATCCAATTTTATATAAGTATCATTCATAATTTTAAAAACCTAATAAAACAAAGTAACAAATAAAGAAACCTAAAGAACAATTATATTAGAAAAGGATTCATCAAGGTTACTGATTATATTACAGATTTGCAAAATAATTATAGATTGTTAACTATAGTACTTTTGTAAGGGGTGGGGATTCCAGTCTTACAGAAGACCCAGATACTTCAATTGAATCAATCAGTTAATCAATGGAGTAAGCTAGATGTGAAGGTATTTTCTTACCTCACTAAAATATGTGACTAAGACTTTAATCTTAATTTTATGAAAAGATTATAGTGCTGTGACCATTGGATAAAGGCAGATCACAGGAAACATCCTGTGATTGACTGAAAGAACTGGATATATCTCTGGCTTTACATATAAAAATAGCAGTCAGTTTAGTAGTAAGTTGGGTAATCCCTGGACCAGTCTAGAAATGGAGGATTCCAAATTTGGGAGTTGATGATTTCAACCCTCTGAGATGGAACTGCTGTTACGCAGAGGAGACAAAAGGGCAGCTAGGTTGTGCAGTAGATAGAGCACCAGCACTGGATTCAGTAGGATCTGAGGTCATATCTTACCTCAGACACTTACTAGCTAGGTGACCCTGGCAAGTCATTTAACCCTGTTTGCTTAAGTTCCTCAGCCAAGAAAACACCAAATGGTGTCATACATGATTGAAATGACTCAACAATAACAATGTTATAAAGAGATATCAGACAAGTAAGAGACAGCACATCCAGTAAGGGGTAGAGTGACATGCTAAGGTCAAAGAGCTATGGAAATATAGTCACTTGAGGAAGGAAGCAGCTACAAAGAATATGACTCTTTACTCTGGAGAATAATTGCAATTATGAATCTAAGAAAGGATTTTTATGCCATAAAGTACCAGGAATTGTGAGTTACACTTTTGTGGCATATGCATATCCTGTACGAATGCCTCATTACCAGTATACTCTAAGTTTGATTCTATGGGCTTGTATCTGGCTTTTAAGTATCTGTGGGAGAATGTGCCCCAGGCTTTTAGGAAGAATGTTTTGTACCAAGTATTTTAACTAGACCATCTTTGTAAATACTCATACTAAAAGCCTTGAACTTCTGACAGTTAGTGGGAAGCATACTAGTGGGGGCTTATAGGCAACAGCACTAGAAATGCAGCCCCCAATGTTACCATTAGAATTCTTGAGCAGAGTAGCTAACTGAACCCCTGGGAACTCCAATTCATACATTAAAATGAAAGTTGGGAGAGTGACATGCTTTAGGGGTGCTACATTTGACAGATAAGTCAAAGAATATTAGTGCCTTAGTGACAGGGGTCAATCAATCAACAAACATTTATTAAGTGCTTACTATGTTCCAGGGACTTTGCACTTGGTATACAAAGAAAAGCAAAAATAATTTCTGCCCATTCTAAAGGGAGAGATAGCATGTAAACAATTATGTACAAACAACATACAGGTGGTAGACTGGGCATATTACTGTCAGTAGGAAAATATAATTTGCTTGATTTGCCCAAAAGTTCAGAAATATATATACCATGCAAAATGAGATATATCATTTTACCCCTTTTCCTCTTGGTCTTTTAAAAAATGTATAATCTGTTTCATATATTCTCTTTAACAGTACATAGAGAAAGGCTGGCTTCTTTTTCTTACCATTTATTTTCAGTTAACGATTTCCATTCAAGACAGCAAATGCAGGTGATATAATTGAGTTTTCCCTTGGTAAAAAAATCCATGATCATATCCATTAGAAAACTGAAATTTTAAGTCAGAACTTCTTTATCTGGGGTTTGTAAACTTGTTTAAAAATATATTTTTGGGGGCAGCTAGATGGCAGAGTGGATAGAGCACCGGCCCTGGAGTCAGGAGTACCTGAGTTCAAATCCGGCCTCAGACACTTAACACTTACTGGCTGTGTGACCCTGGGCAAGTCATTTAACCCCAATTGCCTCACTAAAAAAACCCAAAAAAACAAAAACAAAAAAAAATATTTTGGTAGCTGTATTTCAATATAATTGGTTTCCTTTGTAATCTTATATATTTTATTTTATGCATTTTAAAACATTATTACAAGAAGGGGAATAAAGTATTCACTAGCTTGCCAAAGAGATCATGACTGAAGACTGATTTTGCTGGGTTTTCTGGGTTTATTTAGACAGTGAGGTAAGCAATGGAAAAAGTGCTGTACTTGGACTCAGGAAAATCTGAATTCAAATCCTGCCTCAGATACCTCCTTAGTTGTCTGACCGTGGACAAGTCACTTAACCTCTCAGTCTATTTCCCCTTCTATTTTAAAATGTCGATAATAATGGCACCTACTTCACAGGGTTGTTGTGAGGACCAAATGAGATAATCTACATAAAATGTTTTGCAAACCTTAAAGCTGTTATCAGTGTTGGCTCTCAGGCCAAATGAATCTGTTGTGGAAATGCTGAATTCTCAAAGGTAAGGAAGACTTTGTAACTATCTAAATGAGATGACCAGTCAAGCCTCCTTCATTGGTTCTATAGCATGAGTTTCTCCTACAGTTGAGGATCCCAACCCATTGTTAAGTTCCAAATGTTGACCAGGTTTTGTTTTTTTAAAGAAAATTAAAAACACACTATCTAATTTTGCTCCCGGAATATCGCATAATAAAGTATCAGAATTATTGTGCTAGAAGAAACCTCCCTTTCTCCAGGTAAGTAAACCTAAAATGCCAAAGATAGGTTGTTAAAGATCAGCAGGGATGAAGATTCTGATATGCTCTATCATAGCTTGTTCCAGGGTTGTTACTGTAAAACAAATAGCCCCAAAACAAAAAACAACAATGAAACCCCAAGAAGTTTATCTTTACCTCTGAAAAATTCTCTTTCTTTACTCTGTTAATCTTATTTCACAATCTGCAGATATTTGCAAATAACAGGATCATGTCTTAAATATTCTTAAAATTAGTAGTACTTAATATTCTTTTTTTTTTTTTTAGTGAGGCAATTGGGGTTAAGTGACTTGCCCAGGGTCACACAGCTAGTAAGTGTTAAGTGTCTGAGGCCGGATTTGAACTCAGGTACTCCTGACTCCAAGGCTGGTGCTCTATCCACTGTGCCATCTAGCTGCCCCTACTTCTTAATATTCTTAAAGTTAATAGTACTTAGAACTGGAAAAAACCTTGGGTTTCAAGGGTTCTTTTCACTAAACCACTCTGCCTTTCAAGTTAGCAAGTTGCTTTACTTAGTCTACTCTTCTTCAAGTTAAACAACTGCAACTTCAATAATCTTTCCAATCTGGTATAGTTCCCCCCCCCCCCTCTCCTTTCATTTATTTCAGTTATTCTTCACAAATCTTCTCATATCTTTTAAAAAATGCAGATACTAAAATTATAAGATATTCATATAGACTATAATGCTGAATGTGACTGGATCATTTCTTCTTGGCTTCTTTTTGTCATATTTCTCTCAGTAACATGAGAGCTTTTATACTCTCTGCCCACCTATATAGTATTTGCTTACTCCTACTCATTATGTGGTTCCCATTGACCTGGATCTTTTCTTGTCATTCTGGAATCTATCCATTTATATTTTTCTCTAGTTGTGCAGTGTCTCTGGCCAAATTTTGTCTTTTATTCAACTTCTAATATGTATATTGCCCTTGTCAGGCAGAATTACATGAGATATGGTATTAAAGTTCTAAACCTCAGTATTATAATTTAGTAGGTGTTATATAATTGTTAGCCATTACTGCTACTAATCATAGAGGCAATAAGGAGAATAAGCATTTATTTAGTGCCTACTATGTGCAAGTCGCTGTACTAAAAGAACTTAATACTATCATTTGATTTTCACAACAATACTACTGGGAGGTAAATGCTATTATCAACCCTATTTGATAGTCGAGGGTTAAGTGACTTTGCACAGGGTCACACAGTATCTGAGGCTGGATTTGAACTCAGGTCTTTCTGCCTCTAGGTCTAGAGCTCTATCTACTGTGTCACCTAAGATAGGGATATATAAATACAAATTTGTCATACACATGAGTTCTAGTCTAATATAACAGATGAGGAAACAGAAATGAAGAAAGTTCCTCAAGATAATAACATAAGTGAATTGGAGTGACACTTATCTCCTGATTTTCAGTCCAAGATGTAATATCATAAAAAGGAAAATTATCCCCAAACAACCTAAC
The DNA here is from genome assembly GCF_019393635.1 of Dromiciops gliroides. Taxonomy (NCBI): domain Eukaryota; kingdom Metazoa; phylum Chordata; class Mammalia; order Microbiotheria; family Microbiotheriidae; genus Dromiciops; species Dromiciops gliroides. The sequence goes on from NC_057862.1 coordinate 274,507,746, forward strand.
TGCACTGATTTAGATTAGAGACTCTTTGCTCCGAAGGCTGGTAAATGAAGGAAATTTCATAGTATAAAATGAATGTCAAAAGGATACTTGATGTTACAATTTTCAAGATAGATATATTGGAACTGGGTAATAATACAGCCAGATTTAGAGTTTGAAACTGCTGAATGACTGGGTCCATTAATGGATTGATATTATTCTGGAAAGAGCCCAAGGATCTCTCTCTCCTTTGGTACTATTCTGCTTAGCACCTTTATCTATGATTAAATTAAAATAATAGTAACAATAACTAGAATTTATATAGCATTTTTAGATTGGCAAAGAGATATTTTAAAACCATCTCATTTCTTCCTCATAACAACCCTGGGAGGTAGAAACTATTATCCCCATTTTACAGGTGAAGAAACTGAGGCAGAGGTTAAAAGAAATGCCCAGGGTCACATAGCTAGCAAATACATGATTCTGGATTTGAACACAGTTCTTCCTGACTTCAGGTTCAACATTCTTTATCTACTTTGCTACTTGGCTACTTCTAAAAGTAAAGACACAAGACTAGGACAATTACTCAAAGACTTGATAGATGTAGACTCCAGAAAGATCACAATGGGCTGCTATGATGGGATGAAATTTATTACATGAAATTCAACAAAGGTAAATATAAAGCCTTGCATAGTGTTTAAAAAAATCAGCTGAGTAAGTATATAATGATCAAGACATGGTTAGAAATTAGTTCATATGAAAAAATAATCAGGGATTCTAGTAGATGGCAAGCTCAATACGAGTTAGCAGGAGATGTGGTAGCCAAAACCCTATTGCAATCTTAGGCTGTAGTAAAAGAATTATACTGTTTACAACGAAAGAATTCATAGGTCTTTGCTATTCAGACCACATCTGGAATACTGTATTTGTGAAGGAAGTAGCCTTGTTTAGCCCAGAAAAAAAGAACATTTGGTGGTCGTGGGTAGTTAGAAAGGTTACCCAATAGCTAGGTTCAAAAATCTAAAGGGAATGTGGACAAAGTATTATATTTTCCCAACCAGGACAATAGGGTAGAAATCAAAGGAAGGCAGATTTAGACCCAAAGAAAAGAAGAATTTTCTGCAACTAAAACCAGGAAGCAGGCTGTCTCAGGGGACAGTGAGTATAAACTATCACAAGTGGTCTTTGGGTTGAGATTTGAAGACCACTCTGGCAGATGTGATAGAGAAGATTTGCAATCACTATAGGAGCTGGGATGGATGGTCTCTGAGGCCCTTTCCAGCTCAATGATTCTATAATTCTGATTCTATGCGAAGGATCAACTGATTGAGGAGAAAGTTCCCCAAAGGAGAATCTTTATGAACTAAGCCTTGAAGGATGACTAAGGTCTCAACTGTCAGAAAAGGGGACTGAAGAAGAGTATTCTAGAAATAGGGACAGACATTAGCAAAACAAAAGAGATGAAAAGATTTATTTAAGAGAAGACAAGAAGAGTCAATGGAATGTAGTAGAGATCCAGCCTGTGAGTCAGGAAGACCCAAGTACCATACAGATACTGAGGGCCAGGTGAGTGACCCTCATCACCCCAGGCAACTCTCTAGGAAGGAGAGAGAGAGAGAGAGAGAGAGAGAGAGAGAGAGAGAGAGAGAGAGAAGGCGTCTCGTCCATTTTCCCTGGGACAGATTAATTATAATCAGGGAGAATAATGAGATAAAGCTGTAGAAGCTCATATGATCACAGGATTTAGAACTAGGGGCGATTTTAGAGCTCCTCTGCTCCAGTGTTTTTCATTTTATAAATGAAAGTAAGGAGAGGTTAAGTCACTTACCACCCCATGTCTTACAGGGAAGTAAGAAACAGAGCTAGGATTTAAAATCAGGTCTTCTTGACCCCAAACCTAGTGTTCCTTACATTTCTGTATACTAGGCTAGACTCAAATTGTGTAGGGTCATGAATACCCGGATAAGTAGTTTGGACTTTAATTAGTGTTTGAAGCAATGTATCCCCCCTCCAACTTCTAGATAGAATAAGGGGGGAGGGGCAGAGAACTGGAATTAGGGATATTAGGAAGATATTGTAAAGGCCAGGTATGAGAAATCAGGTAATGGTGTGTTGTTGTTCAGTCATTTCAGTCATGTTTAACTTTCCATTAGCCCATTGGGGATTTCTTGTCAAAGATACTGGAGTGGTTTCCCATTTCCTTTTCCTGTTCATTTTGCATATGAGGAAACTGAGGCAAACCGGGTTAAGTGACATGTCCCGTGTCATACAATTAGTAAATGTCTGAGACTGGATTTGAACTCACAACAATGAGTCTTTCTGACTCCAGGCCAGGGCCCTTTATCCACTGTGCCACCCAACTGCTTCCATGTAATGAGGCAGACCACAAGTAATGAGTCTTAAACTGGGTCCGTGGTAGGAGAAAGATGAAAAAGAGCAGATGTAAGAGATGACATATTTATACCTTTCCAAGTCTTCAAGTGAACAATCCCTTTCCTAAAATGGCACAATCAAGAAAAATGACATTTCTATTCTCTTCTCTGTGTCATATATAAAGTTATTTAATAATATTGGCTCCATGATCAAGCTATGTGAAGACCACCCAGGGTAAATTTAGTTCAACTCCATTTATCCTCTCACATGAATTTCTTGCCTCCTTGTCCTATCATCAATCATGCCTTGCCAAACCCCAAGCTTGAATTACTCCCACCATCTGCCTCCTTTGATACAATTCATGTGCTTCTGAATGAAGCTAATAAAAGCATACTAACCGGGTCCACTACCAATTTATGTTAAATAATCTAATTTCAACTAGATCCTCACTGCAGCAAAACAATTCTTTTGCATCTCCCTGCCCAGTTTTCTATCTCACTTACAGCAAGCACTCTCTTCTCCCACCTTCTCACTTGAGGACCTTGCTTCATATTTTACCAAAAGTATGGCCGTAGTGATGTTCCTTATACACAGTTATCAATTCCATACTTTCTCATTGTCCAAGACTGAAATGCTCTCCCCTTCCTCAACCCTGTCTCCATAGTGTATAGTGAGACAAACTATAACTTTTAAATCTAGCATTATGGAGAAAAAGTATTTTTAATATCAACTATTCAGCTTCCCTAACTTCTCAAGCTTCCTTTTCAAATCCCAACTTGTATAGGCCTTTCCAAGTCTATCTCCCCTTCACCCCTACACCTAGTAGTACTTTCCCTTTAAGATTACCTTACATTTGAATTGTATATAGCTTATATTTACAATTATTTGCATGTCTTCTTCTTCTTCTTCTTCTTCTTCTTCTTCTTCTTCTTCTTCTTCTTCTTCTTCTTCTTCTTCTTCTTCTTCTTCTTCTTCTTCTTCTTCTTCAACAATTGGGGTTAAGTGACTTGCCCAGAGTCACACAGCTAGTAAGTGTCAAGTGTCTGAGGTCAAATTTGAACTCAGGTCCTCCTGAATCCAGGACCAGTGCTCTATCCACTGCGCCACCTAGCTGCCCCTATTTGAATGGTTTCTTTTAAGTTCCAACTAAAATCCCACCTTCTACAAGTAGCCTTCAACAATCCCTCTTAATTCCAACACTATCCCTTTGTTAATTATCTCCCATTTATTTTGTATATAGCTTGCTTTGTATATATGCTTGCATATTGTCTCACCCATTAGATTGTGGGTGCAAGGACTATCTTACCTCTAATTAACACTAATGCTTGGCACATTGCCTGGCACATAGGAGTAGATTCTTCTTTTCTTTTCTTTCTTCCTTCATTCCTTCTTTCTTTCTTTCATTCTTTCTTTCTTTGTGGGGCAATGAGGATTAAGTGACTTTATACAGGGTCACATAGCTAGTTAAGTATCAAGTGTCTGAGGCCAGATTTGAATGCAGGTGTTCCTGAATTCAGGGCCACTGTGCCACCTAGCTGCCCTCAGGAGTAGATTCTTAATAAATGCTTATTGATTTAGTGATTGATCTCTCCCATAAGAATGTCATCTCCTTGAGGGGAGGGACCATGTTTTTTGCCTTTCATTGATACTTAGCACAGTGCCTGGCACATTATCATCCAGTTTCAAATATTGATGGACTGACTAATTTGAATATGTCAAATGGGCATCCAGCTGTTTATGGACCTAAATGACAGTTTTCTTTGAGCAGACTGGACCCCCACACAAGCTTTACTCTATGATCTGTGATGATGGAAGGTACTTCAAACACCAACATAAATAGTGGGTAGAATCTCCAAACTAGAAACCATTAAGAACTAAAACACACTTCTATGATAAAATACTGGACATGTTGGTAAGTAGCAGTGTGTAGTGAGGCAAAGTATATCTTCCAAATCTAGCATTATGGGGGAAAGGTATTTGTAATATAGACTATTCAGCTAGATTTAGATGATAAATAGTTCAGGAATGAAACAAAAAAAAAGATGAAAAAATCTCTCTCTCCCTTTTGCAAGTTTTCCTTTTCTCCATTCAAAAACTTCTTTATTATTCCTTAAAATAATATTTTATATATGTCAAATTGGTGAAAGTGTTAGTATCTAAAACTCCATCAACAAGTTTGTTTATTTGGGGGAGGGCGTAGAGTGCCATTTGCTGCCCTTCAGAGAATACCCATTTCAAAGTAATATTCTTGCTTTTCAAATGAACCAAAGTAGCCAAATGGTTCACAAATAATTTTTTAGAATTCATACAGGTATTTCTTGTTTTATACAGAATAGGGGTATTTTTACTTTTTTTATGGACAATTTTATTTCATTTTTGCAAATGCTATCCCAGAGCTTAAGGAAAGCTGCAGCTGCAACAGAGGTCCATCAAAACCCATTGTTTTGGAAATGAGGCTTGATAAAGCAAAGTGGATAGACAGCAAGATTAACATTGGAAAATCCTCACTTTGGTCACCAACTTCTATATAGAAACAGCATGGATGGAAAATAGACCAGAAGATGCAAAATGGCTTCCATTTGTTTTGGTTGCTTTTCTAGACAACACTAACCAACAGTTTGGTGTCCAGGAAGATTCAGGAGCTGAAATGTTCATTTAGAGTGTAAACTCCTTGTCTTTTGGTTCTTTTTCTATCCCCAGCGCTTAGCACAGTGCCTAGTGCATGCTAGGCGCTTCATAAATGTTTACTGAATTGAATCAAATTAAACATCATAAAGCTGCCTGAAATGACTGCTGGTCCACAATGGAGAGCAAAGAACAGAACTTTGAGGGTAATGCCTAAATTTTTATGGAAAAGAGGAACACAAAATTCTCCTCTCAGTAACCCATCTTAGTGTTGAATTAACCCTCACCATCCTTACGGTGTTTTATTTTAAAAATAAATTCTCTCTGCATCTGGAGATAGCATCACACATTCAGATACCTGGGCTAACGAAGTTTCATAGTTTTTAAGGGTCACTGACTTCATGCAAATTCTCAAATCATGGATTTGAGAAGAAGCAAAAGATTAGCAAGTTATACTTCATATTTTAATGTTTTTCTCATTTTTCTTTCTGCCTTGGACCTAGAACACTGAAAAGCAAGCAGTTATACAAAATTTTAGCTTCTGGGAAAGAGGGGTAGGGATGATTTCTGTGGAAATATCAAGTTGTCTGAGCTATTCTTTTGCTATTTTAAAGATGCAATATTAGGTAGGGCAGTAACAAACTTTTCTTTTGTTAAATGTTTCCCAAAAAGGAGAAGGAAACCAAAGCTAAAAATAACATTATGCCAGCTGTTAGAAATGTTCTTCAAAGGAAGCAAAATAACTGTTTTGTATGCTATTACATTAAAGACCAAATTTAGGGTTAATGCAACAGAATTATTCAGTCACATGCAGCTCCTGCTGGATATTTGGGATGGAACAATTTTCTATGCCACAAAAAAGACTGTTGAGGAAAGAGAAAATAATTCTGCTTGAAATCTAGAAGTGACCCCATCAATTCAACTCACAAAGGGTCTAAAATTGCCAGGGAACCCTGAGATACAGACCCACACACAACCTTCTTTTCTCTCCTTGTTAAATTCTGAAAAGGTTTCTCTATAAGGGCTGTTTCTTTCTCCCCTCCTTGGAGAAGGGTGGTGTCCAGAGGAGGGGGCTTCCTGAAACTAGTTAATTTCTCTACAACAAGTTTAATCAGTAGTGGTTTCCATCCTATTGATTGGAATGTGCCTGAGTAAGTCATAATTTCATGAAGTATGAAGGATAGAGGAAAAGGAATCATCATGTAAAATAAATTTATGTTTCTGAACTATTCTGTGTTGGAGGCCAAGGGCGGCTGTTATCACCACCACCACCACCATCTCATTCCTCTCTTTTTTGATGGAATTCAGACAGAAATGGTCACTAACCCATTATTCTTGTACATTGAATGTTCTATGGACTATTCTCTCTACAAATGGCTAAGAGAGACATAGAGATTATATTGAATAAAAACATTGGGATATAAGCTCATCTTGGCTTATATCATGGACATAAAAGCCCATGAAAGAAGGAGCTACTTATATATAATTATAGTCTCAAGGTCATGTTCATGTTAGATTTTCAGTAGGTGCTAAATTAAAAAAAAAATTTAGGTGCTAAATTTTTATGGCCTGCAGTGATGTTACACAGGACCTACCATTTCCTTGCATAAAATACATTGATCATTAAGTCCAGGAATCAACCAATAATATTTCTGTAGTTTCTCGTGGCAAAAACCAGGACATTGTTATCAGAACCCCCTCCATTTCCACAAACATATCTGCATGATTCAATCATTTAGTCAATGTTTCTTTGTCAATGTATTATTGGCTGACTTGTTGAGGGGATCACCTGTGGAAGACTTGGAGATTCTATTCTTTGATCTTCATTATTTATAGGCTCCATCTGGAGGAACCTCACTTTCAGTTACATTCTGGTCAGCCAATTCCAAAGACACATACCTGTTGTCAAGCCTTTACTATTGCTCAGTGACATGATATCTGATTGTTCTAAACATATTTCTTATCTTTGTAGTAAGGGGATAGGCCTCCTTATGTATAATCAATTGGTAATTTCTGGTGGTAATGGCCTGGTTACTAAATTGCCATCATAGTTCCTGTCATTTCTATAAACAAAAACACTGTCTGAAGCTTCTTTCTTCAACATTGTTGAATTTCTGTGAGGATTTGGATTCCAAACATCTTAAATCTCAGCCATTTCGCAGAGGTCAACAACTTTCAGTTACATTTGACAAATCCAATGGCACGGGCACAGTGTCAGTCTTGATTATTGTTCGGTGATGTGGTAGCTAATCTTTAGAAAAGTATTTCTGTATGTGTAGGCACTTTGAAGATTATCAGTTTTCTTCCTGCTTTTTGATGAGGAAGTTTTCATCTTTGTGTTACTGCTCAATCATCCCAATCACCCCTTCCCCCTTTTTTCCTTTTAAGGCCCAAGAGGGAAGGAGGATCTTACTGTACAGTGACTGAGGAAACCATCCTAGCCGGGGAAAAACTGATATGGGGAACACAAATGAGGAGTGAGGATTAGTGCCTGGGGAAAAACCAAGCCAGGAGCTAAGAGAGACTGCAGACCTACAGTCCTGACTGGGTTGGAGGAGGGGAGCAGAGGGTAAAGAAATAGAAGGGAAATTCAGTTCTCTAGACATGAACTGGGCCTTCACTTAAATCTAATTTAGTCACAATTCCATCTAAGAGTACTTTTCAGCTGCAAAGAAGATGAGAGTGCCCATATTTTCCAACCAAAGCCTGAGAGAAAGGAGGAATGGATAGATGAATGAAGAATAAATGAGAAGGCATTAAGCACTTGTGATGCTCCAGGAAACATCATCATTAGAGTATTGAGGATGCCAGAACAAACCATGACCCTGAGGAGCTTTCATTATAATGGGAGAAATCAATATATAAAGGACAAGAAAGTTGGGAAGGAGAAGGTATAAGAACAGCAGTATGTTTGGAAATTATCAGGAAGTGGCTAGTGGTCATCAGGGTCCCAGCAGCACAGTCTGGGTTCCAGTGGAAGGGGGATAAAAAAGCTGTCCAGAGTGTAAGCAGCATGGTCTGAAAATGGGGGTAGGGTGGGAATAGTGACCTGATTCTGGACCAGGCAAAAGAGATCTCAACTTATCATGTGAAATTGTATTCATTCAAGAATGTGAATATGGCAGACATGGCTCTCTGTCATTTGTTATTCATTGCTATAACAATTAAAAAGTTGTATTGTTCTAATCCTCTGCCTTGCCTGGCTCTGTTAAGTAAGGTGAGACACTGAAAACTTCAATGAGCTTCAGATGTCTACAGTTTTTTGAGTGTCAGGTGAAAAGATATCCAGACAGGTAAATTACCCATGATTTGAATCCAAGTCCAAGAGAGTTCTCAGAATTGGTAGGACCCATGGACTACTTAAAGACAAAATATACATTGATATCTAATGAGACACTAAGGCCAAAGGCCAAAATAGAGGCCAAGGAGAAATACAGGAGTCGGATAGCCATTATTTGATTTACAACATCAGTGCTAAGATAGCTGGTAACTATGTCACAATGAGAGGAGAGTAATGACAGTCATTACCCTGATACCTGATATGCTGTCAAATAGAGTTAAGAGAAAAACAGAAGCACCACAAGGGAGATTTTTCTTATTTGTTCTAGAAATTCATGTTTTTTGTGAATGTGACCTGGATAGTCCAAGAGACAATATTTCCCTACAATCACATACCTGTTCAGTGAAGACTATTGTTGAAAATGATGCCATTGGGGGCAGCTTGGTGGCTCAGTGAATAAAGCACTGGCCCTGGATTCAGGAGGACCTGAGTTCAAACCTGACCTCAGACACTTAACACTTACTAGCTGTGTGACCCTGGGCAAGTCACTTAACCCCCATTGCCCCGCAAAAAAAAGAAAAAAAAAAGGAAAGAAAAAAGAAAGAAAGAAAGAAAGAAAATGTTGCTGCGGATTTGGTTTTTAGCTGGACAAATTCTGGGTTAGTTCTAAAGAGAGCATGAATGTTTAGCAACTGATGTTTCTCCAAGTTGTGACAGAGAACAAGGTCAAAGTAAAGGAAGGATAGAATTTTAGCTCTAATTCTCTTTCCCAAACTTCTGGGTTTTTGACTCAAAATTGATTAGCATAAGAAGATAGCCCACTGACTTGTAATCAGGAGACCAGGGCTGAAGTTCCAGCAAGGCCACTTAATAGCTCTGTGATGTTAAGAAAGTAATTTGACCTATCTGAGCTTTTTTTCTCATTGGTAAAATGGAGGGTGGGTGGATAGGGGACCTGCAAAGTCCCTTATGGCCTTGACATTCTGTGAGTCCTGAAGCAACTACAACTGATGATACAGAGCAAGAGTTCTTAAACTTTTTGTGTGTCATGAACTCCCCTTTGGGCAGTCTGATGAATCTTATGGCCCCTTCTCAGAATTGTTGTTGTTGAGCTGTTTCAGTCATGTCTGACTTTTAATGACCCCATTTAGGGTTTTTTTGGCAAAGATACTGGAGTGGTTTGCCAGTTCCTGCTCCAGCTCATTTTACAGATGAAGAACAGAGGTAAACGGGGTTAAGTGACTTGCCCAGGGTCACACAGCTAATAAAGTGTCTGGGGTCAGATATGAACTTAGGTCCTCCTGATTCTAGGGATAGTGCTATATCCACTGTGCCACCTAGATGCCCTCTTCCTCAGGATAATTGTTTTGAAATTCATAATTGAAGGAAATGATAATTGTGAGTTAGAGGTTAGTGAAAATAAAGATGCAATTATTTCCCACACAATTTCATGGAGCCTCTGAAATCTATTTCCAGACCTCAGGTTAAGACACTCCCCCCTGCCCTATGTAGAGGATTTTAATGGGAGTTTTTGCTATAGTGCTATTTTGGGGCCTAGAAGTGGAGTACATTTTGCAGACAACACCACTGGCAGTAGTAGATACATAAATATTTCAAGGTGTTTCATAAAAAACAAAAAAAAATAATTACATTGAATAGTTACAATTTAATATGTAGTCTTGGATGTAACCATTCCTGTGTGAGCCTCTTCAAATTTCGGTAGGCTGGTCCTCAGCTAACAGATGCTACAAACCTTTCCCATTTGGGGCAACCAGAGCTTGCTGCTGTAGCATCCTCCTTCAGAGAAGAGGCAACAACTGAGTCAAGAATGTCGACAACAACAAACCCCCATAATCCTACCACCACAAAAAGCAGTATGCTTCTTCTAATCCAAAAGCAGAGCTAGCTCAGATGTAAAAATGTCCAGGAGATATTTAGATTGGGCCTTGCTTCTGTTTCTTTAATGCATACGGTGCCAGTCCTTTTCCCTTAGAATATCCATTATCTGGTCCATTGTTTTGCTCCAATTGCAACTTTTAGGGAAGTGTGCATGTGTAAATAAACAGTGAAGGGAACATGAAGAAGAAAAAAAGATAACAAATACCAATAACTTATCTAACCGATGGGAAAATAACTTGGAAATTCGAATAACTTGTAGACTTTAAGACTTCAGATTGTGCCAAAATCCACATGGCTCTAGTACTTGGGTATCTTCCACCTGAGACCAAAGGGGCTATCACCTGGATCCCTTCTCACTCATCCTACAGTGAACTCAGCTATATTCATGTTGGATTGTACCCATGTATAGGCATAAATGTAGCTTGGTCCTAATGTTGGATTCTCAGCTTACATTTGTTTGTAATGATAAGTTTTGTTAAATGATCTCAATATAATAATATAGTAATCCCCAAATGGCAGCCCCAATATACAATATAGTATCTGCTTGGCATACATTATCTTATCCTCACAACAACTCTTATGAAGTAGGAAAGTGAAAGTGCTATCATTCCAATTTCACATAAGAGGAAACTGAGGCAGAAAAAGGTCAATGTAGCTCAGAACTACACAGCTGAGATTTGAATCTAGGTCTTCTGATGACAATTCTAATGTTCTTTCAATCTCTGCAAATATTCTACTTTAAGCCATGAAAATTGTGGACCTTGAAAATGAATAATTTTCTGGCAGTTTATTTTTCATTTTAGTAATAGTTCCAGATATTTTTTACTTGGGTGTTGGTCAAACCTGAATTTTTTCATGCCTTAGTAAAAATGTTAACAGAATTGTCTCTCAAAATGGTCTTAAGAGATATAATATATGTAAAGATATTATGAAAAATCTAAGATGCCTTGTAAATAGGGTATAACACTGTTATAAAGTATTATTATTTATTGCATTGTATATTTACAAAAATTTCAAAGAAAAATTCTTTCATTTGCTGTATTAATCTGTAAAGCAAGAATACATACATTAGCAAATAAAATACTGGATTTGAACTCAGAATTCAGGCTTAACTTTTCTGGGTCTCTGTTTTCTCAACTGTTAAGTGAGAAGTTGAACTAGATGACGTTAGAGGTGTGGCTCCTTCCTGCTCTAAATACTATGATCCCATTAAGGGATCATTTATGTTGATTCCATATTTACTGATTCAGAAACCTCAGTCACTTAGCCTCCATTTGTCTCAGTTTCCCCATCTGTAAAATGGATGTAACAATAGCACCTACCTTGCAAGATTGTTATGAGGTTTAAATGAGATAACTGTAAAGAGCTTAGTATGGTATATGGAACATGGTAAGCCTTATGTAAATGTTAGGTGTTATTGTTATTGCTAAAATGTTATCAACTCCAGGATCTTCATTATCAAGTAAGAGACTAGAGACAAAAGAAGAAGCCAGGTGTCTTTCTCTCTCTCTCTCCCTTTTTCTGTTTGTATTTTTTTGTTGGGCAGGGGGTTAAGTGACTTGCCCAGAGTCACACAGCTAGTTAGTATCAAGTGTCTGAGGCCAGATTTGAAGTCAGGTCCTTCTGAATCCAGTTACGGTGCTGTATCCATTGCACCACTTAGCCAGGTCTCTTAATCAACTGTAGTCCTTTCCTATTTCCACCGAATTGTTCCTATTCTTCCATTATTGCTACAGTCCCTTAAATCACTGGCATGTGGTTTTCTTGTAAGTGAAATTATGGAAATGGTCTTGGGAGAATGAAAGTGAATGAAAATCTAAAAGTTTGTAGAAATCAGTCTGAAAACTGGCCAATAGGAATCACAGAAGGAGGTGGGGGTGGGAAGCAGGTCTTCTGATCTTTTTGCTTTGCAAAAAGAAAAGACAGTTTGGTTTGGGTTGTTTTGTCTGATCCTTCTAAATGAATGCCAGTCTTCCAAATAACCCTCTAGGCAAATCATTTTAATCTGAAAAGCAAAACAAAGCAAAAAAAAGCAAACTTCTTAAGAGTCTCCTCCAGCAGCAAAAATGACAGGGCGTTCTGTTTCTCCTGACTGCCTGCCTTATGTATTTTGATGCACACTTCAAGACAGAAAAAAACCAAAACCACCCCCACCCCCACCCCCCCACCCCCTGTCTGCAAAAACAAACAAACAAAAACTCCTAATGGTGGGCTACAAGTCAGAAATGGTTTTAGATAACCAAGAATGTCAGCACAGGGCCTGGGATTCTTCTTTTCCTCATAGGAATCTTTTCTGGAACCCAATGTGCTCATGTTAAGATGAAGGAGGAGGAAGAAGAGGAAGAAACAGAAGAAGCTGCTTTCTAGCAACATTATAGTGCCCAAGGGGAAAAAAAAATTTCTCATTCAGAAAAAAACTATGGTGTCAAGAACACACAAGATGATCCAATCCTATTCTTGACCCATCCTGCCCAGAATTCAAGCCTCAAAACTCACTCTTTTCTTGCCCAAAGGAAAAGGAGATGTAAAAACAAAAATAAAAAAAGTCTAGATTAGGGATCCTTTACGATTTCACATAATTCAAACCTTCCATTCACAAAACACTTTGTCATACCTCCAAATAATTATGAATGACCAGAAGAGGGTTTGATTATCAGATTAGGGCTCAATCCATGGCAACAACCTGATCTTTCCCTTTCAGAGAAGTCATCTATTCAACTTGCATCTCCATTCAGGTGATTGTTCTGATTCTTATCCCTGGCTGCTTCTTTTCTGAGCAAGTACAGTTGCCTATTTCCAACAATGTAACCTAGTTTATTTCTATTTCACTACCCGTTAAGTCACCTAAAAATTTCAAATTAACAAAACAAAATTCATCATATCTTTCCTCTGTGGTCAGTTTTCTCTCTCATCACTTTTTCTTCTTTGTCAATAATATCCTAATCACCCAGACTTGAAATGATCATTCATGATCTCTTGATCTGGGAAATATTTTTGACTCAGTCCTCTCCTTCAGAGTCCCCTCATATTATCATTAACCCACATAAGCCTTCATTTGAACTTCTTTGGTACTTATACATAATTTTGTAGTCTAGATATTTCTATATATGTCACATCTCCCCACTACTAAATAAAAACAGAGCAGAGCTAGGTGGCTCGGTGGATAGAGCACCAGGCCTAGAGTCAGGAAGAATCAAGTCTTTTTTTTTTTTTTTTGGGTGAGGCAATTGGGGTTAAGTGACTTGCCCAGGGTCACACAGCTAGTAAGTGTTAAGTGTCTGAGGCCAGATTTGAACTCAGGTACTCCTGACTCCAGGGTCGGTGCTTTATCCACTGCGCCACCTAGCTGCCCCCAAGAATCAACTCTTGATTGAGATCTTCCTAGCTGTGTGACCCTAGGCAAATCACTTAACCCTGTTTGCCTTGGTTTCCTCATCTGTAAAATGAACTGGAGAAGGAAATGACAAACTACTCCACTATCTTCAAGAAAACTTTTAATAGGGTCACAAAGAATCGGACATGACCGAAAAAATGACTGAAAAACATCAAGACCAAAATTTCTTAGTTCCATCTGAATTATTAGTAACTTTTCCAGTGCCTTGTGCAGTGCAGAGGCACACAGTAGGCACCTAATAAAAGTTTGTTGAACTGAACTAACTCATTGTGTCCTGTCCATTCTTAAGAGTTTCTTCTTAAACCTCCCTTCCTCTCCTGGAGCTATGAATACAGTGCTAGACCAGGGACTCTGATATCTAGTTTCTAATCCTGATTCTTCTATTAACTGGCTATGTGACCTTGGGCAAGACATGACCTCAGTGACCCTCAGGTTTTTCATCTGTACCAGGAAATGGTTGGGTTAAGGTCTCTTTCAGGCTCACACTCCATTCCCATGCTGGTACAACACCTCTTTCCTGGATTGCACAGTCTCCTAGCTAGCCTCCCTAAGTCATCTCTCTTTGCTTCTGTTCATCCTGCTAATATCCCTTAGAAAAAAAATCTTTCATCATGTTAGTTCTCAATTAAAAGAACATTCAGTGTTTTACCATTATCAACAATCAGATAATACCAAACTCCTTAGCTTGGTATTCAAAGCCTTTCTGAATTGGGATTTAATTTATTCCCATCCTCATTGCCTCTACTGTTCTATTCTGCTTGGTCTTATGTTTTGACCTTCTTGTGTGCCTTCTCCAGAAGGAAGATGTTTAGAGACATCCTTTGGAGATACTTTAAAAGTTTTTAAGAGGGCCCTAAACCTTGAAAAGCTAGTGTCCACAATTTGTTTTGGGAAGGGGAATGTGCAAAAGAGAATTTCCTCATTTGGAAGGATCAAATGAGATAATATTTGTAAAGCTCTATATAAATGCAGACTATGAAATGCTAACTAGCTATTATAATACATTTGCATTCTTTGTATGTAATGGTGCTTCAGGAAGGATGGCAAGTACCTTTCAAACAAGAATTTAGCAATCCTAAAATAATAATAACTGACATGTGGGGCAGCTAAGTGGTGCAGTGGATAAAGCACCAGCCCTGGATTCAGGAGTACCTGAGTTCAAATCCAGCCTCAGACACTTGACACTTACTAGCTGTGTGACCCTGGGCAAGTCACTTAATCCCCATTGCCCCACCCCAAAACAAACAAAAAACCCAATAATAACTGACATGTGTAGTTTACAAAGTGCTAGACATGCATTATCTCATTTGAACCTCACAACAACTGTTTAATTCAGGGTGTGCAGGCATTATTATCCTCATCGATATGAAATCTGTGCTTTGTTCAGGCTGGTATACACACTGCTGCCCAAACACACCATATGTGTCTCCATCAGCACTCCTATACTCTCTGCCAAAGTGAATCTTATATATCAGCTCTGCTAAAATCCAATCTTCACCAAACAGTCTTCAATGAATCACTTGAACCCACAGGTCTCTCTCCTGCCTCTGAACCCATAGTATTTACTCTCTATTATTGATTTGGCACTTAATCATTACAGTATCTTTTGGCATCTTGTGGTAGAGTTGCCTTGTATTATATAACTCATTCCTTTATTTAACTTTTTGCATGTACATAGCTTGTCTCTGAACTAAATTGAAGTTTCTGGAGGGCAGCAAACTATGTGTTATACTTCTTTGTATCCCCACATAGTAGGTGGTTAGTAAATATCTATGGAATAAACGAATGAATGAATGAATGAATGGAGAACCAACACAGGGTAAAATGAAATATGGCAGAGCCATGGTACCAGAGCATAACAATTGGAAAAATAAACTGCTAGTAGAAAGAACTAATATAGGAAAAGGAAAGATTCTTACCCCAGTGCCACTAGTACATCTATCATAGAAAAAAATGGGACGAGCATTGGGCTTAAGCTCTTAACCCATAATCATTTTGCTTTGCATACTACACTGATGACATTCTTTTACATTTGGAAAAATATGAGAACCAAAATGTAAATCTTCAATATCACATGAGAGTCTTTAGGAGAATTAATACAATTAGTTACCTCTTTTTCCTCTTTCAGAAAAAGGACACGATATGGTGAATATCAACTAAATTATTACATCACTTCCTCCCTGGAGAAGGTAGCTTTATAAACACTACCTTATAATCAATTTTGACCATTAAAAGAATGTCTTCAGAGAATACACACACACACACACACACACACACACACACACACACACACACACACCACATATAGTGGCACTTTCAGTGTTGCACTGTCCTGAGAATATCTGCACTTTATATATACAGTAAATAACACGATTGCTAAAGAATATTTTTCTAACCAATTAATGTCATGATGATTAAAATTTTTAACCATCATTTATCCTTCTTTTCCTGTTTTCTTCAGTCATGTCTAGTTGCTTGGATTATATACATTTGTGCAATGTTTACACTTATCATGAGTAAGATCTAGATAATTGTTATTCCTCCATATGGAGGTGACTAAACCTATATTCAATTGTTACTTCTCCATATGGAGGTGATTCTCTGTGGCACAAATTCATTCACCTGGGGCAAAATCAGTTTAGGAGAGCCACAGGGATGAATAAGTGGCAGCTATGCCAGTAGAGAGGCCAATCAATCAATCAATCCCTGGAGAATCTAACCCTTGGCCCTGTGGAGTAGGAGAAAGATGCCACAGCAACAGAACCTTGGGCATGGCAGTATGGGCATAATTGTACAGCATACTTCCAGAGGGCTGAGTGACTCAGGCATTGAAAAATGGGTTGTTGCAGGAAAGAAGTATGTCTTCCAGAAGGAGATGCCTTCTCCTTTAGGGAGGAAATGTGCCTCACCCCTGTCTGTAGCACCCATGCTTATGGTGTCCTATGGTAAAACCCTGTTAGCTCTGCACAAGTTATTGCAGTGCCCTGACTTCTTGAAGGAAGTGGTGCCCAGAGCTCTGAAAGGTGCAATACCAACCTGAAAGGCTTCTACTAAAAGGCCATCAATAGATTCTATATTTGTCCTAGGTGGATCAACCTGCCTTTTTTTTCTAAGAAACTTGTCACCAGAAAGTAGGCCAACTGATTTTTTTTTGGTACCACAACATAGCTAAGTTGTGTAGAGGATGCAAACAGCATTCCTAGAGAGAGTGCTCGATTGGACAACATCATAGGTCTTCTAGGGAATTTAGTTTTATCAAAATTAGAACTTCTGTATTACTGTAGAGTCCCTGCTGTTGACACAATGTCTGTGAATGAAAGTCTTGGAGAAGGTGATGATAGGAGGCTTTCTGGGCTGTGTGGCTGCCCAAGGATAAAGTTACAAGCTCTGCTGTTATTCTGTTTACCCTCTGAAGAGACAAAATCCCATTCTCCTGTAAGGCTACCGAATGCATGTTAGCCCAAATAATATACAAGGCCTCAAAAGCATCTGGGAAGCAATGTGAATCATCTATTCATTTCATTCCATCAATGTGGTTGGGTGGCCATGGCAAAACACCAGTCTACTAAAATCTGATAACCCTAACTAAATTTGAAGCTCCCTATTCACCAAGGTTAACATTTTCCTGTCAAATCATCTCCAAATGTTTTACTCATTAGAGATAGATATGTTGTTGTTGTTGTCCATCCTTTGTTCTTGAAGAGGATCAGAAATGTAGTGACACAAGATATGTTTTGGTTTGGGTGTGACTTGCAATTTACCCCCTTGACATACTACAATACAATCTGTTGGGAGAGGGGAGTAGCATGGAACCCCTGAATCTTTCACAGTTATTCCTAAAAATTCTATAGGAATCACAAAATCCCATGGCTTAACACAGGAAGCTCTAATGAGAAGTACTCTATCCTCTACTTTGGATGTACCCTACCTATCACATCCTATTATACCAGGTCCTCGTGAAGACAAGGTAAAGCTGGATTATTATTCGGTAAAAGGTTAAATTATAATAACCTAATTTTGACACTACTAAAAAAATAAAAGAACTTACTAGAGTCCCTAGTTATATTGATATGGGACCTGAAATGCAACCTTGAGTACTCTGCTAAATAGCTATGTCGATGAATATAGCAAAGTTACTATTCAGTATGCTGGTGGATTTTTAAAATACATTTTTGAAAGACACATTAGTCCAAGCAAATCTTTAAGAGGCCCAGAAGCATTCAGTAACAATTCTTAATGCTTTTCTATCTTTTAATTGTGGGTTCTCACATGTCAACAGGCACATAATATCTTACCACAAAAAGCTTTCCTCTTTGAAAAGCTCTCTCTACACATTCAACTTTGTATTTTCACAGACACCTGGCAACATCGACTGCACAAACTGCTGTTCAGGGAAGGATGGAGAGTGACTGTGGCTGCACATTTGAACTCCACTGGGATGAATACTATTGTTTATCACTGCAGTCACCCACCATAAGTAAGGAACAGCAGTGGTAGGCATTTACTGCCCTAGGCCAGAATAGTGTGAATGGTACTTTGGTTCTATACTCCGTGGAGTGGAAGAGTATTTATTGTCTTACTCCCACCTTATCCTCCTCCTCCCACCAAGTGATATGCATATTCCTCATAGTAATTCCCAACTCCCACCACTCATAAATTAGGTTAAAAACAGGAGGGTTTCCACAGCATTCAAACCAAGCCACAGCACAAGAGAAGCATTCTGAGTTAACAAACCTCTCTCTCCTCCCCAGCCAGGAGGGAAACAGCCCCAATAACCGGAAATTAATGACAGGAAATTCAGAGAAGGAAACAATCCACGTGTGAAACAAAACAAGAAATGTACAAAGAGCCCATGAGAATGGCTGGGTTAATCGATAGGTTAGAAGTTAGGCTTAGGTGATAACATGGGAAATCAGTGTCAAAGAAAGTCCAAAACTACCAGGGTGAAAGTTATTCCTCCCTTTGAAGCAGGAAGTTATCTTTTTTTTTTAAAGCGAATTTTTATACATTAATCATTTCTAGCAGCCTAGTGTCTTCACACTACAGAAGAGTCAAAATAAGCAAGAGTTCCGCAGGTACCCAGGGCCATTTTCTACAACCAACTTAAAACCATCAGCCTTTCTCTTCTAAGGTTACAGAATGCAGCTAGTAGACATTTTCAAAGGGAACATGCCACAGCAAACTTCCCCAACCATACCAGGAGAACCACGATAAGAGAATGAAGGGCACTACTCACTTGTGCTGCTGCTGCTAGTCCCAATGGTATTGATTGTGGTGGGGACTGAAGATGAAGAGTAGAGAGGCAGGTGGCCATTCTCACAGCCCAGGTTTTTGTCCTGCCAGTTGGAGGCACTGATGCATATCCCAGAATCCCGAGAGTTCTGCCATCCATTGAGCTTGTCGTCAGAGTTTTGTCTTTGGTGATAGTAGTGTGTCTGCCCATAATCCACAGAATCAGACCGACCTCTGTTCTGACTGCTGAAGCTCCCCGATGTGCGGTCCTCTAAGTGATTCAACCACATGGCTAAAGCACTACGGTCTTCGAGTGAAGTGGCCGGGTGGATCAAAGCATAAGACAGGAGTTGCCTGCTTTCTTCTATGTGCTGGTTGTGTTCAATGGAGTGAGCCAGGATTTTAGGCAACAGTTTCATGTACTCCACTTTTGCTTCAATGTTTCCTGGCTTCAGCAAAGGCAGGTGAGTTAATAAAAGGGAAATCACTTTATCCTTGGATTCCTGCTGCCATTGGTTAATGATTCCTGGAACAGAAAACACAGGGTCATGAGCAAATATGCCTCCCCCAGAGTATATCAATACTGTCAACACGAAGTTGAAGAGATCATTCCTTTGATTTAGATTCTCAGTCTACAGAATTCACCTATTTTCCCCAAATACACTCACTACATTGCACTGGGTTGGATTCTTAATCTTGAGTGATCAGCTTGACTCTGTGGTGACCAATAGTGAAAATCAAAACACTGAGAAAACATCATACCATCCATGGAGCTATGTGAACCCAACTTCCCAGTCCCATAATCCACATCTCCAAAAAGAATACAGTCAGTACTTTGGGATATTCTAGCAAAGTTTCCCAGCCTTGTTTTCTTTTGAAAAGAAGACTAGATGCTCATAAAGGTGGGAAGATTTGTGAGTGACAGTGGAGATTAGGAGCGTCAGGTCGTGCACACAACAAAGTTACTGTAGAATCAAGTGTTTGCATACATGGACACTGGAACCCCAACAGTAAGTTTACTGCCCCCCACAACTCCCATTGCTACCCCAAATTTCTGTCTATGAAACAAAGCAAATGTGGTTTAAACTCTGGCAAAGAAAGATTGAATTGGTAATGCCGATGGGACATTCATGTATGGAGATATCATAGGGGAAGATAGGTGTTTATATGTTGTTTTGTTTAGTGGAGCTGCATTTCTCTCTTTTTAAAAACATTCTTATAAGAGATAGTTTCACAAGAGAGAAGGAAGGGATACGTTCACAAATGAAGATGATGTAAAACCAATATATATCATTATTTAAAATTAATATTGGCAAAAGGGCTTGGCTTTTGTCTTTAGTTTATGTTTCATAGCTGGAGATGACTGTAGAAAAATATAATTGTCCTCTCATATCATTATAATAAGTCTCCATACCATTTCTGTGGATGACTAAATTAAGGAAGGGAACTTAAGCCATTAACTCAAGATCAAATTGATTAATGGTGTACCTGTTCCAAAGCCATGACCACAAAGGCATCTTTGATCACAGATACTAAGTAAGCTATTGTCTTCTATCCTAAATCCTATTTTTCTCCTTAAAGGAGATGCCTCTCAACAGAGGGCTAGAACATCATAGGAAGACTCTTACATAGGCTGTCAGCCCAGTAAATTTTAAGTCATTCTTCTTTACTATTTAATATTAGAGCCTTCTGTCTAGTACTACCCCCAGATTCACTATATGTGTGTGTGTGTGTGTGTGTGTGTGTAGACATTCATACATACACACACATCTTGTTTGTCTTCCCCATTAGACTGTGAGTTCTTTGAGAGCAAACACTATTTTTTGCCTTTCTTTGTATCCTCAGAACTTAGCATAGTGCCTGCAACATAACAGGTGCTTAATAAATGTTGATGGACTGGCAAGGCAGGATTCAATGTGAAAGAATGTAAAAAAAAATGACTGTGACATAAAAAGCGAAAAGCAACTTTCAATAACAAATGTTACAAAAAGACATCTAAAAGTAAGGTGGCTGGCAATCCACAGAAGCAATGGATAAAACTTGCCTTCCAAAAACACTCAGTGACTTTTGGCAAAGATTCAATGGCACTACATCAGTTCCACATTTCAGGAAACTGTGATTCACAAGACAAGGAGGGTAATTCTGAAAGATGAGAGAAGCCCATTTTAAGAGACTGAGCATAGATGTTTATTTACTTTAAAAGGGGCCTAAGGGTCATGGTAGGTCATAGCTGATCACAAGCTGAATGAGTTAGCAATTGTAAAGAAACCCAACAAGACATGGGAAAAACTAGGCCCTTTCAAAATAATGAAAAGGTAAAAGATAAATGTTTTTAAATTCAGGAAGAAGGTTGCTGAGCAGTGTTTCTCTAAGGATACTAAAGACAGAAAATATTTGAGGTGATGTATTTATATGACACTTTACTTTTTGCAAAGTACTTGATAGAACTTCTTCTCATTGGACAAGATCCAGACTCTCAGGATTATAAAGCATTGGGTTGAGATTCCAAGGTAGGTAATGGAACCTACAGGTCTTCAAAAAGAAAGTCAACAGTTATTGTTACAGGATGGTTTAGACCAGGGGTTGGTTGTACCATGACATCTCTCCCTTTGGCAGTATGGACCCCTTTTCAGAATATAATGTGTTTAAATTTATAAAATACATAGGTTTATAAAGGAAACTAATTATGTTGAAATGCATTGCCTCCAGTATAAAAACCTCTGGTTTAAAGCTTTAAGGAATGGATTATATAAGATTTTCAGCTCTCTCCTAGCTCTGTGATTCTAACTTTTCTCAATTTTACTATTCAGCTTCTTGACACAAAATTATCTGAAGTTATTTTCACTGGAGTACAATTTTCTATTTGGTAGGAAAAAGACCACCACTTTTAACATAAAAGTGAAAACATACTATCTTACAATTATTTGGTTTCTGGTACATACAATTTTTACCATTTTAAATAATGAACATGCTTTATTATATTTTTTGATTTGATATTTTATTATACCCTTGCTTTTCACTTTAATAACATTTACCATAAATAGGTTTTTATTTATTTATTTTCACAGTTTAAAAACAAACACCCAACAACCTTTCAACAGTAAGTCCCATAACAGTCTGAAGAGGTACTGGGAAAGAAACTAGGGAAGGAGAGAAAAAAAATCTAAATAAAAACCAACTTCCTACCAGGTTCAGTCTATCTCTTCTCTAAAATGTAAAAAGTGAAACTCTGAAAATTATAGTTAATAAAATTCAAGAGAATGATTTCTATGAATAACTTTACTTTCATGTCATTTTTCCTGCAAAGTCTACAGTCTAGTCTACAAATGCCCTATTATTATGTGGTCCTTGTTTGTTTTTAGTTATGAGCTAAAAATAAACAAGGACAACAGATTCTACATACATACAATCTCTACACAAACACTTTGTACACAGGGATCAAACTGAGAATCAGAGGAGAAATAAGTATAGCAAAGATGATGGGAAAACATGAAGCCACATGGCCTGGTCTCCCATTTCTACAGCTAAGGGATGGGTACTGCTTTTTGCATGGGGGAATTCCAGAATGTGGAAGGGGTTACCTCTCAATCATCCCTTCCACTTTTTTCCCCTCTCATCCACCTTCTTTCTCCAAATATATATATATATATATATAATGTTAATTAAGTTTATGGTCCTATAACCTATGATATTAAGATCCTGTGATCGCAAAGTTTGGCAAGGACTTTACCCAGGCCTATTCCAGGTTTGTGGTTTTTTTTCTTATCCTTTCCTACCTCAAGCTCTGCTAAATGGAGATAAGTAACAATGTATTTTTATCATTATTATTTCTAAAATAATTTCTAAAACACAA
Source organism: Dromiciops gliroides (assembly GCF_019393635.1). Lineage (NCBI taxonomy): Eukaryota > Metazoa > Chordata > Mammalia > Microbiotheria > Microbiotheriidae > Dromiciops > Dromiciops gliroides. Next base: position 274,530,378 of record NC_057862.1, read on the forward strand.
AAGGAAAATCTGAGAAAGCCATTGGTGCCTTGAGGGTCTTAAATTGAGAAGTTCATGATAATTGAGCCCCTAGCATCAGAATAAATGATAATTGTCACTGTCTCTGTACTTGCATACCCTTTCATCATAATTAAGTACTTACTATGTGCAATGTACTGTGCCAAGCATGACTAAGTATCAGAGAAGTTGATATTTGAGCCTGTAAGTAAAAGAAGGCCACAAAAGTCTATTTATTGAGTGGGGGAGGGTAGAATGGTCAGATCTGCACTTCTGGAAAATCACCTTGACAGGTAACAGAAGGATAGGCTGGAGGAGACACTTGAGGCTGGGAAATCAATTATCAGGCTATTGCATTAGTCCAAGAGTGAGGTAATTAGGGCCTGTATCAGGGTTGCAGCTGCATGAATGGAGAAAAGGAGGTGTACATGAGAGATGACATACAGGTAAAATTGACAAGACTCGATAACAGATTGCTATGGGGCAGGTGTTAAGGTGCCCATGGTTGCAAGCCTGCATAATTACTGGGAGAATGATTGTTACTTAGACAATAAAAGGGAAATTCAAAAGAGGGGAGAGATTGAGGAGAGAGTTCCATTTTGGACAAGTGGAGTTTGAGATGTCTATGAGACATGTGGTTTGAGATTTAAACCTGGAACTAAGGAACTAAAAGGTAGATAAATAGATCTGAGAATCAACTAGATAGAGATGATAATTGAATCCATCAAAGTGTTGATGAGATTACTAAGTGATCTAGAGATTGTGGAGGAAGAAGAGGGCGCCAGTCATGTTCAAGGTTGGTGGGTGTGTGGCCTGGATTAAAAAAAAGCCACCAAAGGATTCTGAGAAGTTGTTACATAAGTTAGAAAGAGAATCAGGGAAGAGAAATATCAGGAAAATCTAGAGAAGTATACATGGAAAGTATCTGGCGTCAACATCATACCTGACACTGTACAAAACCCAGTAGCGAGGATGCTAATTGGGACCCAGCATCAGGTATGTTGTTCAGTCGTTCATTCATTCAGTCGTGTCCAGCTCTATGGGACCCCATGGATCATAGCATGCCAATACTGTCCAAGGAGTTTTCTTGACAAAGATACTGGAGTGATTTCCCATTTCCTTTTCTAGTGGATTAAGGACAACAGGTTAAGTGACTTGCCCACTGGGTCACACAACTAGTAAGTATATGTTTCTACATATGTGTATACATATACATACATATACACATATATGTATATATAATGGTTGGGGTGAGAGAGAGAGAGAGAGAGAGAGAGAGAGAGAGAGAGAGAGAGAGAGAGAGAGAGAGAGAGAGCTGAAACCATTAGCCAGGTAAGAAACAATTGGATCAGACAAAAGACCCATCAAACAGGGAATACTGGCTATGTAAGTTGGATTTAGAAAGGACTTTAGACACACACTCTCTCTCTCTCTTTCTCTGACACACACTCTCTCTCTTTTTTCTTTTTCTCTGTATATATAGTCCAACTATTTTTTTTTTTTTTAGTGAGGCAATTGGGGTTAAGTGACTTGCCCAGGGCCACACAGCTAAGTAAGTGTTAAGTGTCTCAGGCCGGATTTGAACTCAGGTACTCCTGACTCCAGGGCCAGTGCTCTATCCACTGCACCACCTAGCTGCCCCAAGTCCAACTATTTAATACTTCACAGTCGCAGAGAGATAAAGATAAAATGAATTGCATATAATTACTAAGGAGTGGAGCAGCAGAATTCAAACCCAGGCCCTCTGTCTCTGAAGCCCAACTGTTCTTCCCACCCTCCCACATTGACTGACTCTAGATTCCACTCACGAAAGAAGACCTCAGAGTCCTAATAATCCACGCACTATCTCTGTGAAGCACTTTCCAACAACACTCACCCAGGTCATGATTTTGGAAACAGAAAGTAAGCCCCAAAATAGAAGAGCAGGTGACTGCTAACCCACCTCCGTAGCAGCACTAAAATAACACAACTCAGTCTCTTAACACTGTCAAATTCAGCTAGTAAAGAGCCCAGCTGTGTCTGCTGGGGGTTTTACCAAAATAAAAGCTAATGATTTTCAATTTAAAAAACAGACAGCAACAAAGAAGCAGTAAGAAGAACTATAATTAAAGACTATGAGGATTTAAAAAACTGCCCCAAGGATCCTTGGAGTGACAAGAGAACGTATTTAAAAACAAAGTCTGGCATTATTATAGCACAATGGTAAGTGAGTGTTTAAGGGCTCCAGTTGTTAGTAAATTACACTTAAATTGCTATTTTATTATACCCTTGCTTTTCAGTTTAATAACATTTACCATAAAAGGTTTCTCACCACTGCATTTAGACAATTTGTTCATGCAAGAAATGACTTAGAATTAAATGCACACATCTGAAAGGTATTGGATAAACTAGAAAGCCAAAATTACTGGAAGATAGAAACGTCATAGTGATTACTAAGTGGTCAGAGGTGCTGAAGAGAATTATATCAAGAACTCAAAGGAAAAAAAAACCTTCTTAGAGAAAAACATTGTGAAATTTTCTAAACAAGTACTAGCTACATGCCTCACAAACATGACCAAGAATTGGATAGACTGGGCAATGGAAGGAGGTGACAGTGAAGCAACCGCAAACAAGCTTAAAAAGAAGCCTTTAAGGGACACTGAGACATTCCCAAATATTTTTCAAGCTAGAAACTGGCCTTGGCTTTCAGTGACTTTGGTTTGGTCTCTAGATGACTAAGGAAAAATATCTGAGATCCCTTCTACTCAAGTAGAAGTGGGGCAGATCAATCATACATGAGGATCTCTGTGGGCCATGTATTGACTTAGTTGTAAAATGTAAGATCTATGGTTTCATTTACTTCTTTTAATTTTGTTAAATATTTCCCAATTCAATTTCATCTGATTCCAAGCTGCACTCAGGAGTGAGGCAAGTTGCAAGTGAGGCCCATGGGTTGGTTGTGTGTTTGAGACTTCTGTTGTAGAGGGTTCATGGGTTGGATAGGCATTGGAAATAATTCATTTTGGGACATGGTCATATAAAACTGGAAAAAGTCAATAATAATAATAATAATAATAATAATAATAATAATAATATTATAGCTACTATGTATAGCACCCTACTGTGTAGTGGACACTATGCTAAGTGCTTTACAAATATTATCTCGTTTTATCCTTGTGATTTGGGGAGGTAGGTGTTATACCCATTTTGCAGATGAGGAAATTGAGGCAGTTAAATCACTTGTCTAAAGTCACAAAGCTAATAAGTGTCTGAAGCCACATTTGAACTCAGCTCTTCCTGACTCTAGACAGTTAGGCAGCTCAGCAGATAGAGTGCTGGGCCTGGACTCAGGAAGACCTGAGTTTAAATCCATCAGATATTTACTAGCTGTGTGACCCTGAGTAAGTCAAGTAACCTCTGTTTGTCTTAATCTACTGGAGAAGGAAATGGAAAACCGCTCCAATATCTTTGACAAGAAAACCCCAATGGACAGCACTGGCATGCTATGTCATGAAGAGTTAGACACAACTGAATGACAACAACTTCCTGACTCTAGGCACAGCATTCTATCCACTGCATCACTTAGCTGCCCAGGTGGTCCACTGGTATCTACTGAGCCCATGCTGTGTTGCCTGTATGTGGAGAGTATTACGAGTTTTGAGGATATAACAGAAAATAGAAGCCCTGCTTTTTTATAGTTTCCATCACTGCTACCATACTGATTGTCCCCAGAGTTCATTGAAAACAGACAGGGATCAGTGTTATGGGAACTAGAGTTAAGATATGAACTTATTCCACTGTTCTTTACTAACTCCTCACGGATGGTATATGTTCACATATAGATCCAATGGGGAAGACACAGGCCACTCTAGATCTCGACAGGTCTCCCCTTTCCTTTTGGTAACCTCTTAGACCTTAGAAAGCTCATCATTGGGGACTCCCCTTTAAAAACCATTGAGATAAAGGGGAATATGTACAGTCAGTGTTTGGTACCTTGAAGTACTTTTACTGGATATCCTTAGAGGAATCTTCTCCTCACCCCCAGCCCCCAGTTGTTTCCAGTGCCTGTGGTAATAGAGGACTACTGTGAAGTAATCTAGCATCAATGGGGGGATGGGGGACAAAGTTCATTTGTGAGCCTTTTCTCTCCTTTTGGCTATCAGTGGGTCCAAGACGTATCTAGTGGACAGCATAAAAAGTCAAAGAATAAAGAGCCCCCTTTTTTGGATTGGTGTTCACCACCCTTTATCAGCTCTGTTTAGCTAGGTGATTCTCCTATCTCCTGGAATTCTGGATTTGCCTAAGATACATAAAGTACCTGCCTTTTACCACGGCCAGCATCTTTGATTTAACCCTCTATTTTCCCAGTCCTATGATACCTGTAATTTTCTGCTTAGCCTGATTCCCAAAACTCGACCCTCCCTGGATGAGAACCAATGCCTCCTATGCAGAGACAGCTGAAGAGAAAATGTCCCTGGACTCCAGTGATCTACCTTCTTTTCCTATCTGTATTACTTTATTTGCACTCACCAGGTGGGGTTTGTGTCCCCAAGGATTCACAGAACCCTTATGCTTGGTTTATACCTAAACTAAAGTAAGGTCCAGTAAACAGAAGACCCCTTTTCAAAGATTATGATTACTGAATCTAGGTCTTTAGTTACCTGATATAATTGGGAATTCATGCTGAATTTGGGGGGCAGTGATGAAGTAAGTCATTAATCCCAAGGACATTAAATGCTTCAATCCAAATTTTTCATGCATTTTCAGTTGAGTAGAGGCAAGTAGGTTGTAGGGCAAACCTGGATTCAAATTCTGCCTCTGACACATATTGGCTCCATGTGACCTTGGACGAGTCACAGCCCTTCAGGGTCCTTGGTGATTCTCTATACTTTAAAATGCAGAAGCTGGTCAACCTGCCAATGCATAGTGAGTTTTCCCATCTAAGAGCTCCCTATATCAATGAAATTAGAAGCCCAGTCCCTACTCTCAATTCAGCGGCTACTGTTTTTTACTGTCACAACTCTTATTTGTAGTTATTATTAGGCACCTCCTGCTTTCCATTCCAGAAATCTCTGTTTTGCCATCAAAGGAATTGCTCCTTTAACTCAGTATGATAAATGGATTGGATGGATGGCAAATATTTGCTGAAATTCTCCTCAAATGCAAACTATTAGTTTTTAATGCTATCAAGATAGCAAAGAGATGTTTAAGGTCACATCTCTGTCGAGTTAACTCTACCTTATGTAGATATCCTTCACTTTAATAAGATCAAAACAGAAACATTTCAGATATGAAAATAAAAAGATTAGCTCAATTAAAATTTTTTTATGATGGCCAAATTTTCTCAGTACTGTTAAAAATGGAAAATTTCCCCATGTGCTTGAAAACACTTAATGAACTAGTCAATCCATTTAATGAGTGCTTTCCTGATTGTAACTGATGCCTATTAAAACAATCTTCACAATAAAGATTTTAGAGACTTTTCAATCATATAATATTCAGAGGCAGCAGAATTATAGCTTATATGACTTAACTTTCAAAATCCTACTGGAGAGAGAAAAAAAGTACATGAAAACTCAGGATATGGACAACACCGTATTATCAAAAATATGATCTGTGCTAATATATCTAACCATAAATAATGATGTTCTGAATAGAACCATATAAGATTATCACCAAAAATTAGAGGTGAAAAAATGTATATTAGTTCATACTCTTTGCTTGATATGTGCACTAACAAATCCTTGAAAAAATATGGATATTTGGTTAAGACCTTTAAGAAAAGATATAAAGCATCTCTCTTTGTGGTAGAAAAGAATGTGATAGAATACTACTGTGTTATAAGAATTTATGAGCTCAAACATTTTAGAAAAACATGGAAGGGCTTGCATTAAATAATGAGGAGCAAAATGAGCAGAATCAAGAGAATATGTATGCAGTAACAGCAAGATTGTTTTACAAATGACTGAGCAAATAAGTTATTTTGAATATTATAAATACCTAAATTAATAATAATATACCCAAATTAACAATAAAGGACATATGAAGACAGATGCTATCTGTATCCAGAGAAAGAACTGATAAAGAGATATAGAGAATAATTTTACACACACATGTATATATGTGTACATATATATACATGTGTGTGTATGTGTATATACACACAGTAATTTGGATCTAATAGTAGCTATCTCCAATGTGGGGGGGAGGGAAAAAAAAAGAAATTTACATAATTTTGTTGTATATTTGAAAGAAGCAGCAAGTTGTACATAGTGGATTTGCAGTTTCATGAGCAATCATTTTTTTTATTGTACTATGTTGTGGAAAATCTTGCTTTATCCCATAAATTAAAAAAAATTTTAAAAGATGTAAAGGCCATCCAAAAATCAAGAAGCTTAGCTGCCATTGATTTTAAGGTTAAATTTCATTCCTTTTCTGCCCCCATTCCATCCCAAACTCAAAAAGAACCCATTTCACCCTGTTATTTTACAAGAGTGAGTATACTGTCTTTATACTAGCCCTGGGGTGGGAGTGGGGAAGCATCCTTTGAACAATTACATATGAGTAAGCCTTTCAACATATATTTCTTTTTTTAAAAAAATAAACATTTTAATTTAAAGTTTTGAGTTTCAAATTGTATCCCTTCTTCCCTCCCTTCCCTCCCCCTCTCTGAGGCAGTAAGCCTCAGATATAGATTACAGATATAGGTTACACATTTTCAACATATATTTCAATGAGCACAGTCTGAAAATGAGAACCCCAAGAATAAGTATAATTTAGTTCATCTAATTGAAATAGTATTATCATATTCACCACCAGAAGTTTTAAGTCTCAACTTTTGTCAGATCTCTCAGTCAATATAGGACAGTTTCTTGGAAGGAATTGAATAGATCAAGGCATGACAGAAATAAACTTTAATATCAAATAAATACAAAAAAATAAACTCTAATATCAAATAAATACAAAATAAACTCTTAATATCAAATAAATAAATATAAAAAATAAACAAATTCTATTATCAAATGATAGCTCCACAGGTTACTCATATGAATACACTTTTAAAACTTTTAAAAAGAGCTTTCCCCCATCCAAAATTGTGCATATTGAACTTTTGTGGACCTTGTTTCATGATACATTTTATCAGTAGACTAGGCAAGGTCTAGAAATCAAAAGGCAATGTGTTTTAAATCCTGAATTATCCTTTTTATTTATAACCTCAAACACATTGCTTTAAGTTTTCAATATTTCTACATCACCAAGGTTATTAAAATGGAATAATACTTAGTGAACTCAGAGAAAAATTATGAAGAATATCAAGGCAATACTAAGTGCTATTTCAATATTAAAATGTCTAGAAATAAAAGTTCCCCTGAACAAAATACTTATTTTCTCCTGAAAAAGAGAATGGCTTAAAAAATAACAAAAAAATAGAGAGAATGGCTTTTTCATGTCATCAGAAAAATGTCAGGTCACCCCGTTCCCACACATTTGAAATAAGAGTTAACTGCTAAAAGAATCTTCAAAAATGTAGACACCATTCCTTCAGAACGCAAAAGTATGTGTGCAATGTAACTCTAAGATAACAAGTGAATGAATTTGAAACTGCTATTCTTTCCATGGACTAACATTTATGCTTTCTAAGTGTCAGATCAATAGAAATTTGATGACAAAATTAATTTATAAATAGCTTCTTCCTCTGTGATCTGGAAATTCTGTAGAAACATACTTTTTGAAACTCAGCGCAATTTATTGTGCTGATGGGAGGATAAGTGATTTAATAGTTTTTGTTATCCTTCATTACAAATCAACCATTGTTTAATTTAGAATTAGAAGAGCTGGACAAGTGGACAAGTCCAGTTCTTGGAACTGACTAGCCTCACAAATTTAGGCAGTCCCCATTAAGTCCAGACCTGTAGAGGGAGTCAGAGACACACCTTCCCTTTTAGATTTAGTGTAGAAGCTATTTAGGCAACACTGAGAGATCTCAAATAAATGCAAAGGGACAGGTAATCCATTTTAATAGTCTCCTTTGCACTGAAGCAAAACATAGTGAGATTGAGCCTTCTCTCCTGATATCTGCATCTGAGTGTCTCTGTCACCAGCTCCCAGCTTCCTAGTGTAATAGTTATTGCTTCAGAGCAGGGGTCCCCAATTTCTCTGTGGGAAAGTGCCACTTTTATTTCCCTCAAACCTTGTAGAATGGTGAGAAGGAGTGGAGAAGTAAGGTGAGGGGCTTGATGGTAAAGAGTTTCTTAATTGTGTGTTAGGGGAAAAGGCACCTATGAGTCTGGAGTGAGGGCCATAGAGTTTCCAAGAAAACTGTCTTTTTAAAATTCAAGTGAGATGGGCTACAATCAACCAGGTGTAACTTCAGTGTCATCTGACCAGCTAGAGATCCTTGCTTTGCAGTGTAATATGATCTGACAATTGTATAATATGGTAGAATTTGAAATATATATATATATATATATGTATGTATATATGCCTAAGCATATGTGTGTATAAATATATATATATATATATATATATATATATATATATAATATATTCCAATCTTATTTGATCCAGTTAAGTGATTTGTTCAGTCACAAGTCTAAGAAGTATCAGAGGCAGAACTGATTAACCTAACTCAAGATTCTATATTCTAACTACTATACAATGCTATTTCCCAAGCATCTACTGAAGAGCAAGATGACTCAGCCTAGAGCCCTCATTATACCTAGAAAGTAAGGGATCCTCTTGAATAGCTCTCAAACTTAAGAGTTTAGAATTCTAAAATAATGAAGAGTACTTTCATATTGCAACCTTCTACTCTCTTTCTTATAAGACACAAATAAATTAAATAGGCACAAAGATGAGCACAAGGTCCTTTCACTGGCTATACAAGCCTGGTGCATTTAGCACAGGGTGTGGCATACAGCAAATGTTTAATAATGTTCATTGACTTGACTATCTGCAGCTAGGTGGCAATAGATAGAGGACCGAACCTGGGGTGGGGAAGACCCTGAGTTTAAGTAGGACCTTAGATACTTATTGTGACCTTGGACAAATCACTTAACCATTGCCTGCCTCAGTTTCTTCAACTGTAAATGAGGCTCTTAATAACACCTATCTTGCAGAGGAGTTGTGAAGTTTGTTCTCTACATAAAAACAACTGTTGTCTCTGGTTTTGTCTCCATGATTTTTTACCCCACTAAGAAAATTATTGTTCCATAAAGTCATTTATTCTCCCCCTTGTCATGATAAATTGTGCTTGGTCAAAATAAAGTTTTAACAAGAATTTCTATTAGCTCACAAGAAGAAAAGTTTATAAACTAATTTTGTCTCTAATTTTCTGATGATCTCATACGTGGAAAAATATTTCCAATATTTCATCTATCTTATACGGCAGAATGAGAAAGGTTTGAGGATGGAAAATTGGGTAACCCCAAACTAGGTCCAGAACAATTTGGTAGTTGTTGGCAAATAGCCCTTGGTAATGCTTAAAGTCTATCCTTTAGAGTTTAAAATCTGAAGGTTCATGAAAATTCACTCAACATTACTTAGAGTGAGAATTAGGTACACAGCCTCATTATCTATTTCAAAGGAGCTAGGGAGAATCAGCCTAGAAAAGAGGAGCGTTCAAATAAGAGTAAGAAAGGGATGGAGTCAGAGAGGGAGTGCAGAAAGATGGAGAGAGGTGCATTGTCCAGAGTTCTGAAGAGATTAGAACCATTACTGCTGGGACCTACATAAATAGACTTAAATCTATTTAAGTCAGAGGACTTAAACAGATTTAGCAAAGGCATTTACTAAGAACAGTTGCTACAAAATATTCCCCAAATAAACCTAGTATGGTACACACTCTTACAAATATAGTATCCATGGGAAGTGTGGGCTCAAACTTCAGAGTACCTTCATTAACACAGGATGAAATGTGTGGCAAAGGATATAAGAAACATCTCCTAGTACACCTCATGACCTAAAGTCCCTTCTCTCGTTGTAGTGACCTAATGCAGCTCCCCTTAGGTGCAGTGCCTATGATGGGCTCCCAGGGTCTGCTCCTTTCTGGAGTCCATAGTTAAAATGACATTCCTTTCTGTCCCTCCCTCACCTCCACCCTTTCCTTGGGTCTCTCCAGATCTTGTGTCTATCTCTCCACATCTATGTGTTTCTATGTGTCTCTGGCTGGGTGTATTTTTTCCCCCTGTTCTAATAGGTTTGATGATGTGGTTAATGGAAGAGAAAAAAGACCCCTTGTCTTTGCTACAGGGGTCTTCCTCCACAAAATCTTGGTAGCATGGACTCAGTTGCTTCCATTAACTGAACTACTGAAATTTATTGAGCTATTTAAATCCCCAAAAGGCATGGCTAGCTTGTTTGCTCAGCCAATAGGGCTATTCTGTTCTTCATCCAACCAAAGAAAAGCATACCTCATAAAGGGTTCACCTGGTATAGATGCATCTCTTTTATACATTAAAACCTCATCGGGGCAGCTAGGTGGCGCAGTGGATAGAGCACCGGCCCTGGAGTCAGGAGTACCTGAGTTCAAATCTGGCCTCAGACACTTAACACTTACTAGCTGAGTGACTCTTGGCAAGTCACTTAACCCCAATTGCCTCACTAAAAATACCCCAACCCCCCCCCCAAACAAACAAAAAAAACCACCTCACCTTGGATGACTTCATTCTGTGATTATATCAGCTAAACTGGCAAGGGAACCTCCTTTCCTCACCCCATCTCCACTTATAGAAGCAGAGTAATATAATAAAAAAATCCACATTTAGCATTTTGTAGTTTGCAGAGTACTCTCTTCACAGCAACCTTATGAAGCATGAATGTGAGCATTATTATTCTCTATTTTACAAATTAGGAGACTGAGTTTAAGTGATTTGGCCATAATCATGTTTCATATATCTAGTATCAGAGCTTGGTTGTGCACCCCAGACTCAATTCATTCAGACCACATCTGGACTATGATGTGTTCAGTTCTAGGTACCACATTTTTGGAAAATTTTTAATATAAACTAGAGAGAATCCAGAGGAGGGCAGATAGGATGGTGAATGGGCCTTGAGAGCATGTCATAATGCTGAACAGTTGAAGAAACTGGTTAAAGCCTGGAAAAGAGAAGACTTAGAAGGAGTAGGAGAGCTATGTAAGAGTATCTGAAAGATTATCAGAGGAGGGGTAGTAGACCATTTTCTGCTTATCTCCAGAGAGGAGAACTAGTAACAATGGGAGGAAATGACAAAAAGGCAATTTGGGCTTGATGAGAGGGCACATTTTCCTTTAAAATTGCTACCAGAGGTTAGGATAGACTTCCAAGGTAGGTAAGTAATGGCCCTTGCCCTTCCTGGAGGTATTGGAATGAAGACTTGATGAATACTTTTGGGTGTGTGTTATAGAAGCTATGGATTATACTGGGAAGGCCTTTGAGATACAATCTGTTGCCAAAACCTATCAATTTGACCTTCATGACATCTTTCATACATGCCCCCTTCTCTTCTCTGACACTGTCACCACCCTGGTGCAGATCCCTCAATCACCTCATGCCTGCACCACTGCAGAAGTCTGCTACTGGGTCTGCAGGTTACCACAAGTCTCCCTCCATTGTCAGAGATTTTCCTAAAGCACAGGTTTGAGTCTATCATTTCCCTATTCAACAAATTCCAGTGGTTCCCTATCACTTCCAGCATCAAATAGAAAATCCTCGGTGTTTGGAGTTCCAAGCTATACTTACCTGACATCCCCATCTTTCCAGTCTTCTCACATCTTACCACACCACCACATACTCTTCACTCCAGGGACACTGGCCTCCTTGCTGTTCCTCAAACAAAAGGCACTCCATTCTCCCAAATCCAGGAATTTAATTGGATATCCTTCATGCCTGGGATGTTCTCCCTCTTCATCTCTGCCTCCTGCCTTCCTCAGGTACCACTTAAAAATCCCATCTTCTGCAAGAAGTCCTTTCCAATCCTCCTGGATTCTAACGCATTCCCTTTTTTTTTTATCATTTCCAATTTATCCTGCATGTATCTTGTTTATTTATAGTTGTTTGCATGTTTTCTCCCCCATGAAACTGTGAATTCCTCGAGAACAGGGACCATCTTTTGTCTTTCTTTGTATCAATCCCAATTACTTAGCACAATGCCTGGCAGATAGCACAAAGTGAGTGACAGAATAGTAGGCACTTAAATGTTTACTGACAGACTGGTGCAAGTCTCCCATCTTTTGGCAAACCTGGAAGAACACTTTTGTCTGTTTTACACTTTAGTAGCATATGACGAAACAAAAGAATGTTTTATGACCTAGTTCACCTTTCAGCTTTACATGATCTCTCAGCAAAATAAGAGACACATACGAGTTTATCCCCCTTCCCCACCCCCACCAAAAACCCAAACCCAAACCCAATAAAGCCTCTAGAAAGAACATATTCTAAAAACCTCCGATCGTTCACACTGAAAGATTGACCTGAGAATATCTTGAGGAAGTCATTTCCCTTTTGGAGGAACAGATTCCCCACGTGTAAAATTAAGTGGCTGGACCAGAATGATTTCTAAGATCACTTCCAGCTCCAAGTCCCTGTATGGATAGTCAGAAAAGCCCTAAGCTAAGCTGCCAGAACGTTACCTCTAATTGGTTGTTCCTGTTGGCAGTTTGGTGAAGAAGTAGCATCCAGCATCAATTCAGAGGTCTGAAGACGCAGAACTGGGAGATATTCAGCAACAGTATTGAAATTATCTCGGATTCCGGGACCATAATATTTTGCTGAATCTTTGAGGGAGGATACAGAAGCTGCACAGGTCATATGGAGCTGAACACATTACAGTTGAACCAGATGGTAAATGAAAAATCGGTGGGTTGATGGAATTATAACATAAGGGATTACTCCATCTCCTCCCTCTCCACCTTGCCCTCCTCTTTTTCTTCCCTCCCCTGGTGTCCTCTGAGCATAGCTCCCCATTGTTGAGTGGGAGGGAGGGGGATTGTGATGTCAGAGGTTGGTGGGTGACTCAGAGGAGAGCAATGACCAGCAGTGTTACAAAGATATAGGCCTCTGCACTGGATAAATAATGATTTGCGCTTATATTGCACCTCTATTCCTCTAATCAGCTGGAAACACCTTGCATTTGTTCATTAAAGAGATGGGTATTTCTTTAATCATTTGTATCTTATATTGGAGTAGGTTTCAGAGGGCAAAATCATCAACACCATCTATCTACCAGATAAGGAAAACTGAGACCCAGAGACACTGAATGACTTGCCCAAGATCACCCAGCAATTTAGTAGTGGAGCCAGGAATTAAACCCAAGTCTCCTGGCAGATAACTAAGTAGTCCTGAAGAGTCCAATGGACCATGCTGCCTTTTTTTAGAAAGTTTCCATAAGCCTTCTATTCCTAACCTTGATAACAAGCATTGCTTGTTCTCATGCCTCAGGCAACACCACATGAACTATCTATGTCACAGACCTACTAATTGTGACCCTTATAGAACTTGACCCCTCTCTTTAGGGCTGGCCATGAGCCCTAACTTGTCTAGGCCTTAAAAGAGTTTACTGAATTTAATCTTTCTTTCTTTTTCTCTACATTACCTTATTTAAGAAGATGGGGGAGACAGGGAGGGAAGGAGGGGGAGAGAGAGAGAGAGAGAGAGAGAAAGAGAGAGAGAGAGAGAGAGAGAGAGAGAGAGAGAGAGAGAATGGAAATGGGTATTCCTACTTGGGACTTTATACAAACCAGAAACTTGACTCTTAAAGGAAAAAGCAGAAAAGCAGTCACTTGCCACTGCCCTTCATGGTCAGTCCCCAGGATGGACAAGAAGGCCAGAATTCTGCAGTGTTTTCAGAAGGAACATTTTGTTCATAGCCTCTTGTGGTGTGGAAAAGAACATTATTCTGTTGTTGCTGTCTACGGACAGATTTTTTTAAAAAAGTAAATGCTCTGGGAGAATTGGAAGATAATGTAATAAATGGAATTCATCATTAGTTTCTTTTTGTTTGTTTGTTTTTAAGGTATATGAACACCTGGACTATGCTGCCTACTTTGGAAAAGTCCTGTAGGTGAGGAAACACCACTGAATGAGATAAGATGGGTATGTAAGGTATTGATGATACACAGCACTTGGCACATGATTTAAACTATTGATCACTGAACAGATTCCAGCACCAAAATAAAGCCATTGGATTTGCACACATGGGAAGAACGAGTGTATGCATAAATAGCTACAAGAAACCCTAATGGACTGGAGTGAGAAATCATAAACTTCCAAAAAGCTGGTTATGGGTTTTCAATATAAAACCAATTGCATTTCAACTGTGTAGTAAATAAAATAAGACTTCATTCTACAAGATAGCCTGGATCGACACCATGTGATCTGTCTTTGCTGCTTTTTCATGTGACTATGGTCTCCCAATTTAGCTAGTAACTGACTCCCAATGACCTGTAATAACACCATTCTTAAATTAGAGCTCTCCATTTGACTTGGCCTCAGTCCTTCCCTCAAAGCAAAATAAAGCATCTGTTTTCTTTTTTTTCACATTCATAACATTCTCCTTTTTTAGTTGCCAATTCAAACCCTGCTCTAGTCAGATTGAACTTTTCCTCAAAAAAAAAAAAATCTTTTTTTTTTTTCTGGTTAGCCAAAGAACCCAATGGAAAAACCCCAAGAGACAAAAACAAAAACAAAGTCAGACAAAAATTCCAAGTAAGTGACATTCATCTGGAAAAGCTATGATTCACATGCAAATAAAATCTGTCCAAATTTACTGTTGTATGACGCAAGCCCCTGGCTTCAACATAAAAGGGGCAGAATGAAATCACCCACAATTAAGTTCACTCTATAATACTGCAAAAGGGGACTGCTATCTGGCTAAACCATTCAAACTAATAAAACAAATCTAATGATCCAGAGCAGAGTTAACTGTATTGCCATCCCTGTGTTCAATGTTCATATACATTTACATAAACATGCATATGCCCATGCATGATCCACATATACACAAAGCTCCCAAGAAAAACCACCCACATTTACCTGAAGTCAGCAAAAATCTCATCTAGAGCTGGTGTTTGAATGAGGACCAATGAATGTCACCCATTTTGCATAGGAGAATCGAACATGCACACGACACCTTGGTGAGTAGTGCCCCTGTGAAGGTTCTGAACTACTTCCCTCACTAGAGAGCTTCACTATAAGGAAGTTCTCTGAAGATGAAACAGAGGTTCTTTTTTTTTTTTTTCTTTTTCTTTGCAGGGCAATGAGGGTTAAGTGACACACAACTAGTAAGTGTCAAGTGTCTGAGGCTAGATTTGAACTCTGGTCCTCCTGAATCCTGGGCTGGTGCTTTATCCACTGTACCACCTAGCTGCCCCAAGAGGTTGTTTTCAAGACACATATTATAATAATGAGTTTTACTCCCATTGTCCCTTTTTAGCTTTGGTTGCAGTGAGTTTTACAGACTAAAGCAGAGGTGTCAAATATGTGGCTAAAATGTAAATGGGAGATATTTAACAAAATAAAAATACAATAGAACATGGATAATGTTAATATATGTTTTTCTAAGTCACTATGCAGCGTGCCCAGTTTCTATTTGAGTTGACACCACTACACTAACCCATCAATGAAGAACAGTGTGGAATGCCAGAAAAAGCACTGAGTTTTAGAGACCTGGGGCCCAGTCCTGGTTCTGACAATGTTGGACCATTAAAAAGTCTGAGCCTTTGGGGCAGCTAGGTGGCACAGTGGATAAAGCACTGGCCCTGAATTCAGGAGGACCTGAGTTCAAATCCAATCTTAGACACTTGACACTTACTAGCTGTGTGACCCTGGGCAAGCCACTTAACCCTCATTGCCCCGCAAAAAAAAAAAAAGAAAAAAAAAAGACTCAGCCCTAAAAATCTTTATTGGCAAAATAAGGATAATCGTACTTACACTACATGATAGAGCTGTCCTGAGAAAAGCGCTTTATTAATCCTAAAATAGTATAGAAATGTGAACTATTATTTGTCCATTTTCAAGCAAGTTGGTATTCTCTGATTGGGAGATGTATAATTTTAACTCCTGTCTCCCACTTTTTCCTTCCTTCTTTTATGTAAGTGAAGATAATTCTGGAGCTACCACTATGCTATGTTAACTTGGCCAAGGCATTTAATTCCTCTGAGATTCACTTTCTTCATCTATAAAATTTGGATAATGAGATTACCTACCTCACAAGTTGATTGTGTGGATTAATATGCGTTGGACATATATATATATATATATCATAGGTAATGTGCTAGTTTGGGGGGCTGGAGATATTTGGTCTTGACTTGTGACTTCATCTTGTCACCTGACTGTAGAAAAATATTCCATTGATACAGATCACCAGTTTATCTGTAATTTATAGTTCTGCAGCACATGTAGGATAAGTGACTTGCCCAGGTAAGTATATATCAAAAGTAGGATTTTGAATCCAGGTGTTCCCTTTTTTTTTTCAGGGCAATGGGGGTTAAGTGACTTGCCCAGGGTCACACAGCTAGTGTCAAGTGTCTGAATCAGGATTTGAACTCAGGTGCTCCTGAATCCAGGGCCAGTGCTCTATCCATTGCGCCATCTAGCTGTCCCCCAGGTCTTTTTGACTCCAAGACCCAGCCTTTATTTACCAAATTAGGTGTCATAACCTTTAGTCTTCTTATACCTTACACTCCCCTGCCCTCCACTCCAACCCCCAACACACATTCTATAATTCAGTGACACGGCCTCCTCCCTATTCCTCAAACAAACAGCACCATCTCCCAACTCTGAGCATTTTCACTGTCTGCCCATCATGCCTGGAATGCTGTCCCTCCTCATCTCTACCTTCTGGATTCCTTGGCTTCTTTCATGTCCCAGCTAAAAGCCCACCTCCCACAGGAAGCCTTTCCCAATTCTCCTTAATTCTCTTGCCTTCCTTTTGTCGATCATTTCAAATTTCTATCTTCTTTGCACATAGTTTACACATGGTATCCCCTGCTAGACTGTGAGTTCATTCAGAGTAAGGGATTTCTTTTGCCTTCCTTTGAAACCCTGGCACTTAGAACGTGCTTATGAAATGTTTATTGATTGACTAACTACCAATATACTTTACTTTTTGTATAGTGCTATTTAAATGCAAATAACATAGTTATTTTTGTTTTGTTCCAACTTCCAACCCAATATAGAAGTCCTTCTTTTACATTCCGGAGAATTATACATACTTACTACAATTTTGCAAAGTAACCAGGGAAGATTGATTTAGAAGGCCCGGGCTCCAAAGACATCCCCCAAAAGAGAAAAAGACCCATTTGTACAAAAATATTTCTAGCAGCTTTTTGTGGTGGCTGAGAATTGGAAATCAAAGGAATGTCCATCAATTGGGGAATGGCTAAACAAGCTGTGGTAGATGATGGGGATAAAATATTATTGTGCTATAAGAAATGACAAGCAGGAGAACTTCAGAAAGGCCTAGAAAGACGTATGAAATGATTTATTGTGAAGTGAGCAGAATCATTGTACACAGAGATAGCAATATTGTTTGATGAAGAACTGTGAATGATTTGACTATTCTCAACAATACAATGATCCAAGACAATCCCAAAGGACTATTGATGAAACATACTTGGGGCAGCTAGGTGGTGCAGTGGATGGAGTGCCAGCCCTGGAGTCAGGAGTACCTGAGTTTAAATCCGGCCTCAGACACTTAACACTTACTAGCTGTGTGACCCTGGGCAAGTCACTTAACCACAATTGCCTCACTAAAAAAAAAATAAATAAATAAACATACTATCCACCTCCAAAGAAAGAACTGATATTGATGGAATAGACTGAAGCATGCTATTTTTCATTTTCTTTCATTTTTTTCTTTTAATCAAATTTTCTTGTACAAAATGACAAATATGGTAATGTTTTACATAATCATACATGTATAACCCATATCTGATTGTTTTCCGCCTCAGGGAGGCAGAAGGGAGGGAGAGAGGGGTAAAAATTAGAACCCAAAACTATAAATAAAAATTTTTATTATTGTTTAAAAAAAAAAAAGAAGGCCTGGGTTCTAGACTTGATTCTACCACTAGACATCTTTGACCTTAGGGACTGCATTTTCTCATCCTGAAAATGAGAATGTTGAACTTGAAATCTTCTCCAAGGCTTCTTCTAGCTCTAAAATTCTATGAGG
The DNA here is from genome assembly GCF_019393635.1 of Dromiciops gliroides. NCBI lineage: Eukaryota > Metazoa > Chordata > Mammalia > Microbiotheria > Microbiotheriidae > Dromiciops > Dromiciops gliroides. The sequence goes on from NC_057862.1 coordinate 274,548,504, forward strand.
GTCACTGTTAGAAAGTCCATCCTTATCTGGGGCAGCTTGGTGGTGCAGTGGATAGAGCACTGGCCCTGAAGTTAGGAGGACCTGAGTTCAAATCTCACCTCAGATATTAGTTGTGTGACCCTGGGCAAGTCACCAAACCCTAATTGCCTTAAACATCTGGGACCAGTTCCAGTCATCATGATAATATATTTTGCCACTGGCTATGAAGAAGAGAGTGAGGCTACAGATTTTGCACACCCCTTTCTCGCATAAATCTAATTCATTGCAAGTCATGACATCTGTCATGGTCCTCTTCAAGAACAAAGGACAAACAACAACCTTCCTTATCTGTCAGTTGGTCCTAGTTCTGCTCTGTGGAGGAATGTGGGAAGAAATCTATTCCCTCTCCACCATGGCACCCCTTTAAATATTTGAAGACAATGACCATGTCCTCCCCAAATACCCCCATCACCAGTCTCTTCTTTTTTCCAGGTTATGCAACTTTATTTCTTTCAACAATTCCTCTTATATCCTGGTTTTCAGTTGTCATTTTAGCTTCACTATTCTGGATATATTAAAAGTCACTCTAAAAATGTGGTGCCTGATGCCCAGAACTGAAGACACTATTATTTCTGATGTAGTCTGTATATGTCTTCTCCAAAATTATCCTCCGAGGTCTCATAGGGAGAAGGGGAACTTGAGAGACATGAATTCCTCCTTCACAAAGACATTTTTTCCTCAAATAGACTCGGGGAGTGAGCCTGCTGCTTTACATAACTACTAGAAACAGGCTAGTAAAGAAAAATAAATGGCATTTTACCCAACTCCTCATTTCACCAACCGGTACCAGCTAAACAGTTGTGCATGGCTGCAATTGAGAACTGCTTGAATTAACAAAGGTAACATCTGTGAAGCATCTTAACTGAGATCTTTTTGCGCTCCCCCCTTTTTTGTTTTCCATGGCAAGATGGCTAACTGCAATGAATGACTAACCGCATGATAGGGCACAGCAAGCAATCTCTTTTGGGGCACTCAGAGCTACTTATAATCTGCAATATACCCATGTAGCAGTCAACACGGAGGTCAGGAAGTAAGAGGATTTTAATGTCTAAAACTATGAAAGCTGAATCAAGTCTCCTGTCTTGAGTTTGCTCAGTTCTTTATTTTAAAGTATGGATGGTTTAGGGTGGGTGGTTTTGTTTTTTGGTACTCCCCAATGTGAATTTTGATTAAAAAACCCAAACCAACACTTCAAGTTAAGTATGGCCCAATTCTACCAGTGAAAGCTACAACTGCTTTCCCTCTGAAGGGGAACTTACTCCTCCAGGGTACCATTTTAAGAGTCATTATCCTAGTAAATATTTATTGACACATGAACCATTGAACTTTTCTATGAAGGTTACATACTTTTGTTTGCTAAATCAGTAGTCCTTTAAAGGGCACCACGAAAAGAATTAATTCTTCTCTACTGGGTAATTTACTCCCTAGGAGTCTTAATTTTAGTGCCTTCTCTCTGAGATTCTCACATATGCATGCTTATATATTACGATGATATATACATATATATATATATATATAAATGTATGCATACATAAAATATATATGTATATACACACATTTATACTCTCTTTGTACATAGCTATTTACATGTTATCTCCTCCACTGAACTGTTAACTTCTTCTTCTTTTTTTCCTTTTTGGTGAGGCAATTGAGGTTAAGTGACTTACCCAGGGTCACACAGCTAGTAAGTGTTAAGTGTCTGAGGCCGGATTTGGACTCTGGTACTCCTGACTCCAGGGCCGGTGCTCTATCCACTGCACCACTTAGCTGCCCCGTACTGTTTTATGTTTGTTTGCTTTTAGAAAAAGCATTTATTAAGCACCTATCATGTGCCAGGCATGTTCTAGGTGCTTTACAAAGATTATCTCATTTGATCCTCATATCTGTGGAAGGCTAGGCAGCTAGGTGTCACAGAGGATAGAGCACTGGGCTTGGAATCAGAAAGACTCATCTTCAAAAGTTCAAATCTGGTCATATATTTATTGCTTGTGTGACCCTGGGAAAGTCACATAACCCTGTCTGTCTCAGTTTCTCATCAAGAAAAGGAAATGGGAAACCATTCTAGTAACTTTGCCAAGAAAATCCCAAATGGGGTCACAGTCGGAAATGACTCAATGATAACAATAATTTATGAAAGATAGGTGCTATTATTATCACTATTTCATAGTCAAACTGAGGCAAAGAGAGGTTAAGTAACTTGCCCAAGGTCACACAGCTAGTAAGTATCTGAGACTGGATTTCAACTCAGGTTTTCCTGACTCCAGGCCCAGCAAGCTATCTATCTAACTTGCCTCTAGCTATTTGTTTCTGTTTTTGACTTTCTTTGTATCTTAACATTGAGCATCATGTCTGGCACATAGTAGGCACTATATAAATGCTTACTGACTGACAAAGTTCTTTACTTACTATTGCTACAAAGAAAAAATCCATTAAGAATTAAAACCAGGAATATCTTAAAAACCCCTACTTTCTCCCTTTTCTTGGTCTCTCTGATTTTCTAATAGTATCTGAGCCAGTATCTAACAGTCTTTGGAAAACCCTTTTTTCTATTTTAGTATTGCTCTTGGAGTTGAAACGTAGAAAAAAATCCCTATTCTGTGAGTCACTAAATCTACTAGCTGAGGTAAAAAACATATAGGATGTCCTGATATGCTTTACTTAATAAAATAATGGGCTCCTCAGTATGACACTTCCTACTCACTTTTGTGTCAATCAGCAGGTTTAAAAAATTCTTTGGCCTGAAGCACAAAAAGCCAATTTCTCATGGGCCCGATTGATCTATTGCAAAAGTCCTTTAAAAAAGCTCTCTTTCAATCATGTATCCTTTCTCAGTCAAGCAAGCAAACATGAGGAAGTTATCCAAATTATTTGATAGAAAAACAATGACATCTTTTTTAAAAACACAGATGGATAAGAATCAGCCTATATAGAAGTACTTTTGAATTTGTGAGCTCAATACTAGAAATGAGTTAAAACTATGTAAGGGTGTAAGGGAATGTGGCTGAGAGAAATCAAACTAGAAAACAATATACATTAGAAGACTGTCCTTTTAAAAACAGAAATAAAGAGCTTTCTACCTTGGCTTTGACCTATTATACCTTTTTTTAGTTTGCTGCCTTCCTCAGTTTCCTTCTGAAGCCCAACAGACTCTGGAAAGAATTTGGGACCTATTTATGTGGCACTTAAAATATGGTTGCCACTCATCATAATGCCACTTGGCCAGAATGGGGTATTGAAGATCTCTGTCTGAATGCTGAGAAAACCTTAGTTTATTTTACATCAACAGGGAGCTCTTGTCTTAACTTTTAAGCCAAGATCATCTAAGAATTAGGCACAACCTCTTTAATGTTCAGAAGAATTCTGGACATATGAAGACAACGCTAACCCAAGAAAAGTGCCTTCTCTTTCTACTGTATAAATATACTGTATAAATCCCAAGGTGAAAGACAGGGTGTAATGGAGAGAACAGCAGAAAGTGGAGCCAGAAAGCCCAAGTTCTAGCTGAAGCCCAGCCACTTCCTAGCTGTACATCTTTGAGGGTGTCACTGCTATTTATTTCATGAGGTGAGAGGATACAATGAGATAATGTGTGTTTCATTTTTAGATTTCAAAGTACTATGTAAATACTGGCTATTAGAACATATTTCTAAGACTCAAGACCAAGATGAAGAATTTGATCGATTCACAGCTACCTGAGATATTCAAACAAGATCCTTACGCCAAAGCCCAATAAAGTACTAAAAAGGTCCAAAGAATCTTAGTGATACTGGTGATGGAGTAAAAGTAGGACCACACAAGAGAAAGTGTTCAATAGAGTACACTATATTAAGGTCACTTTTCATTTCCTTGTTTGCATTTTCATTGATTCAACACATATTTGTTGAACATCTACATTTAGAATCATGAGGGTGGTTAGTTGGTGCAGTGGATAGAGTACCAGGCCTGTGGTCAGGAAAATTCATCTTCGTGAGTTCAAATCTGGTCTCAGACACCTACTAACTGTGTGACCCTGGGGAAGTCATTTAGCTCTGTTGGCCTTGGTTTTCTCATCTGTAAAATGAGCTGGAGAAAGGAATGGCAAACCACTCCAATATCTTTGTCTAGAAAACCCCAAAATGGGGTCAGGGAGAGTGGGAAATAACTGAAAAATTACTGAACAAACACACTTAGAATCATACAACCATGGATTTAGAGCTGGAAGGGTCCCTTAGAGACCATCTGGTTCAACCCCTTCATATTACAGATGAGGAAAGTGAGGCTTAAAGAGACCACTGACAGATAGGAAGAGACTAAAATAGAATTTGAACCCATGTCCTCTTACTCCAAATCCCATGTTCCTTCCACTGCATCAGATGATATGTAAGGCTTATCTTTTTGTTTTTGTTTTTTTGATTTTTGTTTTTTGCGGGGCAATGGGGGTTAAGTGACTTGCCCAGGGTCACACAGCTAGTAATTGTCAAGTGACTAAGGCCGGATTTGAACTCAGGTATTGCTGAATCCAGGGCCCGTGCTTTATCCATTGCGCCACCTAGCTGCCCCAAGGCTTATCTTTTAAATATATTTTTGTTTGGAACCTTTAAAACTGATCTGACCTATTTCCCTAGTAGAGCAGTAGCATAGTGTCCATTTATATTTATGCTATTTATGCTTCAACAGCTCAGCACATGATAATTCTCCACTGAGAATAATCTACTTGAATATTTCTCAGCTGTTCAGCTATGACTGACATTCAGTCCCTTTCATCCAGAACAGGTAATCTTGGATACCTGAGTATCTGATGACCAAGAAGAGTTAACATCAACAAGCAGTTATATAATTTTAGAGTTTGAAAGAACCTTAGAGACCATGTCGTCTCTTTAAAGAAAAAAAAAGAAAACTGAGACATAGTGACTTATCCAAAGTCACAGTGGTAAAAAGTAGCTTCAGTCCAAATCCCCTGATTTCCAGATCTCACAGATTTTCTGTCTATCCATTTAACGGTTCCATGATAGAACTACCAATAAGAAGAAAATTTCAAATGGGTTTTCCAGACTGAATATTCAACTAGAGTTGTCTGGCACTGAACTCAACATGCTTTATATAATGGGAGTAGTTGTGATTAACCCCCACCCTCATGTGCTCTGGCTATAGCAAGTCCCATGAGGGTATGTGGGGAGATGAGATGAGCTCCACTGGACCCTTCCAGCAGACCACATGTGTCCTGGCTCAGAACTGAAGGACTTGGCACTTTGGGGCAATGCTGTAATCCCTTGGAATCTATGATGGCAATAGAGGGAGAGGGATGTATCAAATGAAGTTCAGCCCCTGAGCTAGGAAAAGCTTTATCAGAATACTTTAAAAGGAGAGAGAACTTCTGCTCTAGCTCTCTTTCACTTCCTGTTCATTTGCCAAGCAAGTAGGGGACTCCATGCAGATTCTCTATGAGGGAAATTCAACCCCTAGGACAGCTGCTCCCACATATCAACTAGAGTATGTGCTCATCCACAAGAGCCTATGTAGGGATCTCAAGGCTCTGGATGTCTCTTCTGCTTTGTGTTTCTTTCCTTGAGCATCTGTGACTGAAAAGTGATTATGAGATGGACATTTTAAGTCTTTGAGGCAACCTTATGAGTTCTGGGAAAATGTAGCTCAGAGCTGACTGGCTTAGGAGAAATTTTTTGCAACTTCACTTTCCTCAGAGATGATGGACTAAGTAAGCCATGACTTGTCAGAAGACATGGACCTTGAGGAAGTTATTTGTACAATGAAGAGCCAGGCTGAAGGCAAAATGTGTGTTCAGTAGCCCTACAAGATGTTTCATGTTTTGATGTTTTAAGCATCAGCTTCCTAAGAGAGTAGAAGAGGGGTTATGGGTTACTTTGTCATTTTTAATGTCTTATGAGTCTTTTGTACTTTAAGCATTTCTTTCATTTGGATGGAATAAATAACTGTCCCATACCTGATATGCATTGTTCAATAAATAATAGAATATGGATAAAGCACCGGCCTTGGATTCAGGAGTACTTGAGTTCAAATCCGGCCTCAGACACTTGACACTTACTAGCTATGTGACCCTGGGCAAGTCACTTAACCCCCATTGCCCCGCAAATAAATAATAGAATATAAAGCAAGAAAATTATTTTCAGACTCCTATACATTAATAGCTATTATTTCCCATGGATTACTGAGTTGATGAGTGAATGACTGAAAAGGTAGCTATTAAGGGTTTACCATGTGCCAGACACTGGCTAACAAAATAGAACAAAGTAGTACAAAAATAGAAAAAAAAAAAAGATAATCCCTGGGACAACTAAGTGCTCAGGGGATAGAGTGCTGGGTCTGGACTCAGGAAGACTTGAGTTCAAATCCAGCCTTGGATACTTACTAGTTGTGTGACCCTGGGCAAACAAACCACTTAACCCTGTGGGCCTCAGTTTCCTTATCTGTAAAATGAGCTAGAAAAGGAAATGGCAAACCTCTCCAGTATATTTGTCAAGAAAACCCCAAATCAGGTCATGAAGGGTCAGAAATGACTGAACAACAAAGATAATCCTTGCACTCAAGGCACTTACATTCAAATTAGAAAAGGCAACATATTTAGGGGACTGTTTTGGTCAGGAAAATCACAGTTGTCAAAGTAGACTCATAAAACAATTTATTGATACATCCTTTGCAGGAATGATATTATTAATTTCATTACTATTCCTAGCATGGCACTTGGGGGGGGGGAGGGAAGAGAGAAAAGGAGGCGTTTGTCACAGTAGCATGGTGTGAAGATGATTGGAGAACAACAGGTGGGGTGTCTAGATCATGCTAGAGATGCAAAGGCTCACCCATCAAAAGCAACTGGAATTCTGGGTTAGAGGTGGTATGGCTAGAACACAGGAACTTGGTGAGAAATTTTGAAGTCTCACCAAGTTTGTGCTGATTAGAAAGGGAACAGCTCTGGAAAATTCACATTCCAAAAGGAGGAGATTGGCATCACAGCTGAAACACCTTTCCAGACAGTTCACATGGCCATGTCTTCTGGCAACCACCTAGGTCTTGCTTCTTAGATCCCCCTCTCACTGACTCATTTAGTATGGTAGTCCCGGAGAAAACTTGCCATTGCTACCCTACCCTGCCTTCAATAGATTTCAACCACTGAAGCTCTACCATTCACCACTTCTTTCTGTCCCCAGGGCTGTGAAACTCTACCTTGACCAACATGCTTGTTGGTATAACTCTGTTCCTGGAGCATGCATCTTCTACAGAAAAGTGTTACAGCTTTTTCCATGTTACACTGCCCTGAACCAATTGCGTTTCAGGATTAACTAGCAAATTTTCAGCTCCTTGTTTTAGTCAGGTATAAACTCAAGATGATGCACCAAAGGGTCACTCAGTTAAGACCTTGTCCCACTGTCCCCCTCACCAAAGAAAGGTAACTTTGTCAATGCTGGAACTCACTATAGTTAGGTGGACATGGATGAATTCCACCTCCTCCTTGCCCCAAAGTGCTGGCTAGGCACCCCAGACAGGGATAACACCTCCCTGGCTGAGCCTTTCTGAAGCTTAGAGAAACATAGCACATACTTTCATCTGTCCTTTCAGTTCTCATCATGTCCTGAGCAGCCAGTACTTGAATCATGTAAACTGTCTTGAAGCTTAAATCAGTTTAAAGGAGATACTTAAAAACACCGGAGAGGGAGGAGTAGCACTGAAGAACTTTGCCCTGAATTGCTGTCCATACAGCAAAGGTCCCCTTTATACTGCAACCATCTGAACACTAATGAAGGCTAGAGAGTAAATCCCTAAATTTCTCCAAAACAATGAAGACTCCAATTTTGAAATGGAAGTAAAATGAAATTTTACTTCATTCCTTTGACCCTGTCTTTCTTAACTTGAATGTGTGAGTGAATTTAGGCGTGTTGGGTGAGGCTTAAGAGAACCCAGAACATACCATTACCATTACATAACAAAAGTTCAGAACTCTTGTTGGCAATTTCAATTAAAAAAAATTAAAAACATGAGGTTTCTTTCTAGGCTAAAAAGCAACAAATTTCAAAAGAGAAAAATAAATTAAAAATTTAAATAACTCCATTAGCTAATAGGATATTTCGTGCTACGGCTGTTTCTCTTCAGCCTCAAAATTGCAAACTCATTAAGGTCAGTGACTGAAGACCAAGGTTTTTGGACCTTCAATAATCTAGTGGTAATTTTGCTTTACTTTTGAGAACAAATCATTTTAAAGCTGTACTTGAATTTAAACAGGTTAAATAAAGAACTGGAGTTTAACACTTTTAGGGGGTATAGAATATCCATATCAAAAAGAAATTTGACACTAATGAAGTCCCCCCAAATGTCCAAATTAGGATCCCAGGTAACACATCCATTTGGTGTCGAGATATGACCACACGGCTTCAATTAATGAGCTATACAGTATAAAAATCGAATCCAGTTGTCAGCCAAGAAGTGGCTCCATAAAAAAAGAGTGGCAACTATTATAACCAATTCATCAGGTATTCCCTTATAAATTTTTGTTATATGATCAGCATCTTTTTCCCCAAATGAAAAACTGGCAGAAATATTGAGACCAATGTTGTCACTTCCCCAACTGTTCCACCTGAAGAGAAATACTTTTGGTGCACAGAATACATAGTCTTAGGCGGTTTTCTATTTCCTAAAATATGCTAAAAGGCAATGAAAGATGTATTGAGAGTTAGCGATCTATGAATAAGATTGAAAACAAAATGGTTTGGTACCTTGATGTAATCCTCCACTTCACATCAGCTACAGAGAGATGGCCATACTTTTGATTTTGCCATCACCCACAAATCCACCCATTTCCACGGTTATGAACTCTCAAATTCCCTTATCTGTTGTCATTTCACTTCTCCTGCAACCCCAACCCTTGTACTTGGTCCTCACTATGACCTCCAATCCCTTGACCCCCACTTAGCTCTTGCAGAGACCATCACTCCTGCACTGGCTATACTCTCCTTTCCCCTTCTTTTTTGTTTTGTTTTGTTTTATTTTGTTTTTTTGGTAAGGCAATTGGGGTTAAGTGACTTGCTCAAAATCACACAGCTAGTAAGTGTCGAGTCTCTGAGGTCAAATTTGAACTCAGGTCTTCCTGAATCCAGGGCCAGTGCTCTATCTACTGCGCCACCTAGCTGCCCCTCCTTTTCCCTTCTTAACCCTCTCATGAACCAGTTCAATTCTTATACTCTATTTTTCTTTAAAGTCTCTTGCCCCCTTATCTTATTGCCAATCTTGTTCTGCCAAGCCTTAGTCCTAGATTACTCCTGATATCCCCTGCCTTCACTCTTACTGAGATGCTGCCAAATGAAGAAAATAATGACACCATGCTGACTGCATCCACTACAAATTTATGTTACATAATCTCAACAGAGCCCTGGCTGAATTAAGGCAATCTTTTTACACCTCCCTAATTGACTCACTCTCACACTCAGCACATCAGCTCTTCCAAACCGTCACATCTCTCCTCAAACCTCCCAAAGTGCTCCCTCCTCCATCTTCTCACCTGAGACTCTTGTCTTATACTTTACTGAAAAAATTGAAGCTGTTAGCTGAGGGCTCTCTCTTTTCCCCTCCTCATTTCCCATCACCCAGATACCTTCTACTACTATCTCTTCCTTCACTTCTGTGTCATATAATGAGGTGGCCTGTCTTGCCAAGGCAAAAGTCTCTATATGCACAAATGATCTCATTTCATTCCATCCTATCCAGCAGACTGCCCTTCTATCATCCCCACTCTCTTATCTTCAATCCCTACCTGTCTCCTGGCTGCTTCCCTACTGTCTATAAACACACTCACCTCTCCTTATGCTCAAAAAAAACGCTCAGTTGATCCATCCCTGCTAGCTCTAATCCTTTATCTTTCCTCTCTTTAGTGGCTAAACTCCTTGAGAAGGCTGTCAATAATAGAAACCTCCACTCCTTTTCCTCTCACTCTCTTAACTGTCTATAGTCTGGCTTCCAAACTCAAGTTACCAGTTATCTTGTAATTGCCAAATCCAGTGCACTTTTCTCAATCCTCATTCATCCTTCCTCACCTCTCTGCAACCTTTGGCCCTGTCAATTACCCTCTTCTTGATATTCTTTTCCTTCTAGGTTTTCATAACTTAAGTCTTATGCTTTTCCTCCAGTAGATCTTACTGCACCCTTTCACTCACCTTTGCTAAATCTTCATTTAGATCACTCCTACTTATTGTGGGCATCCCAGGTCCTCTTTGCCTTCTCCTGCTACAACTATTTCATTTGATGGTCTCATCAGCTGCCATTTATTCAATTGTTGATGATTCTTAAATATGCTTATTCAACTCTAACCTCTCCAATGACCTACAGTCTCTCATCTTCAATTGCCTTTTAGACATCTCAAGTTGTAGATGTCTTTTTTTTTTAAGGAGGCAATTGGGGTTAAGTGACTTGCCCAGGGTCACACAGCTAGTAAGTGTTATGTGTCTGAGGCCGGATTTGAACTCTGGTACTCCTGACTCCAGGGCCGGTGCTCTAACCACTGTGCCACCTAGCTGCCCCTGTAGATGTCTTAAACTCAGAATTTCCAAAACCAAACTCATTATCTTTTCCCCCAGACCCTCCTCTTTTCCCAACTTCCTTATTACTTTCGAGGGTACCATCATCCCCCCAGGTTTGCAACATAAGTGTCAACCTGTAGGATTTACACTTTTATCTCTCTGGCATATGCTCTTGTCTCTCCTCTTCTATACAAAGTCTTTCCCAATCCCCACTAATTCTACTACCTCCCCTCCGATGATTATCTTCAATTTATCCTGTCTATAGTTTGTACATAGCTGTTTGCATGTTATCTCTCCTATTAGACTGTAAGTTCCTTGAGGGAAGCAACTATTTTTCCCTTCCTTTGTATACCCAATGTTTAGTACAACGACTAGAACACAGCAGATATTTAATAAACACTTATTTACTGACTTACCACCCTATCCTTTCCTGTCTTACACCTTTCTTTACCATCAGTAAATCTCCCTCCTCATGTTTATCTTGCTTTTGGTATAGAAAATTGGTATGTAAGTATAGTGCTCTTCTTTCTTTAAGACAAGCACAAGGGGGCAGCTCAGTGGCCCAGCGGATAAAGCACCAATCTTGGATTCAGGAGTACCTGAGTTCATTGCCCAGCAAAAAAAAAAAAAAAAAAAAAAAAAAGACAAGCACAAGTTAGGGTGCTGCTGAGATAAACATCTATAAATTTTAAATTAACAGATGAAGAAATTAAAGCTCTGAGGGGTATAGCGACCTAAACTCCCACAGCTAGTGCCATCTCTTTGTCTCTCAATTGTTTGTCTTTTTTTCAGTAACAGTCAACTCTTCATGACCCTCTTTGGGGTTTTCTTGGCAAAGATACTTAAGTGGTTTGCCATTTCCTTCTCCAGCTTATTTTACAAATGAGGAAACTGAGACCAACAGGGTTAAGTGACTTGCCTAGGGTCACACAGCTAGGAAGTGTCTGAGGCCAGATTTGAACTCAGCATAATGAGTCTTTCTGACTCCAGGGCCAGCACTATATCCCCAATTACCTCATATCAAAACTGAAAATAAGACACTTCCCCTCACCACTTACTTTCAAAGGTTTATGGGGACCACTCTTTTGAGGACTTGAAGAAAAGGATGATAGAAACAAATGATATTCAGAGAAAGGGACTCATTTTTAAGGTCTTATCTGAAGATCCTTAGCCTTATAAGTGAAAATTGAGTTGAGGACCCTAATTTCTTGTGATTCTAAAATTAAAGTCCCCATGACCATTCTATTGTTTAGGAAGGAAATTGCAACAATTTTCTTTTTCTGCAGACTGGTATTTTAGCACTCTTGGAAAAGATTAGGTTGGTTCTCATTTAATTCATTTCTCATAACATTAGCTCTCATGTTTTAAGAGCACGTAGCAGGGACCTATTATTAGAGAAGGCAGGATCAGAATACATTGGTGGAGTTATTACGAATATCATACATTCTACATTGGTTAGAACTGTTTCCTAAACTCCTAGATATTCTAATTTGGAGCCACTGACCAAGTCAATTTGCCTTTTGGCATTCTGTCCATGGCTACAATGGATGTAAATAGCAGAGGATTGTTACCAAAAGCAAAATAAAATGTTTTCTTTCCTACCCTACCCTGACCAGGTTATCTATGAGCCTCTTTCAGGCTGTGTGTGTGTGTGTGTGTGTGTGTGTGTGTGTGTGTGTGTTACGTTCTTTAGTTGGTGGCTTTCCTATAATTTATACTTACTTTCCCAAATTTTAAAAATACACTTGCAAGCTATGATCCTCTGCATTTTACTTTCAGGGGAAATTTTTACAACCCCTGGTATTGTGAGATTTCTCAAATGAGGGGCTATCTAGCTTTTGAATCATCCAGGTTTCCTGTCTCACTCTTCCTTCCTCCCTACTGTCATCCATCTTTTGTTCATTTCAATATTTTTTATCACTTCCCTCAGTATGTATGCAGAGACTGAAAAGAGGAAATGAAACAAATCAATCCATTTGGCAATTTGTTAGAAGCTTAGGAAAATGATGTGATCAAAGAGGTTAAAATTAATATTTTCAGTGAAAGGTTGGGGTTTTTCACAGATTTCAATTATCAATACTTTCTCCCTGTGTCCTATTTCCTATAGAAAATTGAGAACTGGCTAGAAGTCATCAGAAACTGTTTAAAAAGCATCCAGATGCCAGTGAGGGAACCCAGGAGACAGACTCCATTGAAAAATGCCCTTTTAACTAAATAGCTCCAACATACACCAGAATTTCCTCTTTTCACCAAAAGCTCAATATTTTGCTATGCTGAAAAAGACTAATTAAAACAATATTGTGGTCTTCTGGCATGCAGAGGTTAGAGAGATGAATAATCTACCCAAAAAGAATCTTCATTTTACAAAGCAGACACTGAGACCACAGGAAGAGTTATGTAGCCTCTGAGACTTTCTCTTTGCATCATTAATGTTCACGTATCCACTCAGTAAGAACTGTAGCTTGTGACTGTGATTTCCATTACAAAACCCTAGAAAATGCCATGAATGAGTCATAGCAATGTGCAGCCTGGGCACAAAACTAATTCCCTCCATTTTGCCAGGCACTCATACACATTGACAACTTCAAGGGGAAAAGCTGAATGAGTCAGTCTCAGGAATAAACCATATTAGAGTACTATGTGTGTGTGGAGGGTAATAGGGATTGGTATTTTTTGAGTTGTTTTCCTTAAATAGAAGTATTCATGAAACTCATTTATCCTCAAGATAGTAAAAACCATTAATTCCTTCTAATTTTTCCAAAAGGATTCGAGTAACATATCCAAAGTGGTTACCCAAACAGTTGGTATCCTAGTAACTTGGTTGCAACAATAATGGATTCATGAGAAAGAGTTCACAAGAAAACCCCTGACATCACAAAACCTCCAGCTCATGAATGTGTTCACTCATATTAATTTCTATCTTTAAATGGCTTCACACTTAAAGCAAGGCAAAGTTTTCGTTAGAATATAAAGTCCAAATTGTTGCAAAAGATCACTACAAATTATTGTAGAACACTTAAGGCTTTAGAAGGTCCTAGCAAAACATGGACAGTTAAAACAGATCTCTGGCTTCAGAATACTGTTCTTTCCCTTTTTGTCTTCTATTATGGAATTTTCTGAATGTAAATAGATTGATGGCACAAGGATAAAGTAGCTTTGAATCAGTGTCACAAGCTCAGATTTTGGACCCTCGTGCAAGAACGAATGGATCCCCTTCCCCATACTAATTATAAGATATGCAATTCTCCATAGAAGAAGTTCCACCATCTTTCATGCTCTCCCTGTCCCTGTGATTCAGCTATTATTATATGAATAGCTGTTTCATTTCTGTGATCATAGTGATACTAATAGGAACTGGCTCTGTGATTTTACTGATGATATTGTTGTTGTTGTTTGTCCTTCACTCTCAAAAAGGACTATGACACTGGGAGGTGATGTCATGACTTAAAGTAAATTGGATTTAAGTGCTGGAGGGCTGTGCATGGTCACCAACCTCACTCTCTTCTCCAGAGCCATCTTCTCCAGTGGCAATATACAGATCAGGATGACTAGAGATGGCCCTGGATGTTTAAGGCAATTGGGGTAAAGTAACTTGCCCAGGATCACACATCTAGAAAGTGTCCATGGTTATATTTGAATCAGATCCTCCCAACTTCAGGGCCAGTGCTCTATCCATTGCACCATCCAGCTGCCCCTTGAATTATCATTGATAATAGGAAACTCCCAGAAGAGGAAACTCCTTCTACCAGTGGAGATTGGCACACTTTTTGCAATTTACAGTCACAGAGTTGCCTAGGACACTGAGAGGTTAAGTGCCTGTCCAGGTAACTTAGACAGTATGTGTGACAGGGGTGACTGGAACCCATGCCTTTCTGGGTCACAGGCCAGCTTTCCACTCAACGAGGCCACATTGCCTTTCATCACTGTAATAAGAATATAAAAGCATTTTCTTGTCAAGGACTTAGCAACATACTCTTAAATTTATCATCTATGCCCAGGGTACTTCTGTTAAGAGGAGAGTTAGTTATTTCCTGTACTAAATAAACTGAATCAAGTCAACAAACTTTCAAATAAAAAACTTTTAAGATGCTGTTTCCAAAATTCTTGGTCATTCTGAAGAGCCCTTGCCACTCATAAGACTATTGAGTTAGAGTTGGCAGTCACTTTAGACATAATCTAGTCCCACTCTCTTATTTTACAAATGAGAAAACAAAGCCAGGTGACAGGACATACAAAAAGACACACAGATAGTCATAGAGTCAAGCTCTGAACCCAAGTATATATGAACTACAGATCTTATTATTTATTATTTGAACCCAGTATTATGTTTTCCCCCATACCATGCTACCTCCCCTTTGAAAATATCAAGTTTTAATCAATCAAGTTGTATGGTGCTTTCTGAAGGAGCTGATTGAGAAATTTATATCCTAAAGCAAATTTCAAAGAGCAGAAAAATTACTGCCTTCTCTCTACAACAGAAATAAATGTACTTGGCAGTCCTTTTGTTATCTTGTATATATTTATAACTTAAATGTTTTCTCAATGATTCTGTAGGCATCATAATTCCATGTTTGTTACTTCTCCTGAAAGGAATGAGAATATTATACTTCAATTTCTTACATATGTTGTTGGATACAAACACAAAGTGAAGACTGATCAAAGCAAAGGTGCCTTTTAAGGACAACCTATAGTGAAAACTGGTGGGAGAAAAAGGAAATGGATTAACATTCTTAAATCTGATTTGTAAAAGCTACGCTTTTATAAAGCACGATTTGAAAGTAAGTTTTATATAGCAAAGTAGAAATCATGTGTTTAAAATAGCGGGAAAAGGTGGGATCCAATAGATAACAACAACAACTAGCATTAAGTTTTGCAAAGTACTTTATGAATATTTTCTCACTTTATCCTCACAACAACCCTGGGAAGTGTTGTGGTTTTTTTGTTTGTTTGTTTGTTTGTTTGTTTGTTTTGTTTTTAATAGAGGAAACTTAGGCAAGCAGGCAGTAAGTCACTTGCCCAGGGTCACATGGTTAGTGTCTGAGCCTAAATTTGAACTGGTCTTCCTGACTCCATGCCCAGTATTCTATCCACTGTGCAACCTCGATCAGTCAAGAAACATTCATTAGGACATGGAAGCATACTACAGATTCATAGTCAGACAAAACAAACTAATCTCTGTCCTCAATGAGGAACTTAGATTTATTTTATTAGGAGAAACCACATATAGATATAATAATAATAATAATACTATATACACATATAAAATATTGTATTGTATATATGGTATTACATATAGTATTACATACTATATAGAGATATATTGTATTTTATCTATTTGTGGTTTCTCCTGATCATATACATACATACTTATATATGAAGTAAATACACATTATTTTGGAGTAGGGAAGGAGTAGTGGAAGGGATTAGAAAAGGTTTCTTCTAGAGGGTCATCCTTGAGCTGAGCTTGGGAGAAAGCCAGGAATTCTAAGAGGTGACGGTTGAGTGGGAGGGCATACCAGGTTGGAGCAGGTACAGAGATGGAAGATATAATATCAAATACAAAAACAGCTGGAAGGAGATTGTGGAAGGCTTTAAATGACAAACAAAAGAGCTGGTATTTTATTGTAGGGGGGAGAGAGAAAAGGGGCTGGAACTTCTTGGGTAAGATGGCATGTTTAGTCCTGGGCCTTAGATAGCTGTGTGGAGCAGTGGTTCTCAGATCTTTTGGTCTCAAGACTGCTTTACACTCCTAAAATTATTGAAGAATCCCACCTTTCCTCCCCAAAGAGCTTTTGTTTATGGGGGTTATATCTCGATAATTTCCGTATTAGAAATTTAAGTGTATTTATATTATTATAAAAATAGTTTTAATTTTACAGACCACCTGAAAAAGTCTTGGGGACTCCTCGGATCCCAATTTGAGAACTGCTGACATAGAGATTGATTAGAAAATGAAGAAACTTGAGGCAGGGAGGCCAACTAAGAATCTGCTGTAATAGTCCAGGAGAAGTGAGGAGAGCTTGAACAAAGATGGTGGCTATTTAAAAGGAGAGAAAGAGAAAGATAAAAGAGGTCTTATAGTGAACAAGTCTACTTGGTCATTGGTTTTTTTTTTTTTTTTAGTTTTATTTTATTTTATTTTATTTTATTTTTTGTTTTTTTGTTTTTTTGTTTTTTGCGGGGCAATGGGGGTTAAGTGACTTGTCCAGGGTCACACAGCTAGTAAATGTCAAGTGTCTGAGGCCGGATTTGAACTCAGGTACTCCCGAATCCAGGGCCGGTGCTTTATCCACTGCGCCACCTAGCTGCCCCGGTCATTGGTTTTATATGGGAATGAAAGAGACTGCAGCCAAAGAAGGACTCCAAGGTTGTGAATTTGGAAGACTAATGATGTCCTTGACCAATAGAGGGGTAGGTTTCTAGGTATCCAAGCTGAAGTTTAAAATTCTATAATGAATGATACCTACTCTTTACATAGATAAAGAGTGAAATCCTTTCTTGCTTTATCTTAGATATGAAGATATGAAAGGAGTGTTAATGCTATTCTTTCTTAGACTTTTTTGCCAAAAGGCAACAGGAAAAAGTGTGACATGCCTGTAGGACTATTGTCTTCTCTGAGGTCTGCACATTTCAACACTTGTGCGTACTACAGTATGTGTTCCTGGTTGGAATTTTTTAGTAGAACAAGACGGTGAGGATCTTGGCAGTCGAGATTAAATGGACTTTCTGAGTGTTTTTCTGAACAACTGTATAGACTAACTGAACCCTGGTCCACACTTCAAGTAGTAAAAACATATGTGGTTTCCTTTACAAACACCTTTCGTGAATATGGGTGGAAGTGTAAGCAGCCATTATTTCTTCACAGGACCCAGGAAGACTTTTATTGCCGATTATTTCTAACTTTGAAAGGATCACTTTTGGTCTAAGGTGAAAACTACAACTATTTGTTACATAATCATTATAATAATTATCATCATTACTATATAATATACAATATAATATGTAATATACAATATACTATGTAATATACAATATACTATATAACAAAATCATACTGTATAATAAAATGCTATACTATATAATAAAATCATAATCATTACTATATAATACATTAAATAGGTCCTCTAGTCCCATATCTGAGGCAGCCAAATATTGCTTTTGGATTAACATAAGCAACTCCTATTGAAGTCACTGAGATTTCTGCTCAGGCAGAGGAGGGCAAACCTGGTCCCTAGGAGAGTATGTAACAGATTCATAAATAGCTTCTGAGCCCTTAATATAGTGTGCTAATAATAAACACCAGTATAGACACAGGCAATATGGAAAAGTTTGCTGCTTTAAATTAAAGGGTGGGATCTACAAAAAGTTGAAATCATTTGCATATGTCCTTCCCTATTTCTATTTCTACAGGAAAGCCTTGGAAAAGGGCACCAAGGCCTTGTCTTTGTAGATCCCTCAAAATCTGTGGGAGGGAAATTCCAACACAGACTGAAACGTATTGGCACCTCTCAGTCATTTTGTGGGGGAGAGGCACTGCTGATCTTTTAGGACAATAAATGCAAGTCAAGATGTCACCTTCATGATGCCATTAGTCCTCTTCAGGAATGAAGGATGAACAACAACAATCAATAAAGTGCTTCACGGGTCTACTTTTTTGTTTCATTGATTTTTGTGTGTGTGTGAAATTGACCTGCGTTTGGAGCACATATAAATAATTGTCATCATGTTCATCTGAAACTCTTTTAAAAGTGATAATATTGGGGCAGCTAGGTAGTGCAGTAGATAGATCACCGGCCCTGGAGTCAGGAGGACCTGAGTTCAGATCTGGTTCTCAGACACTTGACGCATACTAGCTGTGTAACCTTGGGCAAGTCACCTAACCACAATTGCCTCACCAAAAAAAAAAAAAGTTATAATATTGACTCATTGTAACTTTAATGTTTTCTTATTAAACAACACAGCAAAAGCTACATAAATCATAGGAACAATACTATGTGGAACAATGGAAGTATTGCTATTTAATTTTTCTTTCAAGTGCAAGGATTTTAAGATTTCTATCACCCGATTTTTAAAAAATAGACTTTTCTGAATTTAATAAACACCAAATAAAATAAGACTTTCCATATACATTATCACAGGAAAGGATTGTATACAAAACTGCAAATCCCTATTTATTTGTTTGTTTGGTTTTTTTGTGGGGCAATGAGGGTTAAGTGACTTGCCCAGGGTCACACAGCTAGTGTCAAGTGTCTGAGGCTGGATTTGAACTCAGGTCCTCCTGAGTCCAAGGCTGGTGCTTTATCCACTGCGTCACCTAGCTACCCCTGCAAATCCCTATTACTTAGAAGATTGCCTTTCCTTTCAGGCACAGAATAAATTTAGCACATAACCTTCAAAGCTGTCCTGATCATCTGTGATTCCCTCTGGCCTTTCTTCTGTATTTTGGGGGGACAAGGAAGATCCCCCTATTCCTATCTCTCTTCTTCCTCCCACCTCCCTCATATTGAAGAAAAAGGAAAAGGAAAAAAAACCTTATAACAAACATGCAATCAATCAAAACAAAATTCTACATTGGCCATATTAAAAATGTATCATTCCTTCTGTGTTCTGCACCTGTCCCCTTTCAGGTGGTGGGGAGCACATGTGCTATCACTGGTACTCTTGAATCATGTTGATCATTATATTGGTCAGAGTTCTTAAGTCTTTCAAAGTTGTTTTTCTTTATACTGTTATTCATGGGTTTTGGTTCTGCTCAATTTACTACTTCAGTTCACGCTGTTTTCCCAGGTTTCTCTTTTGTCATTTCTTACAGTGTAATAATTTTCCATCATATTCACATACTATAATTTGTTCAGCCATTTCCCAGTTATGAGTGCTTCCTTAGTTTCGACTTCCTTGCCACTATAATAACTATTTCTTCACATAGGTATCCTTCCCCTTTTATTTTAGTCCCTTTGAAGTACTGACCAAGGAACAGCATCATTGGGTCAAAGGGCATACACAGATTAGTGATTTTTTTGGGGGGGAGGGGCATATAGTTCCAGATTGCCTTCTAGTGTTTCTGGACCAATATTACCTGATCTTTAAAAATGATTTATTATAAATTATATTAAATATCAATACAACCAATTAAACTAATTTTATAACCAACTATTATACATGAAAATTAATTAATTTCAGTGTAGAAAATGTCGTAACAACTTTCCAATCACTTTCTCTAAATCTCCATCAGGAGAATTTGTCCATTTACTCCCATTCACTTTTCCTCTTATGTGGTAATAATGAGAATTAATAATAATAAATAACCTTTATATATTGCTTTAAGGATTTCAAAGAGCTGTTTCACAGACAGGAAATGGTGAATCCTTTACAAATATTATCTCATTTTATCATCACAATAACCCTGGGAGGTAGGTGCTATTATTAAACTCATTTTATAGATATGGAAACTAACGCAGGCAAAGGTTAGATAATAAGTGTTTATTCTATTTACTTGTTTCTGCTTTTTCCAATTCAATTCTATTCAAAAAGCATCCATTAGGTGCTTACTCTATAGAAAGCTCCGAGCTAGGTGCTAGAAATATAGAGACAAAAATGAAATAGGCCCTACCACCTCACTTTGCTTTTGGTTTTCATAAAGGACTATCCAGATTTCCTGGAGTACTTCATTTTCATTGGTCTTAATTGCATTATAGTTTTCCATCCCATTAACATGCATCAATTTAATAGATTTTGAGTTGGAAGGGACCTGAGGGACCATCCAGTTCAACCTGTAGCTGAGTAAGAATACTCTCAATCTCAAAGCTGACAAGTGTTGGGAGGTAGCATGGTACAAATGAAAAAATCCTTTGCTTGGAAGTCAAAAGACCTGAGTTCAAATTCTACCACTTCTACTTACTATCTCTGTTACCACAGGCAAGTCATTTAACCTTCTTAGGTTTCAGTCTCCTCATATGGAAAATGAAGAGAGTTCACCTCTGGCATCCCTTCAGCCTCCAGGTATAGGATCCTAAGAATGGAGACTTTGCTTAGAAACCTCTTTCAAGGTGGAGTCCATTATTTTGCAAGATTTCATATCTGGATAGCTCCATTTGCTGAGAAGTTTTTTCTAAATTTGACTCTTTGCAACACCTACTCATTGCTCCTAGTTCTGTCCCATGAGTCCAAGAAGAACAAATGACTGCCTGTCATACTCAGAATTTGAAAACAGCTGCCATGCTCTTCCCAGTCTTCTCTTTTGCAGTTTAAACATCCTGAATTCTTCCAACAGATCATTCTGTGTATGAACATGGACCCCTTCACTTATTCCTGATCACTCTGTACCCTATCAAGGTCTTTCCCAAAATGTGGCACCCAGAAATGAATTCCAGAGATGCCTCCACCTCTGCCACCCCTTTTCTGCATGGTGACTTCCTGCTTGGGATCACCATTTAAGGAACTGCTCACTGCTCACCCAGCTCCACTCCACATTCTCTAGACTTTTCCACCTCATGCCATTGCTGCTACCTTTCTTTCCCCATCCCTTTTATGCACTAAATTGCCCCATTACAACATTAGCTCTTTGAGGACAGGACTTGTCTCCCCGGCCCCCCCCCCACTTTGCTCTAATTTATATTCATAATACTTGTTTCCATGCATAATAAGTGCTTAGTAAATGCTACCTGCAATAGTAGATGGAGTACCAGGCCTATAATCACAAAGACCTGGGTTCAAATCTGGCCTCAGGCACTTCCTAACTGTGTAACCTGTTTCCTCATCTCTAAAGTTGAGATAATAATAGCACCTATCTCCTCCAGTTGTTGTAAGGATAAAATGAGATAATATTTGTAAAGTGCCCTGGACTTAGTAGGCAGCATATAAGTATTAACTAAATGTTTTACCTATCCATCTATATACAACTAGGGCAATATATAGTAGTACTAATACCTCCTTAACCACATTAGGCCTTTCTAGGATTACCTTCATTGGTTGCCAGGTCAAATTATTGACTCATTGTTGAGCTTGTAGTTCATTAGAGTTTTCAAATCTTTTTCTGAGAAAATGCTTTGTAGTTGAGATTTCTTCATATTATACTTGAAAAGTTTTTTTTAAATCTATGTACATAATTTTACATTTATCTTTATTAAAATTTATCTTATTAAATTCAGCCCAATGCTTTAAGCCTATCACCCAAGATTTTTTTGAATCTTGACTGTTATCCAGTATGTCATCTAACAATCAGAAAAGCACAGCATCTAGGTTTTCATCCAAATTATTGAAAAAAATTTATAGCTAATATTTATATAGCACTTACCCTGTGTCAGGTACAGTGCTAAATGCTTTATAATTATTATCTCATTTAATCCTCATAACAACTCTGGGTAGGTAGGTGCTGTCATTATCCTCATTTTACAAATGAAAAAAATGAGGCAAGCAGAAGTTAAGTGACTTGCCCAGAGTCACACAGCTAAGAAGTGTTTGAGGCTAGACTTGAACTCAGGAAGATGAGCCTTTCTGACTCCAAGCCCAATGCTCTATCCGTTGTGCCGCCTATCTGCCCAATGTGTGTCTAAAAGAGTCCAAATTGGAATCTCAAGGCCCTGTGGCTTCTTCTGTCTTCTGTTTCTTTTCCTGAGCATAGAAGAATACACGCTGTTCTTGAGAAGGACATTTCTAGCCATAGAGGAAACCTCATGGATTTTGAGAAGTCCAGCAGTCCCTAGATCAATGCCAGCTATATTAAGGGAGGTATTCCCTGAGGCTACTACAACACTTCTTCAAAGAGAAGGGTGACTTCCAACAGGAAGATGAGCCCCGGCCATGGCCAGAAGGCACAGATCTTGAAGGAGTTGTTCAGATGGTGCAGAGTATAGATAGTTGGCACCATGGAAAGAGCACTGGCCATTGAATCAGGAAGACCGAAGTTCAAATCTGACCTCATATGCTTACTAGCTGTATGTCGCTAGGCAAGTCACAGTTATAACCAGTATTTTTGCCTCAGTTTCCTTAATTGCAAAACAGGTATAACAATAATAATAATAGTAGTAGGCCTCCACCAGTCACGGATGACTATGGATCAGCACCTTGAAGAGCCACAGGCCACAGTGTGGCTGTGCAGTCTGATACGGGAGCTGCAGCTCCTGAGTGACTTATAACCGGTAACTGCCGCATCCCATGTTGTATCTACTCCATGAGGAGTAGCTAGAGTGTCCTCTCCAGGACGCTGGCCTGGGCGGATCAATATGGAAAATAAGCTGTTGCCCATGCAGCAGGTTTTCCCTCTCCTTGACATTGGTGGATCCAAAGGAGAGGCAGAGCCAGTACAGTTTGGCATCAGTGCCACTGCAGGAGTTGCCGGAGGGATGTGATGTCCAACATCCAACTGCCTAAGGGACTCCAACTGTTGATTTTTCCTCAGGGTTAACTCCCGAAGCCTTTCCCATATATGGGTATAGCCGCAAGGCAGCAGAGGTTTAAAATCAGGGTTTCCTTCCCCTCGGCGGGTTGCCTGCCAAGGCTAAAGAGCCCCACCTGCCCGAAGTGACTGGTTTTAAGGCGCCAGTGACTCGCCTTCGCCCCTTCTCATGGCGGAACTGTTTCCACTAACAGGAGAATAATAATAATAATGATAATAATAATATAAAACTACCTCCCATGGTTTTGTGAGGCTCAAATGAGATAATATTTGTAAAATGCCTGATACCTGGCACATAGTAGGTTCTGTATAAATACTAGTTATTATAGTTCTTTGGAGACAAAGGTGAAATGAATTCAGCAGTGCATGTTTTAATGTTTTAAGCATTGAGCTCCCAAGAGAATATAACAGGAGTTATAGGTGGCACAGTACCTAGCACATAGTAAGCATTGAGTGTTGGGACTGAAGTCATTTTGGGAATCCCAAAGATATGAGACAAAGATTTTTTCCCCCCTGGGCCTGTCGAACTGGGGTATAAGAAGCCAGAGACAATCAGAAAAAGTGATTGGCCTCTCTATGTACAGGCCAGTCTTCAGCAGCACTAGATCCAGTGGGTCCAGAGCTCCCATGGTGGGAGGAGTCCTCATGCCCTTCCCCAGCCCAGCGCTGGTCTGTTATGACAAAAGCATAAGTTCTTGATATGTATATCCCTAAGTTATGCCATTAAACCATGAATACCAATCGTGAATTCATCAGATTGTTCTGGCTTCCAGCTTACATCTCTTCTCTTGTCCACAAGAATAGCAAAAGAAACTTCCTGAAATGCTTTGCTAAAATATAGGTAAATTATATCTATAGCATCCCCCTTATCAACCAATCTAATATACCTGTCAAAACAGGAAATATGATTAATCAACTAAGACTTAATGAAGCCTTGCTGATTCTTTCTGATAACCACTGTAGTGCAACTATGATTCTCAGTATGATCCCTTGATATTTTCTTAAATAGAATAATTTTCTAATGTCATTTAAACTTTATTTTATCATTCCGAGGCCAATTTTGTAACTCTGGGGCATGTGGTGCTATTTTAACTTGCTGTGGAAATTTACTAGCTGATTTGCTAAAAGTGAGTCGCTCATGCTCTCACCTCCCCAGACTACATTCTGATAGGTTACTCTCCTTGGCACAGCCCCTGCAGTGCCAAGGTGGCCACGAATCTAAGACAGTGGACGCCCCCTCAGTACTCTGCATCTGGAGATAAGGCCTATAGAGGCTCAGATGTCCAAGGGCAAAGGCCCCACCCTCACTTCAAGGTCAGGAAGAAATGTCCCCCTTCTCTCTTCAAGGCAAGGAGGAATGCCTCATTTCTATTCAGATGGCCAAAAGGGAGAATACCCCCAAGAAAAAATCCCTATATAAACCACACTAAAAATCCCAGCCAGTAGAGTGATCACTGACAGCGTCTGGACCTCTTGATTGCACGTCACTCTGGGTTGATACCCAGAGATCTCCCGTTCTGTCTCTCAGGGATCACTTAAACCCCTGCTTACATGCGTCTCCCTTTCCCTGCCTCCCTCCCCTCCCCTGGCTCTGTCCTTTTTCCTCTCCCTTAACCCTGAGTTTCTCTGTTGCTGCTCCAACTGCCTCTGGAAGCACTGTTGCCCATCCACCTGCCTACCCACTCAGTGCTGGTTCTGGGAGGTGTTGATGGGTCTCTAATAGTCTCCTATAGTTACCTTTGGAGTTGTCCCTTCTTGGCAAAATCCAAATGAACCAGTTGGGTGGGCAGCAAGTCAAACTGGGGCCACAGGTACCTCCCCTTATTTTATGAGCCATGAGGAAGGACAGACAACTTCAGTGCTGCTTCCTACCCTCTCTGATGGAGATAGGAACCAGGTCACTGAACCACGTACTCCAGTGGTAGGGATCCCTACAACCTCTCACCTAAGCTAGGACACCTCAGCAACCCCTTGGATATCCTGATGAGCATGGCACTGTGACTCAGAACTCAAGAGCAAGGGCTGGGGGGGCGGTCTCAACATCGTACTTCAGCAATAGGGAACTCTCTTCCCTTTTAAATCTCTGAGTGTTGACCAATGCTCTTACTAGGGCATCTACCTTAAGTCAGAGGGTTACTTCTACTAGAACCAGTGTCTGAAGCACATGCCCTCATCAAGACAAGGCTTATGCCCTTGGGTAGTACATGTGACTATCTACTAAGACACTCATTCCTGTTCTAGGTATATATTAGCCATCACTTTAATAACATATTCCAAAATTTTACCAGAAAACAAAGTCAAATTCACTGGCTTTATAAGGTTTTGTTTTGTTTTTTTGCTTTGTTTTTAAATGAGCACATCACTTATCATTTTTCAGTCTACCACTGTGTGCCTCTTCTCTTTTTCCACAATTTAAAAAAGATAATTGACAATGCTTCTGACCTTTTACTATGAATATAAATGAGACGTTGTTTTCCTTCATCATAAGAAAAAAGGAAAGAAAGAAATATTTTATATATCACCATTCTAAAAGTGGAAGGGACCTTAAGGATTACCCAGTCCAACAGCTGGGTTTCAGAGATGATAGGAGGTGGTGATCTGCCCAAGAACACATAACTGGATCAAAGTCTGATCCTCTGACTCCCAGTTAAGTGTTTTTTGAATACCATGCTGTTTCACTGACAGAATAGGAATGGATTCAAGGCCTTCTTAAAAGTCCCACCCAGGCTGGAGAGTCTTTGAAAGATCTAAGATCAGAGCTATGAAGAGAGACAGTATCCATTCTATGGATTGAAAGATGGGAAGGCAATTCTACGTGAAATCAGGTTTAAACTACAGATAAGAGCAGTGTCAACAATCAAGGATAACTTCATTATTATAGGATGGCTATCACAATGAAAGAGAAGGACTGTATTATTATATGAATTCTACATATAAACTCTGGTATGACTAAATCTGTGGCATCACAAGGCATTTCATATTGAGGCTTTACTGTACACCTTTCCTGAGACGAGCAGATTCATATATTTAGCTCTGATAATGCTAGCTTCCATAGATATACCTTGTTTTATTGCTCTTCACTTTATTGCACTTCACAGTTATTGTGTTGTTTTTTGTTTTGTTTTGTTTTGTTTTTGCGGGGCAATGGGGGTTGAATGACTTGCCTAGGGTCACACAGCTAGTAAGTGTCAAGTGTCTGAGGCCGGATTTGAACCCGGGTACTCCTGAATCCAAGGCCGGTGCTTTATCCACTGCGCCACCTAGCTGCCCCCAGTTATTGTGTTTTTATGTTTTTATTTTTATAAATTGAAAGTTTGTGGCAACTCCATGTGGAACAAGTCACTCAGTGCCATTTTTCCAACAGCATGTGCCAACATCATGTCTCTGTGTCATATTTTGGTAATTCTTGCAATATTTCAAACTTTTTCATTATTATTATATCTGTTACAGTGATCTGTGACCAGTGATCTTTGATGTTACTAGTGTAAATGTTTTGGGGCACCACAAACCATATCCATATAAGACAGCAAACTTAATTGATAACTGTTGTGTGTGCGAACTTAATTGATAACTGTTGTGCATGTTCTGACTGCTCACCAACTGTCTTGTTTCCCCATCTCTCTTCTCTCTTTTTTTTTTTTGCGGGGCAATGGGGGTTAAGTGACTTGCCCAGGGTCACACATAGTAAGTGTCAAGTGTCTGAGGCTGGATTTGAACTCAGGTACTCCTGAATCCAGGGCCGGTGCTTTATCCACTGCACCACCTAGCCGCCCCCTTCTCTCTTAAGGCCTCCTTGTTCCTCGAGACACAACAATATTGAAGAATATTACATGAACTTAGTTGATAAATCAATGGCAGGATTTGAGAGGACTGACTCCAATTTTGAAAGAATTTCTACTGTGGGTAAAATGTTATTGAACAACATCACATGCTAGAGAAATCTTTCATGAAAGGAATGTGGCAAACTTCATTGCTGTCATATTTTAAGAAACTGCCACGGCCGCCCCAACCTTTAGCAACCTCCACCCTGATCAGTCAGCAGCTATCAACATTCAGGCAAGACCTTCCACCAGCAACAAGATTATGATTCGCTCAGATGATGGTTAACTTTTTTTAAGCATAAAAGTATTTTAGAATTAAGTTCTGTACATTTCTTCAGCCATAATGATATTACACACTAAATTTACTATAGTATAGTATGACCATGACTTTTATATTTACTGGGAAACCAAAAAATTCATGTGACTTGCTTTATTGTGATATTCACTTTATTGTGGTGGTCTGAAAACAAACTTGTAATATCTTTGAAGTATGCCTGTATTTCTTATTTAATCCCTACCTTCTTATTAATTATTTTTCATTATTGTGGTCACTTGAACAAGAAACTTGGTGATTTTTCCTAAGCTAGTTGAAATTCAATACTAAAAGTAAGATTTCAACTGGGTTTCAAGATAGTCAGAATTCACCTCTGGTGCTGAATTCCATGGGTCCACCTCCTCTACTTATTCCTTTAATTATGAATCACTCACTGGGTGACAAGCCACCCTTAATCTTTTGCTTTGGTCAAATGTTCCCAGAAAGTGGGGATCTGAACATTAAGTTTCCAACAGCATGTGCCAACATCATGTCTCTGTGTCATATTTTGGTAATTCTTGCAATATTCCAAACTTTTTCATTATGATTATATCTGTTATAATGATCTGTGATCAGTGATCTTTGATGTTACTAGTGTAAATGTTTTGGGACACCACAGACCATGTCCCATAAAAATGTTAGGGCTTTAAAAATATTAAAAATTAAATTCACATATGTATAAAATCCTTGTTACAGCTAGTAACTTGTCATTATAAAGATAGTTATAATTTTCTCTACATGAAAAATTTGTCAACCTCCCTTTTCCCCAAGGGCATTACATATCTCCAGATCCCTACCTTTGCCCCAGATTAGTTTTATAGATTCTCTCAATACATTTCAAGCTCCAAGTTCTCCTTATCCAAAATAGCTGGAATCACTATACTATGATCTTAGAAGATGAACTGCTTACAAGATTTAAAGCAGTTAAGTCACTGCAGCTCATTCATTTTTTGTTTGTTTCTTTGATTCTCCTCGGCAAAAGGATGGCTCAATAGTTAAAATTGGTTTGGTCATTTTTGTTGAAAAAGCTTCCTGCATTTTCTTCTTCCAAGAAACCAAATGAAATACCAAGCCGATTCCCATGACTTGAGTGCACTTAAATATGAAGTAACAAATGGAGTAACCATTATGCTAGGGGGTGGCTTATAAAAAAATATTTCAAACACAAATGTGATTTATGATCATGACTTAGGAGATGGATAATGCAAAGGGAGGCTTACTAGAAAGGGTTAAGGAACCAGGAATAGTACTAGGAATTTTGTTTAGTGGCAAGATTAAGTGACTATTAATTTATTTTGGAGATTGTGAGTGTCAAGTTTCAGGAAATATAAATAGGCCATTTTCATTGGGACAATAATAATAATAATAATTTATCTATAGCATTTTAAAGTTTTCCAAGCATTAAAAACATCAAATTTGAGCCTCACAACAACATTGTGAGGCAAGCTACCATGGACATTATTATTTCCATTTCAAGGCTCCTGGGAGAATTGTCCATGGTCACATAGTATGTTTCAGAGGTAGAATTTGAATCCAACTATTCCTGACTCCATTTCTGGCAAGCACTTCTATTCATTATGCTATGCTGCATGAAGGAGAGTTGTATGAAGAAAGGCAGAAGGATAAGTAGAAGCCAGATGTTTGAAAGCTTTGAATGTCTATGTTGTATGTTAATTTATTTTATTAAACATTTCCCAATTAAGTTCATTTTTAACTGGTTCAGGCTGCTCTTTCCTGGGGTCACTAATTTGACACCTGTGGTCTGGACAACATTTGACAAGGGTTTGAAGGAGGTGCGGTAGTTGTGTGAGGAGAGAGAAGGGACAAGGTGTAAGAGATGTTGAGGAGATGAAGTGAACAAGACTTAATGACTCATGGGAAATAACAGGGTCAGAGAAAGGGAAGAGTTGATGATAACTAAGGTAACAAACCTGGGTAACTGGGAGAGATAGAAAGTTAATCCTTCAACACAAATAGGCGATTTTGGTTTATGGAGGAAGGCATTTAATTCCATTTTGGCAACAGTTGTCAAAGCAAGCCTAGAGTACAGGAGAAAGATTAGGGATAGGTACATAGATCATAGGATTATAGACGTGAAAGGAGCTAAGAGAATATTTAGCTCAACCCTCTCATTTTAGAAATGAGGAAGATGGGGCCCAGGGAAGCTAAATCAGTCATCCAGTCAACAAGTATTTATGAAACACTTGTTATATGTCAGACACTATGTAAATACGGTGCCTGCCCTTGAGAAGCTCACATTCTAGTAGAGGAGACAATATGCAGATAATTACATAAATGCAAGATATATATGTATGTGTACACACACACACACACATATATATATACATGCATCCATGCATGCATATGTATATTATATATTGTATAAGTATAGTTGGTTGTGATACATGCACATGTGTATAATCTACCTTTACATACACATGTATACATATACATATACAGACACATGTATGTGTATATATATTTATATATGATAAAACAGATGGAATGTAATCTCAGAAGGAAGGCATCAGTATTAAGGGGGATAAAGAAAGGCTTCTTCCAGAAGGTGAGACTTTAGTTTTAGGTTTCACAGAAGCCTGGAGGTGGAAATGAGGAAGGAGAGAATTCCAGGAATGAGAGACAGCCCAGTGAAAAAGAATGGATTCAAGAGCTGGAATGTCATGTACAAGAAATAGCTAGGGGAACAGGGTCCCTGGATCATAGAGACAATTGGAAAGGCAGGAGAGGACCAGAGTATCAAGAGCTTTAAAAGACAGAGATTATGTATCCTGGAGGTAACTGGGAGCCACTGTAATTTACTGAGTGGAAGGATAGAGGAAGCAAGGTGACATGTCCTTTAGGAAGTTCACTTTGGAAGCTGAAGGAAGGATACAGTGGAAAAGGACTTAAGGCAAGAGATCTCAATAAACGTGCTATTGCAATAGTGCAAGTGCAAGGTTATGAGGGTCTGTACCAGGGTGATAACACTTTCAGAGGAAAGAAGGGAGAATATATGAAAGATGTTGTGAAGGTAGACATGTCAGGACTTGGCAACTGATTGGATATCGGAGGTAGGTAATGAGAGAATATGGAGTCGAGGAGGACACCTAGTTTAGATGGAAGGATCATGGTACCCTCCACAGTAATATATCTGGAAATGGAGAAGAAGGCTTAGGGGAAATGATAATAAGTTCAATTTTGGAGTTTAAGGAGTCTATAGGAACCCAGTTAAAGGAATTCAATAGGGAGTCTGAGACGCCAAACTGAAGGTCAGGAGAAAGGTCAGATTCTTGCCCAAGGTTGCCAGAAGAGAGTTAAGTAACTTGCCCAGGTAGTAAGTATCAAAAGTGGAATGTGAACCCAGGTCTTCTTATTCCAGAGCCGGATATTTAATTGTCTCTTTACTGGGACTGTTATCAATTTTTCAGGTACTTACAATTCAACTTCATTTTAGTAATCATTTCATTTACACTTGCAACAATGCAATAGCATAATTGTATGGATTATTCTCACAATTCTACTCACTTCACTCTGCATCAGTTCAAATAATCTTCCCACATTTCTCTAAATTTGTTATGGTCATCATTTATCACTGAACAATAATATCTCATGTATATATGTATATACATACACACACACACACACACACACTATAGGTTTAAAAAAAAATTTACCAATTGATGGTTCCATAGCCTGTAGTCAGCATTAAACATATTACAAGGGAAGGAGCAGGCTGTGGGAGCAGATAGGAATTTAAGAGGGGAAATTCCTAGGCTTCAGAGTGGATAGAATTTCAAAGGGGAAGTCCCCAGTCTGTAGAGCAGATTGGATTACAAGTCAGTGGAAGCTGGGGCTTGCTGAATGACCCCTGAAATGTAGGCAGCTAAAGTATAGAGGTTTCTTTGTTTCATTCAAAACTTTGTACTGGTGACCCAGGCAATTCTGTCTTATTTTCTGAGAAGTTCACAATTAAAAAGGAGGAAACAGCAGCCTGAATTACACTTGAGAAATTGTCCAGTGCTTTTAAGGATCCCAAGCTATGTCCCAGTGTAAAGCCCAACATTTTAACACTAATTTTTTTAATGGTATAGACATAGTACAGGAAAAGAGGTATAACTTTAAAACATGTTATAAGATCAAAGAGAACTGAATTAACCCAAATACTCAGTCCTGCATACCAACTTTAAAATCCTTAATATTATTTTTTATTTCTTATTCATTAGGCAGGTTTTCAAAAGGCGAGAGAGTAATTTAACAGTTTGCTATTTAAAGAAAATTTTACCAGACAATTTGTATTACCATTTGTCCAAACCATTTATCCCTGTAAAGAGGATAATTCTCCACCACATTCAATATATCTTTTTTTAAAAATCTAGATTTACATACAGTGGTTTTGCTTAAATACAACTCTGTGAAGAACATATTACAACACAAAGAATGTATTTCTGTAGGACAAACACTTTTTACTTACTCTACTTTTGGACCTAAATGTGTTTAAATTTATTTTTCTCTCTCTCCATTGTGTTTTTCCACAAACCTCTGAGAGGGCACTTCTTTTTGGGTGCATAGCCTACAGAAAACTATTGGGCATATTCTTGTCTTAGCTTCTTGCTCTTCTCCTATCACTCACACACACACACACAGGATGTCAAAGTATAAACTTGGAGTCATTTTTCTAATAAGTATCATAAATTTCATTGGATCATAGAAATAAAAAATGAAAAGACCTTAGAAATCATCTAATTTAAGAGTTCCTAACCTTTTTGTGTCATGGACCCTTTTAGTAGTCTGATAAAAAACTATGGATTCCCTCTCAGGATATTTTTTTTAAATTCATAATTATAGGAAAATGCTAAATTTCAGTTAGTGGTTAGTGGGAAAAAAGTGTAATTTTATTTTCCCTTCTAAGTCATTGAATGACTCCATAAACTCCCTGATATAGTCCAACCCTGTCATCTTAAAGAAAAAGCCGAAAGAGTTAGCCAAAGTCATTACAGGTAGCAAATGGCAGTGTTAGATTGACCTCTGTTTCTCTGATTCCATATCCAGCATTCATTTCAGTGTGCCATATCTAACCACATTCTCCCTCGGATGTTTTCCCTTGAGTATCGCCATGCTATACAAGATGGCTACATAAATCTATGGGATGCAGTTTGTGGTCATGGAAAGGAATAAAACTAACTAGGCCAACAAGTCATCTGAACCCATAACCCATGAGGCTAAGTTCAAGAAGGGTTCAGAGAAATTTAAAGAAAAATAGATCCAAATGTTGTATTAAGGGAGGCTACGGATATATGGGAAGTAAATTACTATTTGGACTTAACTTCATGGAGAAAAGTCAGATCTTCTCCCTCTCAAAAAAAAAAAAATCCCTTGGTTCTCCTTTCTGTCAAAGACAAATATTAGGTTAAAAGGGCCAGAGGTCTGATCTAATATGATATATTTTATGTTCATATGCCTTTTGCTTTGTCGGCATTGTGTCCTAAATAGCTGGATACCCAAGATCAGACAAATAATGGATATCCACACCAGACTGGCTGATAAGAGGAAATGGGTAGGAATTTAGAAGAAATATAGCATCAATATCTAAGGTAATATTTGACTAAATTTAGCGGAGAAGTACAGAAGAGAATTTACTCACCTCCCCCCACCCCACTAATTTACTCCAGTCTAAGCAACTATATATTCTGCCTCTCGGCATAAGAGGGCCAGAAGAAAAATACGCAACCCACTAGAAACATGATTTTGTTGATGTAATTAGTAGAAAAAAAAAAGGTACTTCAAAAAATTAAATGAAATTACACATTAGCCTAACTTACCTTATTATACACAATAACCAAAAAAGGTCCGATCAAAGAAATTAAAAAACCTTTGACTGGAAGGAGCAGAAAGGTAACCTGCATTTTAATTCCGATATGATTCATTCAATTCCGCTTGTGAAAAACTGAACATAGGTCTTATTTTTAAAGACATTAATAAATAGGAAATTTGCAGGTGTTTCCGCTGAAAAGCTGTAAATAAATTGGGAGCTTTTTCTCTTTCTTAAGCAAATGATTTGTCCTTATCTATCTACCCAGAGTGTTCAAAATGTCTAAAGCAGCTATTTGATAAAACGAGTTGTTCCTTTGTGATCGATGTGTCATTTTCTACAACTGACAGCATCCTGTAGATCTATCCAGCTTTTTATTTGTTCTTTCTATATATGTCCTCTTGAATGGTCCTCAACTGTTTTCTGGAGGTTTTACCACCAAGGTAGAGCAACTGACCTGGCTTGCCCTAGGTACCCAATAGGAAACTGCTTTTAAGTTGAATAACTTGGTTTCCTTAATAGCTTTTGAGAAGAGGGTGGGGGAACTTTTCCAATTGAAAAAAGAGAACACCAGCTATGCCAGTGAGATCTCTGCAGCAACTGTAACTAGTGAGAAGAAGAGTTCAAATGAAAATGTCAGGAAAGCTGGAGAAAGACTTCTCTTGCACAATGCTGGGTACAGGCAATAGGCTGATAGAGGCTCTGAGTCAGAGAACTGGGCATTCTCTTATCTCCTGTATTTTGCCATTTGGGTGGTACACACAAGTTTAACAGGAGCCATCCAATTTATCATACCTATAGCTCCCTGGCTCTTTCTGGCAGATTGCATATGCTTGCTTAGTTTCTGAAGGACTTGGTACTTTCATATGATGCAGCAAACTCTGGGTGAACCCTTGATCTGACCCCAAATCCTTAACACTCCCCTCCCCTGTGCTGGCTCCTGTGGCAATGGAGGGGAGAGGGCAGAAAGGGAGGGATCCGAATCAGTTAAAAAGGAAAGAAAGTTTTAACTTTTTCTCTCTTTCAATTTTCCCATGTGGCAAGTAATTATCTATCACTGAGCATGGCATCTGTGAGTCTTGTTGCTATTCAGTCCTGTGCGACTCTTTGTGACCCTGTGGATCATACTGTTCATGGTTTTCATTGTTAGTTTTTTTGTTTTTGTTTTTGTTTTTTGGCAAAGAAACACCCCTAAGTGGTTTGCCATTTCCTTCTCCCCTGGATGAAGACAAACAGAGGTTAAGTGACTTGCTCAGGGTAACTCAGCTACTGTCTGAGGCTATATTTGAACTCAGGTTTTGAAGGCTCTAAGCCCAGCAGTCTATCCACTGTGCCATCTAGCTGCCTCATAGGCAACAGAGTACAAGGCAGCTAAGATAGGGGTGTCGCTAGGCAAGCTGAGCCTGGGATTTGAGGTTCCTGACTGACTTTTTCATTTTGCATTTTCTTTCCTGATTGTAGGTGATCAAACAGCAATCATAAGTTGAATGTGTCAAGCCTTAAGCACTGTGCTTGTAAACTTAAGATGTCAGGAGACCCGGGCTCCTTAGTCAATACCTGGTTCACTAAAGAAGATGTCTTGTCTACATCTACTACAGTGTTTCTGAGAGAAGATGACTCATGGCCAGAGGATGGACTTAAACTCCAACCTGGTTTGCCAAAAGCCATTTGTTGTTTGTCATTATTCAGTTGTTTTTCAATTATGTCTGACTTTTCATGACCCTTTTGGGGATTTTCTTGTCAGATACTAGAGTGGTTTGCCATTTCCTTCTCCAGCTCATTTTACAGATGAGGAAACTGAGGCAAACAGGGTGAAGTGACTTGTCCAGGGTCACACAACTAGTAAGTGTCTTTAGCTAGATTTGAACTCAGCCAAATGAGTATTCCTGACTCTAGGCCCAACATTTTATTCACCAAAAACCATTTGCCTGATGAGAATTGTTTGGATAGTACAGAGCCAAGGTGAAGTGTAAAATGCCTATTCAGTAGTTCTAAAAATGCTTTGTTTTTTGATGGTTTTAAGCATCTACCTAGATGGTTATAGAAGAGTATGATAGTAGTTATAAGTTATGACTGATACTTCAATTTTTTTCCTGTTAATGAAAACCTGACTTTTCTGTTTAGCATTTCTTTTGTGTAGAAGAGACAAATAACTAACCTATACTTGATCTATATTGTAAATTGAATGTGTTTCTACTCTTTGCTTTGGGGAAACCCTAAACATGAGTTATATTTAAACTTTAAATAATTTCCCCTGGAATTCCAAGGGGAGGTATAACAAGTCAAAGAATATTAAAAAAAGGACACCTTACTCTTTGTGACGGTTAGTCAGGTTACCCCAAGTTTGAACCCAATCTACATGTGTGGATAAAGAACTGAGAGGGGGGGGGAGAAAGAGAGAGAGAGAGAGAGAGAGAGAGAGAGAGAGAGAGAGAGAGAGAGAGAGAGGAACAATATCCCAAATCCCTGGGCCCAGCAGTCGTATTTATAGAAGAACATACCTACTGTTAAGAAAGTTCTGTTCCATAGGCCACTACCACTATAACATCTCAATGTACTTTTAAAATAGTTTTTGACCTCTACTGCCTTAAGTAATTCTAAGAAAAAGTCGAAGTAAAACAACTCAGACTTGTACACTTAAATAATCACATTTTTATCAATTCGGCTCAGCTCAGCAAGTATATATTATGAATACACTACACACAAGGCATTGTGCTAGACATTGGGGAAGCTAAAATTTATACAGTTCTTACCTTCAAGGAATTAAAAGTATACTGGGAGACTATGACCTGCATACAAATTAGGATAAATACAGAGTAGAATGTGATAGGGGCAGAGGAGAGATATAAACAGTGCTCTAGGAAAATCTGAAGAGGGAAAGAACACTTTCAGCTATGGGGATTAGCAAAGAATTCATGGAGGGGGTGGTGACTAAGGTGAGCCTTAAGGGAAGAAAAGGTTTTCAAAAGCTAAATGTGAGGAGGAAGTGCAATTGAAACATGGTGGGGAACGGGGAGAGAGTCAGTCTGGGAAAACAGAGGGAGCTGGGAGACAGCAGGACAAGATAGAACACAGTTTGACCACAAGATAGGAAATAGTATTACATAAAGAGAATCAGGGTGAAATTAATTTAGACAAGCAGGGAGAGTATTTTAGAAAACAATATAAAGCACACAATGAATATACCAATATAGGAGGAAAGAACAACTATTACATATTTGTTGTTCAGTTGTTTTCAGTCATGTTGATTCTCTGTGACCCCATTTGAGGTTTTCTTGATACTGGAATGGTTTGCCATTTCCTTTTGTGACTCTTTACAAATGAGGAAACTGAAGCAAATGGGGTTAAGTGACTTGTCCAGGGTCACAAAACTAATAAGAGTCTAAGGCCAGATTTGCACTCAGGAAGATGAATCTTCCTGACTCTAGGCCCAGTACTCTATCCATTGTGCCTCCTAGCTGCCCCATTACATATACAAAAAAAAAAATTGAAAGTCAATGTTGCAAAATTATAAAGAATAAGCATAGCTCAAAAGTAGAACTATGAGAAGATACTCCTACCCCACCTCTTTGCAGAAGTGGGAGATCTACAAGTATCATACGTAACACAATTTTTCAGACTTTTTCAATGTTTGATCAGTTATGCTGATTTTTTTCTTTTGTCTTAAAAAAACACTACTTTGAACAGAACCAAGGGAACAATGTATACAGTAACAATACCTTTTTAAGAACAACTTTGAGCAACTGAGTCATTTCGACTATTATAAATACCCAAATTAACTGGAAAGGGCATATGAAGGAAGACACTTTCTGCAACCAGAAAAAGAACTGATAGATAGAAATATGTAAGGAAAGTTTGTATTTTATCCTACAGGCAAGAGTATGACAATCCAAATATTTGAGGAACGTAGTGACACAGCCAGACCTAGGCAATGGGAACATTATTTTGGCAGCTAGATGAAGGATAAATGGGAAAAAAGAGAGACTTGGTGACACAGATACCAATTAGGAGACTATTCTAAAAGTATTTAAGCCCAAGAGCTTGAGCTGGGTAGTGACAATGTAAGTGGATACGAAAAGGATAGATGGCAGAGATATTAGCAAGGCAAGGTGTTGATTAATGGGACTGGGTAACATATATGCTGAGGGTGAAGGAGAAGGAAGAATCAAAGATAATTCCAAAGTTTCAAGGTGGGGAAAGAAAGAGGGAAGTTGGGATACGGGATAGGTTTAGGGATAAAGATGATAATTCTGTTTTGAACATGTTGAGTTAGAGTGTTATAATGGCTAGTTTTTCTATAGCACTTTAAGTGCTTTACAATTATTAGCTTGTTTTTTCCCTTAAACAACCCTCAATTATTATCCCAATTGTATAGACGAGGAAGCAGTTAGATAGTACAGTGGCTAGAGTGTTGGTCTGTAGTTAGGGGACCTGACTCAAATCTGGCTGCAGATATTTACAGTTGTGTGACCCTGGACAAGTCACTTAACCCTGTTTGCCTCAATTTCCTCATCTGTGAAATAAGCTGGAGAAGGAAATGGCAAACCACTCCACTATCTGTGTCAAGAAAACCATAAAATGGTGTCACAAAAAGTCGGACATGACTGAAACAAATGGACCGCCACAATCAGATGAGGAAAATGAGGCAGATGGAGGTTAAATGACTTGCTAAGGTCATACAACTAGTCAGACCAGATTTTAACTTGGGCTTTCTCCATATCCAGAACTGGGCCATATGAGATAGAAATATTGTTTAGAAATGAAAAACTGGACCAGCTCAAGGGAAAGATTGGGACTGTGTATACGCACACATGTACATACATGTACATATATGTATATGCATAAATGCATATATAGTGTTTTATACTTATATATGTACATGTACATGTTATGACATTTATATTTCATAGCAGTCATCTGCTATATCTATCATATTTATGAACAACTTCTTACTAGTCTTGGTAAAAATAGGGTTAAAGAAAGCCCAGTAATAATAATAGGATTCCATAAGAGTAGTAATCTCAAAGGCAAGATGATAGGTCTTTAGCTGTAAGGGAATAGGGATAAAGCTATACATGATTGCAACCCTAAAAATATGCTTTCTATTTTACAGAGAG
This sequence comes from Dromiciops gliroides, assembly GCF_019393635.1. Lineage (NCBI taxonomy): Eukaryota > Metazoa > Chordata > Mammalia > Microbiotheria > Microbiotheriidae > Dromiciops > Dromiciops gliroides. The sequence goes on from NC_057862.1 coordinate 274,586,514, forward strand.
CCAGAAATAAATTTGTCTTTTCGGTGACTGTTTCCTTTGGTTTCCATAAGCACTGGTAATTCAAAAATGAAAAACCTGGCCCATTTGAAAGACTCTCAGATTCTGCTTTTGCTTCTGAATACTTGGTCAAAAGAAAAAAAATAAATACTATAGACCAAGCCTTAGTTCTAATCTATTGTTTTGGGGAAAAGTGTTTGCTTAACTAAACAAAATAGACTTTGGAAACAATTTGGTTTTAGAAATGTGGAAAACTATACTTTGAAGCTACCTTCAGAAATCTAGTAAATTCCCAAATGTGGGTTAGAATAAGAATAAAGAAGGGTTTTGTCAGCATAAAATCAAACCATGACAGGTTAAGGACAAAGGTCAAAATCAATGCCAAATTAGAAAAAAAAAAGAATGAGACAATGCCGTGAAAATATGTCAGCCTACTTAAACAAGCTATAACTGAAAATGAGAAATGGATAAATATAAAGAGAAGTTTAACTAACATAAAGAGGTCACCACAATAGGGAGGTCAAAAGAGCCCAGAAACTTACCTCACCCAGTGAACATTTGATCTCCTTACCAAACAAAAATATGTTAGCTAAGGGCAACACCAGTTTAGAATATAAACTTATTTTAAAAATACATCAGAAGAAGATGACAAAAGATTATAAGTAATATCTCACAAAAGAACAAAATGCAGTAGAGGGGGAAATAAGTCTGAACAAGAAGGTTTTGAAAAAAAATTAGAGAAAAGTCTTGAGCATAATGAACATATTGTCTCTGGAGACTTTATGAAAGGAGATAGACATGAATGACATTGTATAAGGAGCTCTGAATAGGTTTTGATCTGGACCAAGAGGAGAACCCATGTAGACAGCAACATTGAGCAGTTAACCAACAAACATATATGAAGTACCAGCTGAAAATAAGGCACTGTCTTGGGCACTGAGGATACAAGGACAAAAATGAAAGTCTCTACCCTCAAAGAGCTTACATACTACTGGGGGAGACATATATACCATATAAACGAATATAAACAGAATATATGCAAGATAATTTAGGGAAGGAAAGCACTTGGAACTAGAGGGATCCTTAAGTCATGAAGGAAAGAAAGGATTCTAAGAGCTGGGGGTTAGGAGGGGCTAATCTAGACATGGAGACAGCCAGTACAAAGGCATTGGAATGGGAAATGGAAGTATTTTTCAGATGTATGATAAAAGTGGAAAGAGGGGCAGGTAGATGACAGAGTGGGTAGAGTGCTGAGCCTGGAGTCAGGAAGACTCCTCTTCCTGTGTTCAAATCTGGTCTCAGACACTTACCAGCTGTGTGACACTGGGCAAGTCACTTAACCCTGTTGGCCTCAGATTCTTTATCTATAAAATGAGATGGAGAAGGAAATGGTAAACCACTCCAGTATCTTTACCAAGAAGTCCTTAGATGAGGTCATGAAGAGTTGAACATGACTTAAAAATGACCAAGCACAAATAAAGAGCACAGGCTCTCGTACCAGAGGACCTATATTCAAATCTTGCCAATGATACTTACTCTGTGACTTTGAGCCTCAGTTCTTTCATATGTAAGATGAGTGAGTTTGATTAGATGGCCTTACAACTGATATTGATTATAATCTCCTGCCATCTTCTTCTGTAGTACTTCACAAATGAGCTTACATTCTAAAACAGTCTTTGAATACCATTGTGCTATAAAAAAATGATAAAGATAATGTCAGAAAAACCCAGAAAGACTTATATGAACTGATGCAGAGTGAAATGAGCAGAACCAATAGAATATTGTACATAGTAAAAGCAATATTGTATGATGATCAACTGTGAATGACTTAGCTATTTTCAGCAGTACAATGATCCAAGATAATCACAAAGGACTCGGATGAAAAATGCTATCAGCCTCCAGAGAAAGAACTGATGGAGTCTGACTACAGACCCAAGCATACTATTTTTCTCCTTCCTTCCTCCCTCCCTTCCTTCCTTCCTTTCTCCCTCTCTCCCTTCCTTCCTCCCTCCCTTCCCCCTTCCCTTTCTTCCTCCTTCCCTTCCTTCCTTCCTTCCTCCCTCCTTTCTTTCCTTCCTTCCATAAAATGACTAATTTGGAAAAATGTTTTTTAATGATTACTCATGTATAACCTATAACTCATTGCTCATGTATAACCTTACTGTCTAAAGGAAAGGGATGGGTAGGGAAAGACAGAGAAAATTTGGGATTCAAAATTTTTCAAAAATGAAGGTTAAAAATTATTTTGGGGGACAGCTAAGTGGCGCAGTAGATAAAGCACCAGCCTTGGATTCAGGAGGACCTGAGTTCAAATCCAGCCTCAGACACGTGACACTAGCTGTGTGACCTTGGGCAAGTCACTTCACCCTCATTGCCCCACAAAAACAAACAAAAACAAAAAAATTATTTTTACATGTACTTAGGGAAAAATAAAATATTATTTTGAAAAATAGTCCTTGATACCATTTGTCTTTTACTTGTCAAGATCAAAAGTTCTGGCAGAGGTTGTTTCTGGGCTTTTTCAAATGAATGAAAAAGCATTTAAGTGCTTATTGTATACAATGCACTATGTAATAGACATAGAAAAGCAAGACAGTACATTTTCAAGGTGTTCATAGTCTCCTTATTGTAAAAACCACTTTATATTAAATTTCTTTTTACATCTATCCATTTTCCATTCTCCAATCAACAATGTACCCACTTACATAAAATATTGTTGAACCACCATCAACTATACTGTATGTGGCCATTTTCCTCCCAGGAACAAGAGAAGAGAGGTGTAATGAATGAAGAGAGCATTGGCCTCATAGCCAGGAAGACCTGGATTCAAATTTTACCACTGACATATGCTGAATATTTCTGACAAATCACCTAACATCTCAGTACATGCAGGCAACAAGATGTTGATCTACATTAGTAGAGAGAGTTCTTCACCAAGAACTCACCCCTGAAATCACAGAGACAGGAAACAAATAAACAAAGAAAACATAGTTTGTTATATTGGGGGGGGGGGGCGGAAGACTAAGAGTCAAGAGAATTGGATTTCCCCTTTAAACTGTGAAATATTTGAAAACAGGGACAATATATTTTTTAATCTTTGTATGCCCAGTGCTTAGCACAGTGCCTAGAACACAGTATGAGCTTGATAAATGCTTGTTGACTTCATTGTAGTTCCAATTTTACTACTATCTTACCTCCCTTTTTGTGGGTTTAGTGGGTAGAGCAGGGTTTAGACTGAGTTTCCCTATCCCACATAGGCTGTGAGTACAGATCTGAACCCCAAACTGATAAATGTAAGAGCCTTTGACCTCTGTTTTTTCCAGTGTAGCCTTAGATTTTCCCCTTCCTAGGCAGCTTGGTGGCCACTCACTCCAGTATGATTCATCATATTGGTACCTAACTTAATTCAGACACCTGAGCAGTTTACATCACTGCAGTTCAGAACTCCTGAACTCAAGTGATCCAACAACCTCAGTCTACCAGAGAGCAGGAACAACAGACTTGCAGGACCATTCCCAGCTCACTCACTACCTAACTGAAATTACTCAATCCAATCCAACAAACCTTTATTAAGCACTTACTATGTTCCAGGCATTGTGATAAATACTGGGGATACAATAAATTTAAAGAAGGACAGTCCCTGCCCTCAAGGACTTTTCAATCTAAAGGGATTATGTCCAATGTTATATACCAACTATTATCCCCAACTCAAAACAAGTCTTCTATCTATACCTATCATCTCACCCTTCCCTTACTCTAAGAGAAAGGGATGTCTATTTCTTCTCTAAACAAAAACTGTTTATTAAGTCCCTACTAAATTAAGAACACTCTAAAACACACCCATTCACCTTTGCCCTTAATCCTATCCCTTTCCCAAGATTTATCACAATATTTATTCCATTCCTTACTGGCAGCTTTAATCCCTCCATTCCTTCTCCTCTACTTTCAACCATACTAGATATATCCTTTCTTGAAAAAATTTTCATTTGACTCCTGCTGCATCTGAACCCCTAAACTCTTCTTGTTCTTTACTTAGAAATTTCTTCAATGGTGGTGTACACTTGTTTCCATTTCTTCTCCATCTACCCTCATTTAACTTTCTGAAATGTTTTCTTTTTTTTTCTCCAGATGTCACTGTTGACCTAACTATTACTAAATCTAGTGACTTTTTCTCTCTTCATTCACTATTTCATGTGACACTGCTGACTACCTCCTACTCTCTCCTTTAAGCTCTTTCCTCCTCAGACTGCCCAAACATTGAACTATTCTAGATTTTCTTTTGTCTTCTTCAGTCTTTTTTTGTTTCCATCAATGGCTCTTCATTTTCTTCCTGGCCCCTAACTATGAAAATTTCCCCATGTTAAGACCTCTCTGTTCATCTGTTGGTCCTTTGTTCATCCATCTCTATGCTCTCTCCCTCAAAGAGTTCATCAATTTTCATGGATTTTACTATCAGCTTTATGCAAAAACGCTTTAATTTTTATCAAATGCCTTAAACTCCAGTTCCAATCTCTAGGCAGCTAGGTGACACAGTGGATAGAGTATTGGGCCTAGAGTCAGGAAGATCTGGGTTCAATTAAGGGTTTAGATACTTACTAGCCTTGTGACCATGAACAAGTCATTCAGCCTCTGCCTCAGTTTCTTCAACTGTAAAATGGGAGTAATAAAAGGCCCTATCTCATAGGGTTGTTGTGATCAAATGAGATAATATATGAAAAATACTTAGCACAGTGCTTAATAGTGGATGCTTAATAAACACTTTTCCCCTTCCTCCTATCTCCAACTGCCTAATCGATACTTCTGTTTGAATGCCTCATTGTTGGGTTTTTATCCTGGCTAGATCTTCTTTATTTCTATTTCCTTTTGATGGTGCTTTCCCTGTTTCTTACCATCCAGTGCCGTTTTAAAAGCCACTTAGGAATCATGCTTGGGGTCTTTAAATAATCCCGATGAATTCTTTGCTCATTGTTTCTTGAGACACAATATATGTCTAAAGTGAAAAATCACCATCTTCCCCTTGAAACCAACTTCTCAATTTCTTTGCCTCTACCATTGACCCCATCATTCTCTAGTTCCCTAAGTTTTATACCCTGGTGTCATCTTCTACTCATTCTGTTTCATTTCCCCTTATTTAATCAGTTCTCTGGATTTTTCTTCTGAGACATCTCTTGTACCATCATTCATGTCTGGTCTCACTGTTGCCATCCAAATACAGTCCCTTTCACCTCACTTTTAGTTCAGATTTTTGCCTGCTATTCCATTCCACATCCTACTATTGTTTTATGGAGAAAGGCAGTTTCGTACGGTAGAAAGAGCATTGACCTGAAAGTTAGGAGTTATGGATTCTACTGATAACTTGCTATACTTTTGTTGTTGTTGTTCAGTCCTTTGTTGTTGTTCGTGTCCAACCCTTTGTGACTCCATTTGGGGTTTTCTTGACAAAGGTACTGGAGTAGTTCACCATTTCCTTCTCCAGTTCATTTTACAGATGAGGAACTGAGGCAAATAGGGTTAAGTGACTTGCCCAGGGTCATCCACCTAGTAAGTGTCTGAGGCCAGATTTGAACTCAGGAAGATGGATCTACAGATTAGGCACTCTATACTCAGCTTTCCTGACTTGCTATAATACCTTGGACAAATCACTTAACCTCTCTTGGTCTTAATTAAGAGCTCTAACATTTTACAACTTGATGGCCTTGGCATTAAACTTACAAAATAATATTAAACCTCTGGCCTGATTTTAAAAAATGAATGGATCCTCTTTAAGTTTCTCTATATCCCGATACCTTGGCAATGCCTTTGCTGTTTCTTTGATAAGGAGGATCTATCTCTTTGTGACATTTAATCTATAGAATGTATTAGAAACCATATGCTTGAAAAGAATGATTATATTCTTACTCAAAAGGGATAAAAGCAAAAATGGGTCTTGTTTGAATAATATGAATGGGCCTCATCTTGGTTTTCTGGAGTGATTTTTTTATAGCTTAAACACATGACTGTATGGTACTCTCCTGGTCTCCAAATATCCCTGAACAAGGCAGCTGGCAGGACATTCTGAATGGGATGCATTACTGCAGTAGTAGTAAACAGTCACAGAATGGTTTGTGCAGAGAACTCAGACACACACTCTCTAGTAGACAACAAACATTTTTCAGCAGCAAAACCTTAAAACAAGACCTAAAATACTGAATGCCCTCTGCTCCCCTCTGCTAACTTTTCTAACAGCAATAAACAAACAAGATAAATAAATAATGCCTCACAATGTTGACTCTGGCTGCCTGGGAAATAAAGTCACAGGGAGGAAGTACGATTTTAGAGAGGTGGAAAGACAACAGAACAGTTAGGAAAAGCAATTTTACGTGAAGCAGTAGAGCATTAGCTATAAAAAAAAGTTTAGCTTAACTGAATGTGAGTTTTTCATTAAATCCCATATAACCAGTGGGTGGATTAATTTGCTTCTATAACCAGGTATCTGGAGTTTTTTATATTAAAATATTTTAATGACTGACATTAAGTGTAATTTATCACCACAAATTTAAAGAGAAAATGGAAAAAATGATCAGACAAAGTGTTGGAGGTATCTGTAGATATATAGGGAAGAAATGCATTTAAGCAAAAAAAAAGTCCTATGTACTGAAGTCTTGTTTTGCCTTTGACTTCCATTGTAAAATAGTAGCTGTATTTCTCCAGGCGCTATGAAATAAACACAAAGAGTGAGGACTGCTGTTGTCCTCAAAGCTTGGCAAAATAAGAGACATCGCTTGAAGAGCTCATCACTGATTCTAGGCTACTATGTCACCAATCTTCCTTTTACAAAGCACTCAGAATACATGGATGTTTGACCATTCCAGGGCTTCCTGATGGATAATAGGTTCATAATTAGTGGCAATGGGAATAAGACCAGGTAAAAACTGTTGCCGGTGGATCACTTTTGTCACAGGAAACCTAAAATCTATGGAAAAAACTCTGAAATCTATGAATAAGTTCAGAAAGTGCTACCTTCCATAACAGCAACCTGCTTACTATGGATGGAATTTGTTGCCTATGGGAAGCCTTTCCAGAAATAATCCATTTTATATGGTGACTTGGAGAGAATTGACTGATAAGATTAAGATTTTCCCCTATATGTCATTAGAAAGATTTTCCCCTATATATATCATCATAGTCAACCTATGTAATTAATGAAGAACAAATGTGTAAACTTAAAAAAAATTGTACTAGGATATACAAGTATTCAAATGATGAAATGTCCATGAAAAATGCAAACCAGAGGGTAGTGGTCTCCATGGAATCTAGAATAAATAGATTTGGAGAGTAAGAACTTAAGAAATTTTGCCTATCCAAGTCTTAGTAATCCTCCAAGACCCGATGTGTTTTCCTCCTCTTCATGAAGCCTACTTTATTTAGCACTGTCCAAGGAAAAAAAGTTACTGTTATGAACATTCAGGTTACAAAAAAGTTGTACTCTCTTTTATAACAGAGGTAGAGTGTGAAGGGGGCTTCTACAGACCAGATTAAATATAACTAAATAACATTTAACAACCTTTGCTCAGATGCCATGCTCACCAAGACATTTTCTGATTATTCATTTCATTTTCCAAGTATCTCAATACTGGAAATGAATATGCCTACAAAATAGACAGTGTGTCTCAGCAACCATATAGCAAGGTGAGGATAGTATTCCCAAGACAAGATAAAGCCAGAAGGAGCATGTTAAGGCCTTGGCTCTTTCACTAATTAGTGGCATGACCTTAGATAAGTTACTTCACTTCATCTTTCTGATCTCTAGGTTCCCTCCTAGTTCTAATGAATGCCTACTAATTAATAAATCTATTTACCCATGATAAATAAATTAATTGGTTTGTTTATAAAATATTACTATTTAATGCTTAATATCACTTTAAGGTTGCAAAGCACTGTGCATATGTAGTCTCATTTGATCTTCATAACATCTCTATAAAGTAAGTGCCATTATTAACCCTATTTTACCAAATAACAAAACCAAGGCTAAGAGGTTAAATGATTTGCCCAGGGTTAAGCGCTAATAAGTATCTGAGGCAGAATTTTAACTCAGGCCTTCCCAACTTATAAATCAGTTTCTCATTTTTTCTCATGGCCCAGAACTTAGTTGTGTTTATATGGATTCAGTCTTGGTATCTTACAGAGAATCTCTTTGGTTAATTCCTCAACCCAAGTTTTCCCCTGGGAACATCAGAATTTAGTTCATAGTTAAATCTCTACAGTAAAAAGAAAAAAGGCTATCAGCTCCCATGAAAGCACTCAGACTAGCATCATTGGATATAGGGTAGATTTTGTTTTACCCAATCAAAAAGACTCATCCCAAGCCTATAAGTTAAAAAGATAACCACTTCCTATTCCAATGAACTTTACCTTCCAGAGACATCTACAACCTTCCAGACTTGTATTTTTATCTCCAGTGCCTAGCATGGTTCCTGGCACATAGTAGGTGCTTAATAAATGCTTACTGGTTTACTGATTCTCATATGGGGAAAACATTCAGTGTTTCTAGAAAGTCAAGTCACCTACTCCTCTGGTAATAGCTAGTTTCCCAGAGACCTGTAATTCTCCAAAGTTATGCTATTACCCTTAGTGTACCTCCCCCAACTCAAGGAGAAAGTATTAAGTCAGCAGGGAGTCAATTCCCTTCCCCAGAACTGGAGAAACCCCATAACTCATTGTGCCAGGCTAAAGTCTGGGTTTGCTCTTCCACGTTGTGGATCTGTCCCTTGCTACTCCCCTGTTACAACTCTTCCTGAGTCCAAGAACTTGACTTAGTCTAGGAACTCTTTTCGTAGGTTAAAGTGGCTCCTCCAATGATCCATCATCACTACTCACAGCTTGCATTTCTGAACCTTTCAGCTTATCCCAGGAACTCCTTCCTGTTCCACCATTATTTCCATCAACTCTCATTTATGAAGACAGGGTGGTTCCCTGGGGCATGATACCTTGGAAGGACCCAGTGGCTGCACAGGCTCACTTCCAAGGAACCAACTCCTGGTTCTCTTTTTCTCAGTTCTTCAGTCTCTTTTTTAAAGGTTAAGATCAAGGTTATATAGCTAAGAGTACAAAATAGTCGTGGATCAATTGATCATCTTAAATGTAGTGGCAATGAGGAAGGCCAGGACATGGTGAAGAGTTTGTACTTTGGTTATTAGAAAGGCATCCTAAAATTCCTTCTCAGTATGACAACAAGGACCCAGGAGGATGCCTGTGCATTCCCACTATATAAGTTTAGTTAGTATGAATCATTCCCTAAGAATATGATCGAATTTTGGTAAACTGAAAAAAATCAATATTCTCCATCTGCTAAGCTGAGGACCAGACAGATCCTAGACCATGATGAATGAATAAAGGTAAAGCAGTATATGAGATTCATCTGGAAACAGCCTTTCTTTAGTACTGAGGCCACCAGAAGGAGCAGCTAAAATATCTTTAGGTAGGTTATCTGCATGTTGTACTTTTCCCTGAGAACAGTGGCTTGTCTTTCTTTGTAGTGTCTAGCACATAGTAAGCACTTAAGAAATGCTTATTGACTAACTGACCATGACTACCTTCAAAAGCTTCCGCATGACTAGGTATCAGTGGTTTTTGCATGGCTTCATATAGCATATATGTGGTATTACAAAGAGTGCTGACCCTAGGAAAGTCCCTTAATCTTTTTCGGTCTCAATATCTTTATTTATAAAATGAGGATAATTGTAGCACCTACCTCATAGGGTTTGTTTTGAGGGTCAAATGAGATAGCACATTCAAATGCAAACTTTAAAATGCTACTTACAAGCTAACTATTACAATAGGTGCCCCAATTCTGGCTAAGGAGGCTCTAAAAAAGAAGAGAATATTTTAGAAGGCTGAAATTGACACTGTGCTCTGGAGATCTACCATATTAGGGTATTCTTTTTTTGACCTGTTGTTTTAATTCTTAACCCAAGTAGGAATTCCCTTTCCTTCCTAGTTAAACTAACATACCAGGGAGAGTACGGGATATATCTTTTTATGTGGTTGATTTCCTGATTAGTAGCAAGATTCCAACTAGACAGGAAGGAGCTGCCAGCTGGAATATTACAATATATTTCCTAGTGGCTAATAGGAATGCTCAAATCAATAGGGATGCCCTAGAATGGAATACTGTACTCAGGAAAATTCCCCGAAAAAAAAATCAGCTTTTAGGTCTTGTTGCATCAATTTAACTGTTTTGTGGACTCTTGGCAAGAAAGTCATACACCTTAAACTTAATTACTGTAAAAACCCATTCAAATAAAAAATGTCTAAGAAGCCCAGACAATGACTGAGCTGAACAGAACAGGCAGATGAGCCAGAAACATCCTCTGTTATATAGGTTTCCTAAGTAAGAATCAATATAGTATTGTAGAAAGAACACTGAGACAGAAATCAGGAGGCCATAGTTCTAGTTCTAGTTCACCCAGTAGTCAATTCACTCCAATAGCCATTTAAATACCGAATGTCCACTATTACTAGAGATACAAAGACAAAAATGAAATGGCCCCTGCCCTCAATGACTACATTCTGCGGGGTGGGGAGATATAAAACATGTAAATAAGTAAATAAATACAAGGTCATTTGAGGAGAGAGAAGGCACTAATAACTAGAGGGGAACAGAAAAGGTTTCTTGCAGGAGGCTAAGACTTGAAGGAAGGATTTGAAGAGGTCAAGATGAGGAGAAAAGGCACAAGGAACAGGAACAGTTTGGCTGGAATGTAGGGTATGTGAAGGGAAATAAATCAAAATTTTAATCTTTTGCATAATTTCTTCCATCTACTCTAGGAGCTGGGTTTTTTTCTGGGGGGGGGGATTAGTTTCCATGGTATTTCTTCATTATATTAGGTGCCTTTTTTTTAAAAATGGGGCAATGAGGGTTAAGTGACTTGCCCAGGGTCACACAGCAAGCAAATGTCAAGTGTCTGAGGCTAGATTTGAACCCAGGCCCTCCCAAATCCAGGGTGATTGCTTTATCCACTGCACCACCTAGCTGTCCCCTAGGTGTGTTCCGTTTATTCTTATCTCAAGTCTTAGTTCCTGGATAGGGACTCTGAGGCAAGGCCAGGCTCAGTCTACCTCTCGCACACTTGTCCCTACTGCTATTTGGAAGGGGCTACAAGTGCCCTACCACATTTCTGGATGGGTGACTCAGTCATAGGTCCCCTCTCTGCTCTCTTCTGTAATGCTAGCATCAGATAGAGAGGTAGCCCTGCAGCTGGGCTCGGGCTCCACCTTTAATTCATTCACCTACCTCTGTATTCTGATGGTCCAAGAGGCCACACAGGTGCTGCCCTAAGTCCCATCTCTCATCTCCTTCTCCTTCCACAGCAACCAGACAGAAGTTGGTTTTGCCCCGCTCTGTGGTCCTAATAGTCCTTGACAACATATGAAAGATTGGAGACTTTCTGGTTCAGGCTATCTGGGACCTCTTCCTTGTCTCTTTCTCTTAGTGCAGTCACTAAACGGAAGCTGGCTTTGTCCCTTGGTGGGGCTCCAACAGGCTTTATTGTATAGCAACCAGTGTTCAAGCTTCAGGCCCTCTGAAGCACTTTGTAGCATCAGGATACCTCTGCCCTTATTCCTCCTTGAGAAGTCATCCACTAGCTTTGTATCCTGTGGTCACTTCAGTAACCAGGGGCCAAGATCCCACCCACTTCAGGTCCCATTTATTAGAGATTGAGCTGTCAAGCTATCTTTAGACTCCCTAAGACATTTCCAAACAGAATCCCTAAAGTCTTTGGGCCATCTTTTTTGTGCCTTGGACTGGATGGAAGAGTTTATTGACGTTTTTCTTTGATTTTATTGAATCATTGCTTCACCTTGCACCCTTAAAATTTTTTTTGTTGGGGTATTTCTCAAAAGATCTAAGCTTAGCTGAAAATTTTCATGTCACTGTCTTTGATGTATATTGAAATAAGTCTTGAAAGGTAAGCTAGAGACAGATTATGAAGAGTTGCAAATGCAAGGGTGAGGAGTATGCCTTTTATCTCCATTTCAATAAGGGCTCTACTGAAGATTTTCAAGCAATGGGTTACATGGTCAGGTCTGTGATTTAGGAAGATCATTTTGGCAAGTCTATGAAGGATAGATTGGACAGGAGAGAGCCTAGAAGCAAGGAGGCTAATTAGGTTATTGCAATAGTTTGGGCAAGAGGTGATGAAATTTTGCATTAGAATAATAGGAAGAGGATGAGTATAAGAGATGTCAACAAGACTTAGCCACTAATTGGATCTGAAGAACAAGAGAGAGGAGAGAATCAAAGATAATTTCAAAGCTGTGAATGTGTTGGTGCTTTCAAGAGAAATAGAGGAAATGGAGGAAGAGCTAGTCTGCTGATAGTTTTTTTATTTTAGAATGAAGGAACCACATTTTTATTGATTCCTGGTCTTCAGGTTCTGTGACAATATAGAGTGTTTATTAATCTGCTTTTCACTCTACAAACACCAAGGAAGGAGAGACTGAGTCAGCAAAGGGTCAGGTCAGGCACAGGGGTTGGTAAATACCTGGTGATTGAGTCACCTGAGACCTGACTGAACCCATATTCAACATCAGTGCCTTTGTCTTATCCCAAGACAATGAGGCTTGATGCACACCTAAAAGATACCCCAAATGTAGAATATGCCTTAGATTTCTGGGTCAGACCTAATATCTTTGGTCCTAGTCCTGATCCTGGAGAGATCTTGTGTGACAAGAAGCCTGGTCTCTGTGCAGTTGATGGTTCAGGAGAGCAGAACAGAGGAAGTAATGCCTCCATGTATCTAATCCCAGATAAATGTTTTTTAAGTAGTCTAGCAGATCTAATGACACGGTTAATGAGGGAGGGAGAAGGAGGAAATGATGGAGAGGAGAGAAAATCCCTTTCCTCCCTTGCTGATCTCCAGTTTAGGTTCAGGGATATCTTCTTACAACTTTTTCCCAACCCCCAAACTAGAACTATTCAACTCTCACATTGGAACTTAAACTTCTGAAACTCATTCAATTATTTCAAGCCATTAATAGTGCAGATAGCTTATTTGCCCTCTAGTGCCTTCATGACTCAAATATGATGTGTCAAAATCACAGGGCAAATATGCATCTTATCTACGCAATAATACCTCATTGTGTGTGATTATATCTGTGAATACATCAGATGAGCTTGGGGGAGTCACAACTCTCTCACACATAAAATTCTAATTCCATTCTGTGACGAGTCAAACATAACTATTCACTGTTGTTGTTAAGTTGTTTTCAATTGTACCCAACTCTTTGTGACCCTATTTGAGGCTTTCTTGGCACTGGAGTGGTTTGCCATTTCCTTCTCCAGCTCATTTTAGAGATCAGGAAATTGAGGCAAATGGGGTTAAGAGACTTACCCAGGGTCATACAACTAATAAATGTCTGAGGCTGGATTTGAATTCAAGAAGAAAAGGCTTCATTGACTCCAGGACCAGCACTCTAACCAGTACATTTCTTTCTTTTTTTGGCGGGGGGGCAGGGCAATGTGTGTTAAGTGACTTACCTAGAGTCACACAGCTAGTAAGTGTCAAATATCTGAGGCTGGATCTGAACTCAGGTCCTCCTGAATCGAGGACCAGTGCTTTATCTATCCACTGTGCCACCTAGCTGCCCTCTTTTTCCATTAAAATTTTTTTTTTAACTAGCACAAAGAACTCTGAAATCAGAAAAGACATTAGATACCAGGTAGTCCAATTTCTTTTATATTTATTCTCATAACAAACTTGTAAAGTCTTTCATAGTAACCTCCTATGTGACCTTTAGCCAGTCTCTTAACTTCTCAGAATCTCAGTTTCTTTATCCATAAAGTGAGGGGTTGTATTAGATCAATTCCAAAGTCTAAAATCTCCAAGACCTAAAATCCTATTATTTTAGGGAGCAAGTCCTAGAGAGATGAGAAGGCTTCCTTGGAATGTCAACCATCAGATTTAGAGGAAGCACAGTGAGAAAAGGCATGAAAAGTCTTGCAGGGAAATATTCACAGCTTCCTAATGACCAAACACTGGTGAAAGAAAGAAAACCATTAAAGAGTTGGGCACTAGTGTATAATCACTGGTGGGTGAATGCAAGAGCTTCCAGTCAAGAGTAGAGGAACAAAGAAAAAAACCATTAATTTTTTGTTTTTGTTTTTTTGCAGGGCAATGGGGGTTAAGTGACTTGCCCAGGGTCACACAGCTAGTAAGTATCAAGTGTCTGAGGTTGGATTTGAACTCAGGTCCTCCTGAATCCAGGGCCAGTGCTCTATCCACTTAGCTGCCCCCAAAACCATTCATTTTTAACAGTGAAAGAAGAGAGGGAAGAAAAATGGAGAAATGAAAGGTAGAGAGGAGAGGAAAAGGAGAGAGAGGAAATTAGGATTTTTTCTCCAGCATAGGATCACAGATTTAAAACTGAAAAAGACCTTAGAGGTCATCCAGCTTCCTCATTTCTACAGATATGGAAACTAAGCCCCAGAAAAGTTAAATGACATACTCAACATCACATAGATATTAACTGGCAAATATGGGATTAAAACAGGTCTCACGATTCTTTTACCATTCATCCACTAAAAAGTCTCCAAATGTAAGGTCCTTGTTCAGTCATTTTAGCCATGTCTGACTCTTAATGACCTCATTTGGGGGTTTTCTTGGCAAGGATACTGGAGCCGTTTGCCATTTCCTTCCCTAGCTCATACAAATAAAGAAACCAAGGCCAATAGGATAGATAAAGTGACTTGCCCAGGATCACACAGCCAGTACGTATCTGAGGCTAGATTTGAACTCAGGTCCTCCTGACTCCACACCCAGGACTCTATCCACTGGGCCACCTAGCTACTACTATGATGCCTTAATTTGAGACCAAACAAAAATGTTAAGATTGACAAGAAAGCATCAAGCTTTGGTATATATCATATAATTATAATTATATAATATATCAAAAACTTTCTACTTTGAGTATGAGTCCAGATGTGTTCCCTCCATAAACAGATACTTAAGAAAAACTCAGCAAAAGGTCTATAACCTTTCAAAAATATACTGGTTTAAGCTGTCTAGAAATAGAACATTTTGATTCTAAAACAAAAACTAGGTCAATAAGATAATGGGCCTGATTTAAATGAAAATCACAGTATTTGTAACTAGCTGAAAATGAAATCAATGTTATTGCAGAGAAGGAATATAATTAAATGTATTTTTAAATAGCATCTCCCCACCCCAGTCACAGAAATCACAGCACACTCTCCCAGTATTCCTTCCACCTCATCATTCTGGAATGCACTGGCAGGCCACAAGTTGGTCTGAAGAATGTGGAGTTTCCGTAGTACTTTAGAAGATCCCAAATAACACTGGTTAGTCACATTCCTTCACTTTGAGATCATTGTTATCCATTTATAAAGCAGAGAAACGGAAAGAAGTTAGGTGTCTGACATTTTAATTTCTTTACCACTTGATAAAATTACTAAAGGACTACAAGTACAGGTACAACATAATGCTCTCTGCTCATCTGGAATCAGACTTGGGGTAATTTGGACATATTATGCAACGGACAGCACAGCCTAGCAACTAGGGCAAAGAGTGAGAAGTCAGGAATTTTTATTTTCTTTCATTTGCATATATGAAGAGCTCAATTGTTTGTGTACCATTCAAAAATCTTTACTCACCCTCTAATCTCACTTATACAAGGATGTTGTATGTGTGTATAATGTTTATATGTATATGTGTGTATAATATATACATCCGTATGTATGTGTATATATGTGTGTGTGTGTGTGTATATATATATGTGTATATATATATATATATGTGTGTGCACATCCATATGGATGTATATATATAGAGAGAGAGAGCAAATAATCCCCTTAATTTTGTGGGTGCAGTTTACATTTGAGGAAGAATTTCCTATAACATATGTATAGTACTAGAATGGGTAGCTGAGACATGCTATGGAACCTCATCTCTCAACTGAGATAAGCACCCTTTCTTTTTTTCTTTTTGGTGGGGCAATGAAGGTTAAGTGACTTGCCCAGGGTCACACAGTGCCAAGTGTCTGAGGCTGGATTTGAACTCAGGTCCTCCTGAATCCAGAGCTAGCGCTTTATTCACTGCGCCACCTAGCAGCCCCTATAGGTACCTTTCTAAGATGGTTTGGTAATATAGCCTTACAATGCAAGGGACTAAGTTCTTCTGAGTGTTGTCAGATCTTATGATTTGCCTAAATCAATGAACCAGCAAGTATTTATTAAGTGTGGCAGACTTTGTGGTAAGTTCTGGGAATAAAGACTGGAAAAACAAAGTCCCTGCCCTCAAAGAGCTAACAGTCTAATAGAGGAGACAACAAGCAAATAATCAACAGTGGGAAGGCACAAGCATTAAGGGGTATCAGGAAGGGCTTCTTGTAGATGGTAGGACTTTAGCTGAGACTTGAAGGGAACCAGGAAAGTCAAGAAGAAAGATGAGGAAGAAAAGAGTTCCAGGCATAAGGGATAGCAAGTGAAAATGCTGGGAGTCAGGAGATAAGAGTGTGTTGTTTGAGGAATAGCAAGAAGGCCAGTGTCCCTGGATCACAGAGTACTTAGGGAGGGAGAATGAAAGAGGTAGGAGTACATTTTTCTTACCATGTCTAGATAGATAGATAGAGATATACACACATGTATTTATATATGTATATTTATGTATCATACTTCTTACACCTCTCAGCTCCAACAATCCATTTGCTAGCTTCACTGTCTTTGCCCTTGAAAGTATAATGATAAATGGAAATCCCAATTTACAAAACAAATAAATTATGGAGTGACTGTCTATACTAAAAGTATCTAGCATTTATATAACTTGAAGGTTTGCAAAGTGCTTTATAAATATTATCTAATTTTATCCTTATAACAACCTGGGTCGTGGGTGCTATCATTATTCCCATTTACAGGTGAGGAAACTGTGCTAAAACGATAAGTGACTTATCCTGGGGTCAAACAGCTAGGAAATGTCTAAAGTCACATTTGAACTCAAGTCTTTCTTATTCCAGGTCATCCTCTCTAAAGAATGGGTCATCTTAAAGAGACAAGACAAAAGACATTTCATTAAGCCTCACTTGATGAAATGATTAACAATCATTTCTTTCAGTAGTGCCATCCTCTGCCACATTGAGTGTTTATTTGTAAACTATGATAGATACTTGTCTTCAAGAAACAAAGATAAAATGTAAATAGTCAGTTAAAGAACAGAAATAGTCTTCCTAAAAGTATAATAGGTCTATTTTCAGATTCAAAGCAATGTGAGAATTTGTTTTGCTTGACTGTATATATTTATTTGGGGGCAGGAAGGAGAGTTTCTGAACAGTGATAGTGATGCAGAAAAATTAAAGGAAGAAACGAACATTAATGAAATATAAAAACATACAAAGAATGGAGCAGGAGACACAGACAAGCAATAAATTTAATATATACTTTAAAAAATCCAAAGTAATAGCCGTTAGTAACTTTATAATACAACTTGCTTTTTTATTCATTGTATATTGAAAAGCTCATACTTGTTAAGCATGGGTGTCCCAAAAAGTCTTAGTGTACTTTTAAGCTATTAAAGCTTGTACACTTTGCATATCTTTTTTATATTATACATCCTATGTAATCTCATGCAAATGACATCCCCATACTAGGTTAGTTTCCTTATCTTCATTCTTACTTTTCCAGCTCAAAATCTAGTAATTTTCTGATCTTAATACATAAAATGAAACACATATTTATATTATCCCTAGCCAATAACCTGGTCTGCCTTAAATGGCCATGTAAACTATGCTTGTCACTAGTGATCAGTGATTTTTAGACAATAAATGCCCATTTAGATGAATGCTGCAGTGAACCTTTTTATAAAGACAAGAATCCTTTTATCACATACACTTCCGAGTTTCCACCACTATGTTTTTCTTATCTCCCTCCTCCTCACCCTTTGCTTTGAGCATTATAACAAAAGATATTCCTTAAAAAGCAAGTTACCTGGATACCATAAATTGCTGCTACACACTTTTGCTAGCTACCAAAATATTAGGAGAACCTGAACTCCCGGTATTCTAGAAGCAGCTGGAATGAGTAAGAAAAACACACTTTTGTTAAAGTTACAATCCAGCTTCAAGACAAAAAAATGATCATTTAACTTACCTTGGCATGCTCAAACTCACAATCCTGCTATCCTTCAGTACTTGACGAAGTCTTATAAGAATACCTACACTCCGTGCAAAGCATATCATGTGCCTCGAGATAATAAGAGCTGGTATTTAGGTGGTACTTTAAAGTGTTACAAAGCATTTTAAATCCCGAGTGTCCCAAAAGTCTTAGTGCACTGTTAAGCTAGCTTTTGGAACATCCCTATGGTTTACCTTGTTTAAGCATCATTACAATGATGTGAAAGTGGTTCTATAGGTATTATTATTCATTATTGTTGTTTATTTGCTCAGTTGTGTTTGACTCCTTGTGACCCCACGAACCATAGCATTTGCCAGGCCCTTTTATCTTCCACTATCTCCCAAAGTCTATCCAAGCTATGCTCATTGCTTTCATGACACTATCTTTCATCTCATCTTCTGCCATTCCTTTCTCCTTTTGCCTTCAATCTTTCCCAACATCAAGGTTTTTTCCATTGTGTTCTGTCTTTTTATTATGTGGCTAAAGTATTTAAGCTTCAGGTTCAGTATTTGTCTTTCCAATGAATAGTCTGTATTAATTTAAGTATTGACTTATTGGATCTCCTTGTTGTCCAAGGGACTCTCAAAAGTCTTCTCCAGCACTACAATTTTTTTTGGAATTTGAAAGTGTCGATACTATGGTGCTCCGCTTTCCTTTTAGTCCCATCCTTCAGATAAGAAAACCAAGGCCCAGAAAAGTTGAGCAGACATATGGAGCTTGTGACAGTGACTAGATTCAAACCCTGGTGTCTCTCTCTCTTTTTTTTCCCCCAGGGCAATGAGGGTTAAGTAACTCGCCCAAGGTCACACAAGTGACTTAGTATCAAGTATCCGAGGCCAGATTTGAACTCAGGTCCTCCTGAATCCAGGGCTGGTGTTTTATCAATTGCACCACCTAGCTGACCCCCTGGTGTCTCTCTCTCTCTCTTTTTTTTTTTTTTCAGGGCAATGGGGGTTAAGTGACTTGCCTAGGATCACGTAGCTAGTGTCAAGTGTTTAAGGCCGGATTTGAACTCAGGTACTCCTGAATCCAGGGCCAGTGCTTTATCCACTGAACCACCTAGCTGCCCCCCTGGTGTCTCTTGATAGCAACTCTACGACTGTTTTCAGTATACCTCTCTTGCCCTGGTGGATTATTAGCAAATATGAATGGATTTTTCTCTGAGGAACGGTATGTAGTCACATTTTTTTTTTCACCTCTGATCTTCCATGAGCTCAATTCAGGGACTGTGTCAGGGGTATAAGGAAACAATATAAACTAAGCAGGGAAGAAAAAATAACAAGCAATTGTCAAACACTGGGAAAAGCTCAGAGGAAGTGGATAGATATCAGCCACTCTCTCCTGCAAGTTTGGTGAGTAACTAGTGAAAAAATAGATTCTTTACAGGGGAAAACAAGATGACAAAAATAAGCTTTTGACAAAGAGGATAAAAGCTAATGTTAGAACAGGCTTGGTGGGGAAAAAGGCATCAAAGCCATTTGCTCTGTTACAAGATGAATTTGGTCTGCAGATGACATAGTAGCCTGTTTTGCCTTCTCAGTCACCAGGATCCAGCAGAGTAAACTGGTGATTTTAGAGAAAGAGAAACATCCTTTTGAATCACAAGCATTAGAAGCCCCCACCACCAATGTCAACTCACCCCACATAACTATAATTGGTTATACTAGCTATCGAAGGGCTGGAGTTTTAGTCAGAGTACCTGGGTTTATCTCCTGACTTTTACTTATTGGAAGACAGGAGAATAAACTAGAAGACCTATAATTTCCCTTTCAGGCCTAAATCTATGATTCTAAAATCTGATTCAATAAATGAGCAGAGCCAGACCATTACTTAGTGAGGATCTGAAGATTTCTATACTCTACCCACTGAATCATATATATATATATATGTATGTATATATATATATATGTATGTATATATGTGTGTGTGTGTACATACACACATATGTATGCATATATATGTATATACATACACACATATGTATGCGTGTATGTGTGTATGTGTGTTTATATATACACAGACGCACATATAATAAGTCACTGGCAAATTCTAGCAGGAAACCTTGAGGGGAGTGACTATGTCATCATCAAAACTAAGTGAGATCAGCAAGTATTGATTATAAAGTGGCTGCCATGTCCTAGACTTTGTATTAAGTACTGGAGATAAAAAGGCAAGGAAAAAAAAAGGCTTTGCTTTCAAGGAACTTATAATTTGTAGATGGTAGTGGGGACAACATGAAAACACTATGTACAAAGGAGATATATACAGGATAAGTTGAAAACCATGCCAAAGGGAAGACCCTAGCATAAAGATGAACCAGGGGAAGATTTCTTGCATAAAGTGGGATTTTAGTTGAGCATCAAAGGAGGCAAGGGAAACCAGGAGATACAGATAAGAAAGGAGAGAATTTGGAGAATAGGGGAAAGCAAGTGATAATGCATGTAATCAAGAGCTTGAGTGTTTTGTGTGAGGAATAGCAGTGTCACTTATGTAAACGACAGTAAAAAGTAAGAAGACTGGAAAGAAAGGAAAGGGCCAAGTTGTGAAGGACTTTGAAAACCAGAGAATTTTATATTTAAGCCCCCAAATAATAGGAAGTCAATGGAGTTCACTGAAGAGGGGGGAGAAAAACATACACACTGGGTATGGATTCATTCTGGTAAGTTGGTTTTATTTTTATTTATTTATTTGGTTTTTTGAAGGGCCAAGAGGGTTAAGTGACTTGCCCAAGGTCACACAGCTAACAAGCGTCAAGTGTCTGAGGCTGGATTTGAACTCAGGTCCTCCTTAATCCAGGGCCACCTAGCTGCCCCCCTGGTAAGTTGGTTTTAAAAGAGGAAGGGGGGGTCAGCTAGGTGGTGTAGTGGATAAAAGCACCATCCCTGGATTCAGGAGGACCTGAGTTTAGGGTTCAAATCTGGCCTCAGACACTTGACACTTACTAGCTATGTGACCCTGAGCAAGTCACTTAACCCTCATTGCCCCACCAAAAAGAAAAAAAAAAAAGAGGAAAGGAACTGGGGAGGAAACCACTGGAAGAAATGGTGAAAAAAGAAAAAGAAACGAGTCGTTTTTCAGTCATGTCTGATTCCATCACCTCGTTTAGGATTTTCTTGGCAAAGATAGTGGAGTTGTTTGCCATTTCCTTCTCTAGCTATTTTTTTTTTTTTTTTTGGCATGGGCAATGGGGATTAAGTGACTTGCCCAGGGTCACACAGCTAGTACGTGTCAAGTGTCTGAGGTCGGATTTGAACTCAGGTCCTCCTGAATCTAGGGCTGGTGCTTTATCCACTGCGCCACCTAGCTGCCCCCTAGCTCATTTTATATATGAGGAAACTGAAGCAAACAGGATTTATTGGCTTGCCCAGGGTCCCATAGCTAGTAAGGTCTGAGACCACATTTGAACTCTGGTCTTCCTAACTCCAGGCCCAACATTCTATTCACTAAGCCACCTAGTTGCCCTACTATTTTTCAAAGCTGAGGTATGAAAGAAAAGTATATAAAAAAGGAAGAGTGTAAGTAAAATAAATTATAAAGGCAGCAAAAAATCCCCAACTAAACAACAACAACAAAAAAAAGAATTGATAAATGAGACTAGGACCTGTTTTTGTTAAACTAATTAAATATTCTGGCAAAGGGACTACAGACGTTTATCTCAAAAAATCAGTCATTATGACCAAAATGCATTTATACCAGGGATACAAGGATTGTTCAATATTATAAATATAATTAACATAATCATAATGAAAACAAGCCCCTCAAAAACCACCTTTCTCAACAGATGTAGAAAAACCCTCATTTATGTTAAAAAAACAAACAAAACCAAACCCTACAAAGTATAAACAGAGAGAACTGTTTTAATATTTTTTAAAAAGCATCTGTCTAAAACCAAAAGTAAGTACTCCTTGCAATGGATAAACACTACAAGCTTTACCAATAAAGAAAGGACTAAGACAAGGATGACCCCTTTCTCTGCTATTATTTGCTATAATTATAGAAATTCTAGCAATGGCAATAAAAAGAAAAAAAGTAATTAAAGACACAGAGATAGCTAAAGATGAAATAAAACTACCCCAATTTGTTGATGACATGATGGTTTATTTAGAAAATCCTAGGAAATCAAGAAATAAACTAATTGAAACAATTAATAGCTCCATCAAGGTTGCAGGCTGCAAGATAAACCCACTAAAATAAACATTTTTATATAATGATGACCAAATAAAAAAGGCAATAAAAGAGAAATCCCATTCACAATAATAAAATGCATTAAATATTTGTGATTTAATATACCAAATCAAATTCAATAGTGATATAGATTCAGCTATAAAACACTCCTTAAAGAATTAAAAAGAAAACATTTAAATGACAATACTACCTAAAGTTAATTTATACACTGATCAAATTTAACCTCTACCAAACTATCAAAGGGCTAAACAAAATAACCACAAAATTCATTTGGAGGAAAAACAGATATAAGCTATCAAGGAAAATGGTAAGAAAAGGGTAGGAATGAAAGGGAAATAGCATTTTCAGGCCTCAAACCATATTATAAAGCATTAATCATCAAATACCTTTGGTACTGGTTAAAATTTAGATAAGTAGATCATTGGAAGAACTAGACAAGAAGGAATCAGAAATAATTGTACTCAATAACCCAATGTTTAATAAAGCTAGGGAAAAACTCACTGTTTCATTGGAACTGCAGGGACAACTAGAAATCAGTCTAGAAGAAACTCAACTTAGCCAGCATCTTACCCCATATTCCACAATAAATTCAAAATGGACATATTATATAGTAAATACCATACCATTAAAATAAATTTAGAAGGGAAGTAGGTCATGTACTTTTCATAGATGAGCAGGGAATGAATTTTTAACCAAACAAAGGGTGGAGACAATTTGGGGGGGGGGGCGTGTTTGTTTTTGCAGGGCAATGAGGGTTAAGTGACTTGCCCAGGGTCACACAGCTAGTAAGTGTCAAGTGTCTGAGGCCACATTTGAACTCAGGTCCTCCTGAATCCAAGGCCAGTGCTCTATCCACTGTGCCCTGGGGACAATTACAAAAATAAAAGAGATGACTGACTACATGAAATTGAAAAGCTGATTACATAAACAAAATTAATGCATTTCAGATATGAAGGGAAGCAAACAACTAGGGGGAAAATCTTTCTATCAAGTATGTCTGATAAGCATCTGGTATCCAAGATACAAAGTCAAGTAACAGAAATATAAAACTAAAAGCCATTCTCCAAGTCAACAAGCTTACTATAAGCCAGGCCCAGGGCTAAATGCTGAAAATACAAAGATAAATCACAATTCCTACCCCTCAAGAAGTTACCATTCCATTGAGAGAGACAACACATAGACCAATTAGGTAGATAGAAGATATGTATAGAGTAGATGGAATCAAGCAATTAATCTATTGTGGAATAATTTAATTAAGTACCTACTATGTGCCAGGCACTATTGCAAGCAAAGAAAGGTAAAAGATAGTGCAGGATCTGAAAGAAATCAAAGTCTAATAGAGGAGACAACATACAAATAACTACATTAAAAACACATTACATACATGATAAATTGGAAATAATCAACAGAGGGAGGGCACTGCAAGTAAGAGGGATCCGGAAAGGTTTTCTAGAGAAGGTGGGATTTAGTTGATTCTTTTTTTTTTTAGTGAGGCAATTGGGGCTAAGTAACTTGCCCAGGTTCACACAGCTAGTCAGTGTCAAGTGTCTGAGGACAGATTTGAACTCAGGTCCTCCTGAATCCAGGGCTAGTGCTCTATCCACTGTGCCAGCTAGCTGCCCCTGGTTTAGTTGATTATTAAAAGAAGTCAGGTAGACTAGGAGGTTGAGGTGAAGAGGGAGAGCATTCTAGGCATGGAGAAGGCATGAGCAGCTTGGCAGGGAAGTCATGAGGGAAGACACGGGGAGAGGTCTCCTACTACTGGAGTAGGTGGGATCTGAGCTGAATCTTGAAGGAAGTTAGGGAAACTTAAAAGTGGAAGTGAGGGAGTATAGCTTTTCAGGTTAGGGGATAGTTAGTTCAAAATGCACAGAAACTGAAGATGGAATTTCATATTTGAGGAACTATGAGTAGATGAATGTTGCTGGAATGTAGAGTATGTTGAGAGTAAATTATAAGACTGAGAAGGTAGCGAAGGGGTTAAGTTATAAAATGCTTTAAATGTCAAATAAAGGAGGCAGCTAAGTGGTATAATGACTAGAGTGATGAACTTATAGTTGAGTCTGATTTCAAATTTTATCTCAGACATTAGTTGGACAAGTCACTTTTAATATTGCAAAGCACACAGGGGCAGCTAGGTGGCGCAGTGGACAAAGCACTGACCCTGGATTCAGGAGGATCTGAGTTCAAATTTGATTTCAGGTGCTTGACACTTACTAGCTGTATGACCCTGGGCAAGTCACTTAACCCTCACTGCCTGGCAAAAACAAAACAAAAACTTTAACAATTTTAAAAATAAAATAAAATATTGCAAAGTACTTACATGTGTTAACTCATTTGATTCTCAGAACTTGTAAGGTAGTTGCTATTATTATCCTCATTTTACAGATGAGAAAAGTGAGGTACAGAGAGGCTAAGTGACATGTCACATAGCTGGAAACTGAGGCAACAATCACATTCAAGTCTTTTTGACTCTAAGTCCTGCATTCTATCTACTACACCACTTAGTTGCCTTAAACTTAAGCTTTTCCCTTCTCGGTTTCCACATCTGTTAAATGGGTATAACAGCACCTACCTCACAGGATTGTTATGAGGTTTAGTCAGTCAGTAAATAAACATTTATTAAATACTTACTATGTGCTAGGTATTGTGCTAAGCTCTGGGGATAGAAAAAAGAGGTAAAAGATAGCACCTACTTTCTTTCTTTCTTTTTTGTGGGGCAATGAGGGTTAAGTAACTTGCCCAGGGTCACACAGCTAGTAAGTGTCAAGTGTCTGAGGCTAGATCTGAACTCAGGTCTTCCTGAATCCAGGGCCAGTACTCTATTCACTGCACCACCTACTTTCTTTTTTTCTTTTTCTTTTTCTTTTTTTGGCGAGGCAATTGGGGTTAAGTGACTTGCCCAGGGTCACACAGCTAGTAAGTATCAAGTGTCTGAGGCTGGATTTGAACTCAGGTACTCCTGAATCCAGGATCAGTGCTCTATCCACTGTGACACCTAGCTGTCCCACACCTACTTTCAAAGTACTCCCAAGTCAACTAGGGGAAACAACATGCAAAAAATTATATACAAGATAGATTTGATATTATAAATAAAGGGAATTAAGAATCGAGGATGAGATAGAAAGGCTTCCTGGAAAGGGTTAGCTGCAAATTAAAGGGAACGAGGGAAACCAGGTGGTGATTAGAAGCATTCCAGGCACGAGGAACAGTCAATGAATATGCCTGGAATCAGGAGATGGAGTGGTTCCACTGGAGAAACAGTGAAGAGGTCTGAGTCAGTAGCACTGCAGTTAAGTGAGGGAGGGGGAGAAGAGGTTTAAGATGTAAGAAGACAGAGGAAGGGGAGCAAGTTACAAAGGGCTGTGAATGCCAAATAGGGGATTTTATATTTGATCCTGGAGACAACAATAGGGAGCCCTTAGAGTTTACTGAGTAGGGGGTGCGACATGAGGAGACCAGCACTTTAGGAAGATCACTCTGGCAGCTGAATGGCAGGTGGATAGGAGTATGGAGAGACCTGTGGCTGGCAGACCCATCAGCAGGCTATCGATGGCCCCAGGATCATGTCTGCCCATGGACCAGAAGTCCTTAGGGCCCTCTAGTGTGGGTCAGTTCAGATTGCTGAACATGTTGGTCTGAGCCTTGGTGGGTTATCAGACTCCCTCATATCCACAGTCATAGCAGACTGTACTGTGGGTTTCCAACCACCCTGCAGCCTTCCTCATTTGAGCATTCTGGTCTTTCTGCCCCCAAGGATAGAATGCTGCAGGCTTCTGGCTTTGTTTAACTATGCTCAAATTGGCTTTTCTAGTGGTACCTCTGGCTATCTATCGATGTAGTCTTATGCTGGATGAATACACTTCCTGCAGTTTCTCTTTGTACTTCTTGATCATTATTCAGTCTGGTGCTATTTTTAGATTGTTGCTGAAATACGTGTGAAACCTGGGCTTCTCTCCTACAATGGTAGCCATCTTAACCAGATCAGTTTGTTTTCCTCAAAGATACCCCCACCCCCACCCTTCCAAAATTCTCTTATTTCTGTGAAGAACAATACTCTCATTCTCATGACCCAGGTTTGTAACCTTAGTGTCATGTTTGGCTCCTTTTGCTCCCCCTCTCCCCACATATCAAAGCAGCGGTTAAGTCAAATCTCTTCCTTTCTCTCTCTACATCTCTCACATCCAGCCCCGTTATCTCTACTTACACAGCCACCAATTTAGTTCAGCCCCTTCCTTCATTGTCTCTCCCTCGATCTATTGCAACAGATTTCTAATTAGTCTCTCTTCCTTGAGCCTCTTGCATCTCCATATCATCCTCCATACTGCTAGCAAAGCACAAGTCAGACCACATCACTTTCCCACTTAAGAATAATAATAGCATTTATATAATGCTTGATGGTTTGCAAAGAGCTTTATAAATATTCTCTCATTTTATGCTCACAACAACCCTGGGAGGTAGGTGCTATTATTATCCCCATTTTAGATTTGAGTAAATTGAGGCTGAGAGAGGTTTAGTGACTTGCCCAGGGTCACAGAGCTAGGAAGTGTCTGAGGCTAGATTTTAACTAAGGTCTTCCTGACTCCTATTCTAACATAGTACCCATCTGCCCAAAAAATACAGTGGCTCCCCATTATCTTTAGGGTAAAATATAAAATTTTCCATTTTATATTTAAAGACCTTTACAACTTGGCCCCAAATAACCTTTCCAACTTCCCCTTCATATGTTCTTTGGTCCAGTCAAATTGGCCTTCTTGTTCCCCACACAAAGCACTCCATCTTCCATCCCAGTAGTTTTGCTCAGGCTGTCCCTCATGCCCGGAATACAAACCCTCCTTACCATTTAGTAGCCCTTCTTTTCTTCAAAACTCAACTTAGATGGGGCAGCTGGTGGTGCAGTAGATAAAGCACTGGCCCTGGATTCAGGAGTACCTGAGTTCAAATCCAGCCTCAGACACTTGACACTTATTAGCTGTATGACCCTGGGCAAGTCACTTAACTCCTATTGCCCCACCAAAAAAAAAAAAAAAAGAAAAGTAAATTAACACCAAAAAAAAACCACCAAAAAACCTCAACCCAGGCTCCATTTTTTTTCCCCATGGAGGTTTATAGAAGTTGTAATACTTTCTCCTTCCTCTATGGATTTTTGACACAACTGCATTTGTTGCAAAGTACTTATTCATTGAAGTGGCTCCTTTCTTCAAATGTTTGTTTGCCTGTTCTTCCTCAATTGGTTTTTAATTGTCTTTATCGATTACTCTTCATATTTTTCTGTGGTATCCTTCTGAAAATATGTTTCTTAACTGTTAAACTCATCCTTTTCCTACTGTAAGCCCAGCACTGTTGTACTTCTCCAGCCCTCCAGCCCATTCTGAGTTCTTAGAATAAGGGTGTTGGATGAAATCTGTGGCTTTCAAAGAGTGAGTCTGACTGGAACAGTGCCACAGGGAGAATTGGAGATGCCACTGCAGTTACACCTTTCCCAATTCTACCTTTCACTCTGAGACTGACCTTCCTTCAGAGACTGATCTTTGGGGACTTGTCAAAAATCAATTAGGGAAGGATCTCCCAGGACAGTACTGATGCAACACTTTGAAAAACCTTTGCAACAGGACTTTGGGTCTCTTCTCTACCCTTCTTTCATTCTTATTGACTGCCTGCTTCTATTAAAGAGTATAGCCATAACTGTCTCTTCCCTCCTCCATAAGCTTCTTTCCTAGGCTGAATATTCCTCAATGTCTATCTGTTTTCCTTGCTAGAGTCCAAAGGCTGATTCCCGGGCCTCACTGTGTCCTGGGAGCACAGATCCCAGGATACTGACCAAGGGTCAACTTAAAAAGAGGGGCTTCATGAAGGGCTCTGAAGGATAAGGCAAAAAAGCTGGAGCTGGGGGTGGGGTGGTAAAGAGGAGGCTTGGGTACTGAACAGTAAGAGCTACCCTACTCAGAAGACTTTAAAGGAAGAGACAATTTTCACGTGTTCTTCTGAACACGTGCCTTGTTACTTTGACAGCTGTCCTTGAACTTCCATATATTCTTTATCCCCTCCCCCTCCCCAGCTATTCACTGCTCACAAATGCAACAGCCACATGTGCTGGCTTAGATGAGACTGAAATTGGATCTCAAGTCTCTGGCTGTCCCTTTTGCTTTGCATCCCCCCCCCCCCCGCCCCACCTCACTGAATATAGGTGACCAAAAACCAATTCTGAGATGGCTATTTCTAATCTTGTGAGTTTGAGAGCTCCTGGATCTGAGTGATGATTTCCTATGAGGAGGACACCCCCAGAACAAGTTCCTGGAGGGACACAGTCACCTCCAGGAGGACGAGGACCTGAACAAAGTTACTCAAGTGAGTGCAGAGCTGAAGTAAAGATGATATTACCATCAGTAGTTTGAAAAAGTAGTTCATTTTTTAATCTTTTAAGTATCAAGCTCCCAGAGAGTATAATAAGAATTATGGGTTACTGTATTTCATATTTTAAGTATTTGTCAATGAGGGCTCATGAGTCATTTGTGTTTTAAGAATTTTTTATGGTAGAGAAAATAAATAGCTGTCTTATGCCTGACCTACTTTGTACATTGATTACTTTTCTAGAAATGCCCCTGTTAATCCCTTTTAGGGATATCCTAGATATGAGTCATTCCTAAACTTTGTTTAAGAGACTGTCTTAGAAATTCCTGGGGTTGGGGCAATATGAGTCAGAAAAGTTAGAGAAAAATCCTGACTCCTTTCATTTGGTCCAGGCTCCCCCAGAAAATGAATCTGGTATGCTTGGGCTCAGAGCCAAGGCCCCTTAAGTGGGTGGGAGCTGAATATTCCCCCTGAGCCCTGGGGTTTTCTTGTATACACTACTTAATGCTATTTCCTCCTGGATATTCTTTCTCACCTTGGCCTTTAGATTATAGGGTTTGAGGGGGAGGGCAGCTAGGTGGTGCAGTGGATAAAGCACCAGTCCTAGATTCAGGAGGACCTGAGTTCAAATCCAAACACAGACACTTGACACCTACTAGCTGTGTGACCCTGGGCAAGTCACTTAACCCTCATTGTCCCACAAAAGATTATAGGGTTTGTTTCACACCCTGAAAACTCATATTACTTATTCTCTTCAGATAACTCAACAATTCACTTTTTGCTAGCTATAGAAATAATCTAATAGGGCACTAGGTGGCACAGTGGGTAAAGTGTCAGGCCTGGAGTCAGGAAGACTCACCTTCCTGAGATCAAATCTGGCCTCAGACACTTACTAGTTGTGTGATTCTTGGGCAAGTCCAGTTTCCTTATCTATAAAATGAACTGGAGAAGGAAATGGAAAACTACTTCAGTATCTTTGTCAAGAAAGCCTCAAAGGAGATCACAAAGGGCAGACATGACTAAAAAGCGACTAAAATTTTTCCTATAATCCCAAAATCACTCCTGGGCTCCAAACCATTCAAATGGTTGATCACCTTCTGGTAAATAAAGTTGGGAGTCTTTAGCTTGGCATTCAAGATCCTACACAAACAAGTATCAGACTACTCTTGGCTTTATTTCATACTACTCCCCTCAAACTCCAAACAAACCAGATTATTCAGAATCTTCAATGCATTTTCTATACTAACCCACCTCTGTACTTTCCTCCAGTTTTTTTCAAGTTGGGAAAAAGCTGACCAAAGGTCAGCACAGTGCTTTACACATAGGAACGGGATAAATATTTCTTGAAGTTAAAGCTGAAACTAAATAAACAAACAAACAACAAAAAACAAACAAACCCTAAAGGTTAAAAAAGAAACCACAAAGCAGTTACATTTTAAAGTTTTAAAGATGTTGACACCTTTTGATTTTCATTTTGACCAAACCCTGAGCTGTCATGAGAATGTTTTTTTTTTTTTTTTAGTGAGGCAATTGGGGTTAAGTGACTTGCCCAAGGTCACACAGCTAGTAAGTGTTAAGTGTCTGAGGCTGGATTTGAACTCAGGTACTCCTGACTCCAGGGCCAATGCTCTATCCACTGCGCCACCTAGTTGCCCCAAGAATCTGTGACTGTAATAGAAGTATATTCATCTGTGCTGTGACTCTGATGTCCCTGGTGCTGCTCCTATTCAAAGTCACCAGTTTACATCAGGGGAGCCACTGTGAATTGCAAAAATTTGGTATCACCCACCATGTGGACCAAATCATTCAGGAATCAATCCTTTCAAAGGGTTAAGGCAAAGTCTGGAATTTGTGGTCTTCATTCCCTTCCATATTCAGTTACTCTAGAGGACTGTTACATTGGTTTTTGTTTATTTTTGTTTGTTTGTTTTTGCAATTTTTCTTTTTGCATTTTTTTCTTTTTCTCCTTCATTGACACCTATGCCAGCCTTCTTGAAGCCAGATAAGGATTTTCCAGTAAGGCCCCTAAAGTCATTTGAATGATAGAGGATCCTCTAGAAGACCTTTAGGATCCTACCACTAAGGGGAGGGATGCAGTAGGAAAAATAACTATGAATGCCTTTGATTTGAAAGGTTAGCTAGGGAATTTCCCACCCCTCCAAAAGACAAGCAAACTGTCCCTGATAGTTAATTGGGTCAGGGGGCTAAAGCTCAAGACATTGATATTGCTTCCTGGTTATCTAAGGGCACAAAAGATGCTAGATCACAAGGAGTCAATGTCCTTCAGACTTGGCCGATGTCCCAGATGAGTTTCTGACCAGATGATTTTCTAAATGAAGAAGGGGGAGTATATCTATCTGAGCCAAATGTATCCTTGTTGAATATTCATTTCATACTATGGCTAAGTAAATTTATTTTCAATGTTCCAATAGTATCTCATTTAATTCAAATCATTAATCTAAGCTACCAGACTGTCCTGAGTTAGGCCTGGCCTATGACAAGATCTCTTGGAACATCCACATCTTATTCTCATTGAAGGATTATTTTTTTTTTTAAGGAAACTCCAGGTGATTAAAAATCTGTAAATGACCTAGTAAGCTATAAGAAAACAGTGTGATTATTTTCACTATTTCATGAATAGGACATAACACTGTAAACAATATCATGTAGCTAGTTAGCTTTGTCACTGGATATTGGGCCATTAGGTGGTTATGGCATGACGAATCACAGGAGGTTAATATTTGCTTAAATAAAGTATTAAAATAATAATAATTTTGTTTTTAGTTTTATTCTATAGCAATGTTACATTATAACAACATACCATTATATAATATTGTATGTACTATGTAAAGCCTATTTGCGTCCATCACACATTTTTATATTTCCCTGTTGGGTCACCTATATTTTTAATTTTTTTTGAAGATTGTTATGTTCCAAGGCTGGCACTGGGAGGATTTCTATGTTTGAAAAGTTGGGTCTTTGTGCCAGAGAGAAGCTGAAATTGTTAAAAGCAGTACAGTTTTCCAAATGTAATCCTATATTTGTGTGTGTATGTATACATACATACAAATATATATATATTTGTGTGTGGTATATATTATATGTATGTATCATGTATGCATATATTATAGATACATTCCATGTGTTTATATCTGTAATATATACATAGATGAGCATATACACATACATATAAACATACATCTATTATATATGTGTACATACATATGGAGGGATAGAGAAGGGGGAGAGAGAGAATGAGAGAGAGAGAGAGAGAGCAAGAGCAAGAGAGAAAGACTGGACCTATGATTTCAATGACAGGAAACTTCCAATGAGAAAATGCCTTCTCCCAATTCAGATTGACACCTGCATATATATATATATATATATATATATTTCACTGTAAAGTAATTTCATTGCCATATTTGCAACAATAATAACAACGGTTAGGATTTATATAGCTTTTAACACTTGCCAAGTGCTTATTTTTACATACATTATCTCATTTGATCCTCACAAAACCCCTGGGAGGTAGATGTTATTATTATTATGCCCATTTTAGAGATGAGGAAACTGAAGCTTAAAGAGGTTATGTGGCCGGAAAATGTCCAAGGCAGGATTTAAACCTAGATCTTTCTAATTCCAAGTCCAGTGTTCTATCTATTGTACAACCAACTACCCCTATAATACAGCAGGCACTAGTGGAGGACTAGGGGGAACCATTAAAGGCTTCCTACAGAAAGTGGGATTTGAACCAAGTGCAAAAGAAGATAGGAATTCCAGGAGGCATCACTGAGAATGCAGAGTGCTTCGGGCATAGGGAATAACCAATGAAAAGGCACAAGGACATAAAAAAGACCAGTGTCGCTAGATCATAAAGTAGTGGAGATCACTGGGTCATGAAGAGAAGTAAAGCGTGAGAGGCCTGGGAGGGTCGGAAGTAACAAACATGGTATTTTATATTTGCTATGCTTTAGGAAAATTACTTTGGCAGCTGAGTGAAACGATAGACTAGAGTGGAAAAAGACTTGAAGCAGAGAGACCGACCAGTAAGTTACTGCAATAATCCAGGCATGAGGTAATGATGGCCTGCACCAAGACTGTAGTTGTATGTAAGAAGAGAAGGGACCTTGTGGGAGATGTTATGAAGGTAGAAATGAGAAATAACAAGACTTAAGAGATGAGATATGTGGAATGTGTTCAAGTGAGGGATGACATTGAGCTTATAGGCCTGTGTGACTGGAAGGATGGTGGAAAATGGTGTTTTATAAGTTGTGTATTTATATATTTTATATATATACATAGACAAATATACATATATACATACAAACACATATATTCATACATTTATATTTACAAGTATCTATAAAGTTCTGACTATGTGCCAGACACTGTGTTAGGTGCTTGGGATACAAATACAGAGAATAAAACATTCTAAAGGACAAATATGTAAATAGGTGTGTGCAGAATCAGTATAAAGTCAATAAATACAAAGTGGTTAAATATAAAGTCATTTGGGAAGGAAGGCCCTAGTTTGTGGGAACCAGGAAAGGCTTTGTATAAAAGGTAATTTAGCTTGAGCTACTCCTTGAAGGAGGAGAAGGATTCTATGAAGCTGACTTGGGTAAGGTGAAAGTGCTGTTCAGACGTAGGAGACAGTACAAAGTGATTCTATTTCACAGACTCTTCACCATCCTGGTCACCCTCTTCTGGACATGCTCCAGCTTATCACTGTCCTTCTTAAATTGTGGTTCCCAGAACTGAACAAAATACTCTAGATAAGGCCTGACAAGGGCAGAGTACAGTGGAACTGTCACCTCCCTATTCCTGGAAGTTGTACCTCTCTTAATTCAACCCAAGATCACATTAGCATTTTCAGCTGCCACACCACACTGCTGATTCATATTTCGTTTGCAGTGCACTAAAACCCCAGGTCTTCTTTTTTCAGAACAACTGCTGTCCCTAATAGGAATGTTGGGAAGACAAATGTTTATTAAGCTCTTATTAGGAAACAATTTTACTCTTGAGGAGCTTATACTTCTTATTAGATTCAGCCCAGTGCTCTAGCCAATGAAGATCAACTATCACCTGTATGCAGATATCTCCTATATCTCTTTACACAGCCATACTCTCTTGGTTAAACTCCACCACCTCATTTGTTGTTGTTGTTGTTGTTCAGTTGTTTCAGTTGTGTATGACTCTTTATGACCACATTTGGGGTTTTCTTGACTGGATACTGGAGATGGTTTGCTATTTCCTTCTCTGGCTCATTTAAAGAAATATTTTGGGGGTTATATTTTAAGTTCCAAACTGTCTCCTTCCCTCCCCACCCCACCACCAGAGAAGGCCACCATTTAACACACACACAAACACATACACACATGTCCTTCATTGGTCCTTTGTAGTTGATTTGAATATTTATAATACTCAGAAGAAGTTAGTTGATCACAGTTATTCTTCAAATAATATTGCTATCACTTTGTACAATGTCCTCTTGGTTCTGCTCATTTCACTCTTCATTATTTCATACAAGTTTTTCTTTGTTTTCCTAAAATCAACCTTCCATTTCATTTTATAGATGAAGAACTGAAGCAAACAGGGTTAAATGACTTTCCCAGGGTCATACAACTAGTTAAGGCAAGACTTGAACTCATGAAGGTGAGTCTTCTAGACTTCAGGCATGGTGTTTGATCCACTGTGCCACCTAGCTGCCCACATTAAAAACTGCCTATTGGGGGTAGCTAGGTAGCACAGTGGATAAAGCACTGGCCCTGGATTCAGGAGGACCTGAGTTCAAATTTGGCCTCAGACACTTGACACTACTAGCTGTGTGACCTTAGACAAGTCACTTAACCCTCATTGCCCAGCAAACAAACAACCCCACAGCCCCCAAAAACAAAACAAAACACCTGCCTATTGGACATTTCCAACTGGATGTCCTAAAGGCATCTTAAACTCAACATGTCCAAAATAAAATTTACCATTTCCCCCCCACGTCTCTTCTAAACATTTCAATTTCTATTGAGAGTACCACCAACCTTTCCAATCACTTAGGTTCACAACCTCAGAGTCATCTTTAATTTTCCTTAAGCACAGATCTGACCAAGTGATTCCCCCTACTCTACCAACTCCAGTGACTTCCTAATATCTATAGAATAAAACAAAATTTACTCTACTTAGCTTTTAAAGTCCTACAAAGCCTGGTCCTAACCGGTCTCTTCAGCTTCCTTAGCCATTAATCCCCACTTCAGACTCTATGATCCAGCCAAAATGGCCTTGTCTGTGTTTTTTACACAAAACAATCCACCTCCTGTCTTTGTACCTTCTTTCTAGATGTTTCACATGCACACTCTTAATGGCACTCATCCATTGCCATTAAGTTGAAATCACCTGTTTGTAGGAGCTTTTGTTCCTTTAATGTAGGTCTAGGAGAACTTTATTAAGTCCTCTATTCATAATGTGGAACAATCCTTCAAATTCTGACAAGTAGCTAATTCAGGGGTAAGAGTCAATTTTCTAGTGACCCTGAGTGATTATGACCCCATAATGGAGAAGAAGACCTCAATCCTAGGGCAGCAGTATATGTCAGGAGACACTGGAAGATGGTAGTTACCAGAAGGAAAAACTGCTTGGCAACCTAGCCACCCCCAAGTTATCTCACTGGAGGGAATCTCTAAGTTTTTACTATAACTCAAAACAGACTTTACAAGTCCCTGGAGAAGGTGAAGGATTGCCTGATGGTTGGTAGAGAGTGTCCTTGATTATCAATGGGTCTTAGATACAAATGCTTTCTGTATTTTTTCATCATGGTAAATAAAACCAGCTCTAAGTTTAATGCATTTGTTAGCCTAAGTGCTTACATGGTCATTGAGGGACTTTTGTGGGGGAGCAAAACAAGCCAGTTACAGATATCTCAGGGTATCCCTTAGATACAAGAACCAAGAGACATTTTGTTAAAGTCCCCCAAATTGAACCCAGGCTCTTCATGTCAAGAACAATTGTCTAACATGTCTAATATGCTTTTTATGTCCAGGGCCAGGCCTTTTGACACCAGGGTTTCAACATGATTCCTATGGGGAGCCAATAGAATGGCAGAGATAAAGCCTATTGTCACCACCAGAGTTCAAATGAAAACCAAAAGAGCTAGTAACAAATTGCCTCAAATCATATAATTAAATTATCATTAGATAGCATTAAAACAAAAACTGAAAGCCATATTATTCATAAATATTAGTCCATTTGGTCCTTACAGATGCACTATGAGGTATTTAACAAACCTTTATTAAATACCCACTGTGTATAGAGTATTATGCTTGGTTCTAGAGGCAGGAGTCCCTGCCTCCATTGAACTGACCATCTAGTAAGGGGCTATGACATATGCAAATTATTCTAAAATAAGATAACACTCTTGAAGGGCTAAAATTCTAGCTATACTGTCTAAAATATCTAATGAGTGGTCACCAATAAATTATAAGCTTTAGCAAGAGTTAGGCTTTTAAGCATTTATTAAGGAGAATAAGAATTTGGTAAAGAGAGAGAGAAAGGCCTAGATTCCTCTATCTATTAAAGGGAGAGCGCATTCCTAGCTCCCTTCTCCACCCAAGTCCTCAGGAAAGAGAGCGAGCAAGCGCACCAGCCTCCCCCTTCCTCCTCCCACAAGCCAACGTCACTTCCTGACACCAAAGAAAGCTGCATGGTCTTGCCCTCAGAGGCCCTCTCCTCATGTTGGAGCTTTCCTACAGTAAGTCTCCAGCTGGTAGCTTCATTCCAATCATTACAACACAATAAATGCCTAAGGGAGATGGAAACAAAGTGCTATGTGAAGCCCAAAGAGAAAAAAGGACAATATACAAGGAGACAAAAAAGAAGGCTTTATCATAAGATGGTGTTTCAGTTGGACAATACAGCATGGTGAGGAATTCAATAGGCAGAGGGAGAACAAGGACTTCTGGGACCAAAGAGCAATGAGTATGTATTTATTTCCCTGGGTCATTGTAGTATGTGTCCAGGGGGCAGTTGATTCTGAGGGCAAGGTATGTGGATGGGAGCAGTATGAGATAAGGTTAGAAAGGAAGGGTAGGGCTAGACAGCAGAAGATGTTGAATGCCAAGCTAAGAAGTTTGAACTTGACTTGATCCATAACAAGGAGCCCCTGTGGAGCTATGATGTGAACATTATTATCCCCATTTTACAGATGAGAAATAGAGAGGTGAATTGATTTGTTTAAGGTAAGTGACAGAGCTAAGATTTGAATTAATACCTCCCAACTCCAAGTCCACTGATATTTTCACTTCATTATTTATATAGCACTTTGTAAATCTTAAAAGCACTATAAAAATGTGAGTTGCTAAATTGTAATTTAAAAGTGCCTCTCCTAGAAAATGATTCCACTAGAAATGACTTTCCTCAGAATTAAATCTTTTTAACCTGTCTGAAAACAAAAATCTTACCAGATAAGATATATTCATTTTGGTGATCATTTTTTCTCCTTCTATGTCAACTGACAATTGATTCTCGAGATAATTTTTTCTAAAAAATTATGAAATTGCTCAAGGAAGACTTTGTGATCATGAGACAAACTTAAAATAATACCAAAGTGAAACATATTGAAAATCTATGGTATAAGAATTCAAATTGATTATGATAAAAACTAGGAAAGAAAGAGAGAAAGAAAGAAAAAGAAAAGGATACACCAAACATCTCTTAGAAGACAATGCCTGTAAATCATTTTTATCAATGCAAGTCCAACAGAAGTCACTTGTTTCCTTGAATTTCTGAAAGTACAGGGCCCATTTGACAATGATTTGCAGACACCTTGTAAACAAACATCAAGGTTATTCAGTATCAAGCAAATATATTTTGCTAAAAATAGTAATGTTGTTCAGACTTTCTGACCAAAATCCATTCTCTTCAAAAACAGAACTACAAAGATATAATGTTAAAAGGAGGTTAGTTTTAATGTAAAATATTAGAACTTTTTGCTATAATATCATCAATGAGCCAAGCCTTCTCAAGATAGTGATATCTTGAAAACATTTTTATCAATATAGAATTGACCTTCACCATCCGTGCTTAAGGTCACCATGTATCAGACCATTATAATCTTGAAGAAACTGAAACATAGAGAAAGATAGGCACCTTCCCTCAGGTCATAAATCAAAATAATAAGGCTCAGGGAATAAGCAACTATCTATAAACTCTGATGATTAAAATTCTGATCCATTCTCTAGCTATAAACTTCGTGGGTGATTCTACCAGCATTTCATGTCTTTAGTGTCTCAGTTTCCTCATTTGTACAGTGAGTTGAAATGTTTGTCACAATGTTTAATTGGCAGCTTTGACTCTCACTGTCTTGTGTGATTCCTCTGGTAGGGACACTAGTCAATGTTCCTTGCTTATGTCATCATCCTTCCTCTCTTAAGCCCTTGCCCCCAGTGTTGACAGGAGAAAGAAAAAAGACAGCAGCTCTGGAAGCTGGAAACATGTAGCTGTCTCTTTCATAAAATTCTGACTAAGGATGACTAAAGCAAACTAACAAGGAATAGAGGGACTCATTTACATCCCTCTTGGTTCCTGCATGAAGAGGGAAAAAAGCCCTCCTCGATGTTTAGACAAAGGCAAGCTAACTCTTAGCCTTTAGGAACCTGGAAGACTCCAGATTAAAGGCATTTTGTTTCCAGAATGTGATAACAAGTCATCTAGTGAGTTTTCTCTGTCTTTGGCTTTACAGCCTCACACCTGGTCAATGTCATCTGTATCTTTCAAAAATGGAGGGTGTGTGTGTGTGCAGAAATAACCATATTTCTTTTATAAGAAAATCCCCTTGTTACAATAAAAGCAAGATTAAAATTTCCAAATGCTTTCATATTCTTCCATACTTATGACCACTAGGTAGGTAATGAATCCAAATGGCAAAAATTTAATTTTCCAATTCAGCATGAAATTACTGTAAATAGCTGTTCTTGAGACTATAAGTGATGGAGATTCCACTATAACAAAGAGCAACCTATACCGAAATTAAAAACAAAACAAAACCACCAAACCTTTAAATTAACATTTAATGAATATGCCTGAGTAAAACCACACAGAAATCTCTGTTCTAAGCACAGGTAACTTGATGGCATTTTATAGAGATAGACAGACAGACAGAGAGATAGATATGCTCACATGTATGTTTAAAACATCTTACAGCTAGATTTTAGTATAAAAAGATATTGAAACAGGCATCTTGATACTTTTTAGCTAATCTTTCAAAAGTTTAATCCTAAGTATAAAATATAGCTACAATGTTAAAAGTATTCAATCGGTATTCTCATCCAGAATAAATGCCAAAATAATTCCAAAATATACTAAGTATTCCAGAATTCTAGTAAAAGGAGAATATTGATGAACACAAATTTTTGTGTAGCATTAACTGAGCTAAGCCAGGAAACAAATGGGGGGCAAATGCCAAATAAAACATTTCTAGGGAATGCCATTTTAAGTGCTCACATAAGAACAGTTGGCTCACGGAAATATTCTCTCCTATACAATCCACAAGTTATAGTCCACAACTGCACTAATCCTGTGGCAATGGCCAAACAGCTTGATTAAGTGAAGATGGGGATTTTGTCTGCTCTTGGGGAGTCAATATTCCTTAAATTGGAACAGTGGCTCTTTGTGGAAACGTAGCTTTGGAGCTCTATATTAATCTCCCCCTAGGGAGGGAGGTACAAATCAGAGACTGTCTGGAAAGAAATGACAAGGACAGAGTTTGGAGGGATTGCAAAAATTGACCTATTTTAACATGAGACCTTAAAAAGAGACAAGTGATCATAACGAAATATTAGTAGAAGCTATGCTGTCTGGAAATTAATCACTGGGGCATGTGGAATTCTTAGTAAAAAATAAATTTCAGGAATTTCTATATTTTCTGAGCAGGGGACATATATATTATATGGGGAATAAGGAGCCATGACAACTGACTTCTTATAACAAGTTGTCAAAAAGTTAAACACCTTACTCTTTCCTTATCTAATTTTCTTTAATCCTCCTCAGGTACTTGAACTGTTTGGATAACGAAGGAAGATTGCTGTGCAGTTTCACCTTCCACTCAGTCTCTTTTGGGTTCTGTCCATTTTTTGTACCCACATAAATTGTGTGACCCCTCTCTTCCTATTCCATAATTGAGGAAGTAACTGGGACAAAGGCTATACTTTATTGGATTGCTGATGCTTCAAAACCCTAACATTTGTATAGCTAAAATTACCTTTTGTTGGTTAGTCCTTCAGACTGTTTTTGATCTTGTATACATATTTCTCTTAATCATTTTTAAAAATTACGCTTCCTTTCTCAACTTTGTCCAGCAAATTTTAGGCTGGATCACTTCTGTTTGGCTAGTAAGCTACCTAATATCTGCTAACTTGAAAGCAGACTCCTGGTTCTCAGCTGGAGACCTCAAACATAATTTCCTACCCCAAGGACCAAAATACAGATAAGCAATAATGTTAACTGTGATAACAACAATGGTAGCAATAGTGACACAGTCATACACTTACACTGTCAGCAGGCCTTTCACCAATACCAAATATTTTTATTATTATAAGCCAAATGAGAGTGACTAAAGAGATAGATCTGTTTACAGGATTCCTAGTCCCTACCTTCCACTTGGCCAAAAGTGAAATGAATGGCCTGTAATAACATTAGCA
Source organism: Dromiciops gliroides (assembly GCF_019393635.1). Taxonomy (NCBI): domain Eukaryota; kingdom Metazoa; phylum Chordata; class Mammalia; order Microbiotheria; family Microbiotheriidae; genus Dromiciops; species Dromiciops gliroides. Next base: position 274,626,894 of record NC_057862.1, read on the forward strand.
TAACCTAGCTGTGTAGACTATCATTGAGGGGTGGAGATCTCAAGCAAATAGTTAAAGATATCACCAAGGTATATGATATATGAATTCAAAATAAATGAATAAAAAAATTACCTGGAAAATTATACCATATACACTTCATTTATCTGTACATAGTCAGTTGCATTGAAAGTCCCATATAAAATTTTATGCTTAAAATAGCATCTATTACCTATGAAAAATTAAGAAACAATGGCATCCCAAAAGAACACCTTATCATTTGGGATAACACTGCCAATATTCTGTGACTATCGAGCACTGCAAATGTTAAGTATTACAATATCCCATTTAGATAATAGTTATGATAATAGCTAACTTCTGTAAAGCACTTTGAGTTTTGCAGTACACTTTACACATATTATCATATATTCTCTCATTTGATGCTCACAACAGCCTTGTGAAATATGCTACTATTACTCCCATTGTACACATGATATAACTTAGACAAAGAGAGCTGTGAGAGCTTCCATTAGACTATGAGCCCCCTGAGGGTAGTGACTGGGGTTTTTGCCTTTCTAGTACTTCACAGTGCCTGGTCCATGAGATTGGTGCTTAATAAGTATTAAGTACTAGGCCTGTCTGCCTGGCTTGGCCCATCCAGGATCACACAGCTAATGTGTCTGAGGCATGATACAACTCTGGTTTTCCTGACTCAAAATGAAAGAGTCAAGATTCCACATCAAAAGAAGATACAAAGCCATGCCAGTCCCCTAAAGTTTGTAAATAAGCAGATACCACAGGGTGGCAAGAACCTCCTGATACCAGTTACTCTTAGTAGAATATCTATCCACAGCACCTGCTTTCTTAGAACTGAGGCCAATTTTAGGTCCCAGCAACACTCTTGTTTACTCAGGCATAACCCTAATCCAGCATGGTTTTCCATCTAAGGGTGGAGGTTGGGGGGGGGCAGAATAGAGAGAGAGACAGAGACAGAGTGAGAGAGACAGAAACAGAGAAACAGAGACAGAAATAGACAGAGACAGATGAAGAAGTTTCTTAGACATGCTTTTATAAAAACAAAATACAATTAAGATTTTTTTGGAAAGTAGTCTACCTGTGAAACTGTCTTTCTCTGATATGTTGCTTGTTACTTTCATGCAGTTTAAATCCCATTTTCTCTCAGAAAGGTCAGATATTGGTTCAGCTATTCCACTTTTTCATTAGGGAAGGGTACTATTTTCAGCATGCTAGATATGATCTGGGATGGCTGGTGGAGTTTCACAGCAGTGCTATAACTAGACAGGTGCAAACAGAGCAGCCGAGCCAGGGGGCAACACTGAAAGCAACAAAAAGCTAACCTCAACTCAGTTTAATCCATGTGTTAGGAGTAGTCTCTTCACTTAAATAACAATAATCATGTTCTTTGCCTCCTTAGTAAGTTTTTATTTAAGGGTAGGGAAGAAGGGATGATGCCTGTTTCATGCTTTGTTTCCCTAAATCTGGTGAGAATAAAGGGCAAATAAAAGTAACCATAACTCCTAGAACTCCCACAGGGCACTGAAATTCCCACTTGTGTCTGTTGACCTCCTTAAGCCTCAGTTTCCTCATCTGTAAAATGAAGGGACTGGATTAGATGGCCACTGGGGTCCTTTCCAGTTCTACATCTATGATTCTATCCTATGGCAAGATGAACTCAACAAATCTCACCTGTATAATTTTGGACCCATTTAGCAAAATTAATAAGCTCTCACAATTATTTTGTTGTGTACTCATAATAATAACATCTAACATTATTTAGTACTTTCAGGTTTGCAAAATACTTTATACATGTTACCTCATTTGATCCTTACAACAATCCTGTGATTTGGGTATTATCATCATCCCCACTTTATAGATGGGGAAACTGACATACAGAGAGGTCTAGTGACTTGCCCAAGGTCACATAGTTCTTATTCAGATCTTCCTGGCTTTAAGTTCTGTATTCTATCCACTTTACCACCTAGCTGCCTCATTCAAGGATTCCTTAGTCTTAAGTCCAGCAATCTCTTCACTACACCATGATATTTCTGAAAACTCAAGTCATTTTCTTCCTTTCCTTTTTTTTTTTTTTTTTTTTGCGGGGCAATGGGAGTTAAGTGACTTGCCCAGGGTCACACAGCTAGTTAAGTGTCTGAGACCGGATTTGAACTCAGGTCTTCCTGAATCCAGGGTTGGTGCTCTATCCACTGCACCACCTAGCTGCCCCTCACATCATTTTCTGACAGGACAGACACTTAAGTTTAATTCATTCAAAAGTGTAGAAGAAAGCTGTTTCCTTTCAAAACACTTCTCTTTGCCTAAAATAAAGCACTACAAATTTTGCATTATATAGATTTATCTTAAATTAAGGCCTATATCTGAAATATAAATTGTAAAATAGTCAATTAAGTAAAACTGGATAACTAAATCATACAAACAGTAGCTCTTAATCATCTATAGTACTAACTAGTGAGAAGGGAGTATAGATACAGGAAACTGACAGATAACCCCCAAACCTCAAATTATAAAAATGTTATCAGGGCTGCCAGCAAGTGCCAAAGTTGACTAATTATGATTTCGTTTCCTTTTCCTTCCTTCAGGCTTCTGGGAAATCTGCAAATGAAAAATGACAGTCCTGGATGAGGCATGTAGAGACTAAAGCTTATGTTCCAGTTCTGCTACTTCATTGGAAAAACTTCACTTGGCATCAGTTTCTTCTTGTATAAAACAAAGCAGTTGGATCCAAGATCTTTAAAGTCCCTTCGAGATACATCAATTTGTGAATCTATGAGTGAAATGTTCAGAAGGTGAGAAGCTAAAAGGAAAGGAAGAAATTCCCCACCCAAAAAATAAAAAATAAAAGCAAAGGCAGAAGAAAACATGGTTTCACATAATTCATAAACCAGATAATCAGAAACCAAATAATTTAAAGTTTGCTAGAGTAGACAGAAAAATGCTCATATTATATATGGGCTGCAAAGGATAAAAATGACAGAAACAATGAGAGAAGGAAGTACTCAGTGAAAGGTCTGGATCTTTGAAATACTACAATTGGTTTAAAATTGACTGACATATTTAGATGTCTCAGTTGGGAGGCATTTCCTCCTGAGATTGAGGGTACTCGTTTTTCAGATAAAAATCAGAAAGATCACCACCCCTCACTCTGTTCTCTCTTTCTATCGCCTTTAACAACTGCTATTACAAGTTTCTCAGGCCCCTTTTATGCAGCTTGAGTTTTTCACAAGATTAATACTACAATAAAAACTTTAATTCAAGGCACAAAGATCTGGGGGTGTGGAGGTTACGAACTAACTGGGTTGAGAGTATTTTGTTGCTGTTAAAGAATAACAAAGCATGTGTTTGGCTAGAGAATATAATTTGTTATGAATTATACATAATTTTGAATAAAATTGCATCCATTTAGCAAGGTACTTACTGTATGTACATTAGGTAGGCTCTCAAACAGTATTTTAAAAGTAAGATTAAAAGAAGAAAGCTCAGTTTGGAAAGTCAAACAAAACTCATCACCAAACACTTGCTCATCAATCTACCCACAGCATGGATGGTACCATTTAGGAACAGGATCTCCTCTCTTTCTCATGTGGTATTCGTATGTTGCATATCATGACTGGCAAAAGTCTGTAAGTTGTTGGAAGTATCTCTAAAACCATAATAAAATAAACTCCCATATTATTTGACATGATTTTAGGAATGGAAATTCAATTCAACAAACGTGAATTAAACACCTACTATGTACAAGGCACCTATGCTAGGCACTGGTGATACAAAGAAGAAAAAAGGGGGAACAACAGTCCTAGCTCTTAAAGAGTTTGTCTACGAGGGGAAAAACGTGTAAGAACATAAGTAAATATAAGATAATCTGAGGAGAGAACATTAACAACTAGGATAACAGAGGATCAGGATGACATTCCATAGGAAATGGTAAGTGAGCTGAGAAAAAGCAACAGATTCTAAGGGATAGAGGTTAGAAATTTGGGGCAGCTAGGTGGCGCAGTAGATAGAGCACAGACCCTGAATTCAGGAGGACCTGAGTTCAAATCTGACTTCAGATACTTGACACTAGCTGTGTGACCCTGGACAAGTCAGTTAACCCCAACTGCCTCACTAAAAAAAGAAGAAGAAGAAGGAGGAGGAGGAGGAGGAGGAAGAGGAAGAAGAAGAAGAAGAAGAAGAAGAAGAAGAAGAAAGAAAGAAAGAAAGAAAGAAAGAAAGAAAGAAAGAAAGAAAGAAAGAAAGAAAGAAAGAAAGAAAGAAAGAAAGAAAGAAAGAAAAGAAGTTAATGAATTTCAGCCATAGAAGCATAGTGGGCAAAAGTATGGAGGGAAGAGAAGAAACAGAGTTCAGGTAACTAGGCCTGGTAAGTGGGTAGAATTGTCAGGATACCAGTTTAGTTGGGACACAACATGAGAAGAGAAGTAATGCAAAATAACTTTGGAAAGCTTAGACTGAAGCCAAAATTGTTGTTGTTGTTGTTTGTACTTCATTCTCAAAGAGTACCATGAAATCGGGAAGTGATGCCATGACTTGCAGTGAACTGGATTTAAGTGAGGGAGGGCTGTGCAGTTTGGATCCAGTGGCAAGATGTACATAAGAACAACTAGAGATGGCCCCAGATGTTAGAGGCCATCAGGGTTAAATGACTTCCCACGGTCACATAGCTAGTAAGTGGCAAGAGTCTGAGGCCAGATTTGAACTTACGTCCTCCTGACTCCAGCATCAGTGCTTTATCCACTATGCCACCTAACTGCTCAAGCTGTGAAAGACTTTAAATGCCAAGTTGGGCTTTACCCTAAAGCAATAGGTAGCCAGTGAGGAATCTTAGAACAAGAGAATGATATGGTCAGACATGGTTTAGGAAGATTATTTCAAAAGTTATGAGGGAATGGAATGGAGAAGGGGAAAACTGCAAAGCAATAGGACTAATTAAAGGCCACTTCAGTGGTACAGGTGATGAGTGCCTAATCTAGAGGATCATCGCTGTTAGTGAAGAAAAGGTCACAGGTACAAGATGCACCTGGTTGAACAAGATGCACCTGGTTGAATATGGGGGGTGAAGAGAGTGGGAGAAGTCAAGGATGGCTTTGAGATTGCAATTGTAGGTGACTGGAAAGACTGGAATACTAAACTTCTAATTATTTAAATATTCTCTAACAAAGTGATTACAGAACAATCCTTGTAGGTGACATATAAGTGAAATGCATAGTACTCAATCTCTTACCTTACATGGATAATACAATTCTCTAAGAAGTTGATTATAATAAAATATACAATTATACTAACATAATTTATCCTAACTTGGATGAATTAGAAGAAACTTTATGATCTTGCAGTTTTTCAAAAGCATTATAAGCATCAATTATCTCTGTATTAAATATGTTGATGTATGACCATAGGGAATTCTCTTCTCTCTGGACCTCAATTTCCAGACTTGTAAAATGTTAGGGTTTGAACTACGTGATCTCCAAATTCTCTACTAGTTGTAAAATTCTGTGATCCTATGCAAAGTGCTAGTTTATAGGGTTACAGTTGATAGACTGTCAGATAAATTGACAGGAAGTCTAAGCTGGAATCATTAAGACATAAGTTCAAATTCTGCCTCAGACACTTGATAGCTGTACGACCACAGACAAATCACTTAATTTCTCTGTGCCTCCATATCTTTATCTCTAAAACAAGAGGGTTGGACTCCAAGTCTCTTCAGTTCTAAAACTGTAATCCTCTTGGAGAGAACTAACTATCCTTTCCTCTTTTAATGAGGACACCTAAAATTAGGAAACATGGAATAAATATAATAGCATATGGAAAGTAACACCCTAATGGAACTAAGAATGATTGTTGTCATCTAATATTGATAGTGTCCATGATATTGTATTTGGATAGATGCTAGGATATAGATGTTAATTAAAAAACCATGACATATTAGCAATCCTCAGTAAGTTTTTAATGCTTATAAGATATAGTCATACATCCAACAGTCAAAATAAAAGGGTGGTATAAATATTTTGTTAGTAACAGCAGAAAAGTATTTTTTTTAAAGTAGACATGCAGATTACATAACACCTTTGTCAAATGCCAAAAAGAAACTTTGCCTAACAAAATTTTCTCCTTTACATCTTGTTTTGGAGAAAGTACATTATTTTCGATAGTGAAAAAGAGGAGACTGAACAGGAATTAGGTCAGGGAGATATCTAAAGAGCAGACTGACAATGCAAAAAGGACTATAAAATGCACTGAAGCAAAAGGCAGAGAGAGGAAAAGGGAAGATAGAACTAGTCCTCTCCAAATGAACAAAGGTGTACAAAAATTCAAAGTATTAATAACTTTATCAATAATCTCTTAGGTTCTATCACTTCTGCATTTTCCTTCTATGATTATTTTACAAATCAAGTTTCTAGGCACTTGCTACAATGCCACTTTAAAGAGATTTCATTTTATTAGAGCTAGAAAGGGCTTTAAAGGTGATCTTGTCCATATACTGTAACATAAAAATAGGGGGAAAACCATAAAAGGACACATTCTTAAACAACTGCAAAATAATTTTATGTCAAGAAATAACACAGAGTCAGAAGACTTTGGGTGTAGTCATAGCTATAATGAAAAGTTTTTGCACCCAAAACAAGTAATATAAAGCATAGCTGAAGAAATAGAACATGGACTTAGGACTGGGGAAGGGAACAGCTTACCCCAACCTGTCAAAGAATTGCTTACTAATTTTATTAGATATTTTTGTTAATCAGGTGCTAAACTCTGTTGTGTCTAGGTTGCTGAAAACCCTAAATATAGTTAAGTAACTTCTAGATTTGGTGGCCTGGGCAAAGCCCTAGTGATAATTTTGGGTCTTATAGCAGATCTGTCACTAACTAGCTTTGTGACCCTGAGCAAGTCAATTAACTTCTCAGTCTGTTTCCTTGGCTATGAAATTAAAAAGTAGCTAAGATCATTTTAACTTCTAAAATTTCCCTGATACAAGGGAAATAGCATTGATTTCAAATTCTGCTTTTGATTACTAGGATATGTGATCTAGCTGATAATTTAGCCTCCCTGAGCCTTACCTATAAAACGAGTAAGTTGTACTATATTGTCTCTTAAGTCCCTTTCTGTTCATGATCTATGATCATAAGACTGACTCAGATTTTAAGACTTCAAAGAGACTGCTAAAGAAACAATGAGTCTGATAAAGAAACCTCCACCTTGTGTCACAGGTAAATCAAAAGGCTTTCCTAGATTCAAGAAAGGAATATTTGTTCAAATAAAAGAAAGACACCAGGCTCCTTACCATTTTCACTACTGAACTTTTTGGCAAGATTACTGTGGCCTTTCAGAAAGAAAGTATTTATGTAAAGTTCATTACACTCTTACACCTAGTATAGAGAAGAGGAGAGAGAGCTGAGAAAAACCCGTGGGAGTAATTACTAGGCAAGACAGAGTACATACAATCTGTATGAATGCAACAGCAGGAAAGCCCATTTCTCAAATTGCTGAAATTATTTCTAGTTTGAGTCAAGTTTACAAAAATATTTATAGAATTAGCAAAACACTATCATTGGCATTTTCTTTGAATTGCTTAATTTCCTGAAAGTTTGATTCATCTTTTTTTTTTTTTTTTGAGGGGAGAGAAATCACTTCTACAAATATTGAGAAAAGGTGATTTTTCTTTCCCCCAGTAGTTATGTAGTATATTAGAGAAATCTTGGTCAAGTCGGATGGTGTTCAAAAATTCATTTTGAAGGACAAACAACAGGGGGAAAAAACCAATACAGTCTACATGAAGAATGTCAAACAAAAGTTCTGTTTGCTTCTTCAAGGACTTAGGGAAGTTCCAAAAGATCAACTCTTTTCTTAACTTCCCCTCCTTGTGCCTGTCCAGTAATTAACACTGTTATAGTCATTTCTCATTTCTTTTTATCTAAGTGTTTTCCTATATTCTGATTTTGATATATATATATATATACATATGCTCATATATGTACTGTATGTATGCATATATGTATGTATATTTATATATGTAAATTTTAAATGGTCAAAAAGGTTTATACTTCATCAGTTTTGTAAAAAGGGAAATGGAGGAAGACAGAGGTTAGTTGAAAATACACACTATTTAATTTAGGACAGATAATTAACACTCTATGAATGTTAGGAATTTTCCTAACTGGAAGCTCTGAGCTATTATAATGTTATTAATAACTTTCTAGCTGATATAAACTCCATAAAATAGCAACTAAAGGGCACCTAGTAGAGCTGAGAGTCATTATACTGTCTTTAGGCTAAAAGCAATTTAATTGTAATTGAAAGTGGCTGATTAAATTTCCAGCCTCTCTTTTTCAGACAGGATTGGGGCAAGGAGGAAAGGGCAGTGGCCAAAGAAAAAGTCACACCCTGAACCAACACCAGGGAGGAGAAAGACACTAAATCATATCTATTCCTGCCAGGAAAGACAAGAGATTACAAAGGATTGAGTGCCAACCAGTCAACCCTCCAAAGTGAAACTCACCTACAATGTCAATGAATTTGAAAGAAATTCTATTACATCATGTGTTCTTTCTGATAGGACTTATTAATTGTTTTGTCATTTATGGTCACTTCCCACTCTCCCTTTATTGTCCTTGTATGGTACATACTACTTGTGGTGCTCATCAACTGAATTTGGTCACTGAGAGCAACTGTAAACTAATAAGAATATAACCACTTGCTTTCCTGTCAGTAACATCTATTCTCTTTACTAAGTTATCAGCTTCTTATGAAGAAGACAGCTTTTTAATTTTTTCCTGGCCCTCAGCTGCGGTCTCCTTAACAAACCTTAAAGTTTCCTGCAAATATTGAAAGGGATTTCTCTTTCAACATAGCAACTATTTCACTGTCTACTACAATCCCAGAAAGGTCTTGGATTATTAATATTTGGGTTCCTTTGCTTACTATGTCCAGTGTAAAAAAAATGTTTAGGTGTAACAAAGTCACTCAATTTCTGTGCCTTTTCTGCATTCTGACTTGTATAAGTCATCTTATACATCATCATACTAAGAAGACTGTGGAGCATTCAATCCAAAGAGTTCCTGGCTTCAACAAGAAACCTTTCCCAGTCGCTCCTGATTCTAGTGCCTTCCCTCTTTGATTATTTATTATTTATCCTGTATATAGCTTGTTTGTACTTATTTGTCTGCTTGTTGTCTCCCATTAGATTGTGAGCTTCTTGAGGGCAAGTGCTTTCATTTGCTTCTTTTTGTATCTTCAGCACTTAACACAGTACTGGGCATATTGAAGGTGTTTAACAAATACTCATTGACTGATTGATTTCGGTATATGATGACTCCAATTCATCCTATACACTAATGCCAAATTAATTTTCCCAATACTCTGATCCCCTTTCTTCCCAAGAAATACTCACAGGAAAAAATCCAAACTCCTCAGCCTCATATTTGGAGTTCTCCAAAATTCACACCTATCTTGCCCATCAACCTTATTTCCCAGGATGAACCCTTCTATCTAGTCCTACCACATTCCAGGCACTGTGCTAGGAATATGAACCTCTCTGTTCTTAGTCATGCCAGTCCTTAAAGGGCAGCTTCAGTCTGTCACTGAGACCAACCTGCAAACTAATCAAGCTCAGTAGAGCCTGTAGGAACTTATACTTGAAGCTGTGGCCTTTGAGAACCCAAGATCACCTCCAAACCATAATGAGACATAGGAATAGTAATATTTGCATCATTATCATAATTAACAACATCACCATCCTCATAACCGTTGAAAAGTATGTCTTGTTTTCTAAAAATGATCTCCATTTTTCTTCACCCCAATTCTAGTACAGAAGAGATTAATGGATTTGTGTATAGATGAATGAATGGGAACATAAGACCAGGATCATTCTAGAATCTAGTATCGTAATTTTTCATTAAAAAAGCAGTTTTGAAAAAATACTAAGTATACATTCTGCATGAGGCATTTAGTAAACATAAAAGTCTGGCTGGCTTTTAAAAATCAGCATTCTCAGACTCTCTGTGATCACTGCTGTGAAGTAAAGAGTACCCTAAACTGCTCAAGATTTACTCTTAAAACTCAAGCAGGAAATCTGGCCATTGAAAACTTCTAAACCTTTTCCTGAAGGTTACACTTCAAAATAATGCTCAAATATCAAACACGAGTCAAAGAGGAGAAAAAAATATTTTAGATATGTAATCTTTATAGTATTAGCTTTTCTGTATTAAAATTTAAAATTACAAATTAATGTCCTTAGAAAACAACTCAGAATTTAGCATTTTCTATACAAGGGCAACTGATGCCCTTGGTCAATTAATCTTGCCATCAAGCAATAAATGTTTCAGTTCCACATTCATGAACTCTGAAATTCCTTTATCTGATTGTAATCTTTTATCATTCTATATTTTTCTAATTTTTGCTCTTCATTGTCACTGAGACCTCTAATCCCCTCACCCTTCATTACATTACCAGGCTGTTACTCCTATATACTCCCTCCCTCTTAAATCTTGACCATATTCAACTTTCAATTCCCATGTCCCCTTGTCCTATTGTTCATCTCTAATCCTGGATTATTTGCACCATCTTTCCACTTACCCTATTCATGCTCTGCTAAATGAAACTAGAGGAAGCCATGAAACTGTATTGATCAAATCCACTATAAATCCATATTATGTAATCTTAAATGTATTCTAACTGCAAGGCCATTCTTGTGCTCCTCTCTAATTATGTGTTCCTCTATTCCCTCTCAGCAGGGTGGCTGTTTTAAACCTTTTCATTTTGCCTTGTGCCTCCCATGGCATAGTCCTATCATGCCCCTCCAACCCTACTAAGGATTTAGCTTCAGATATCACTGAAAAGATTGAATCCATCTGCCAAGAGTTCCCTCTTCTCCCTTTGTTCACATCTCACATTCCTCTGATATAATTTCCCACTCTCTCCTCCCTCACCCTGTTTGCTGGCGAAAAGGTGGCCCTTCTCCTTGTCAGAGCCAATCCATTAACATATAACCTTGATCCTATACCATCTAATCTTCCACAGAAGATTGTTCACTCACTACCATTCCCATTTTGTCTCTAATCTTCAATCTATCGCTATCTATTGGCTCCTTCCCTGATATCTACAAACATCATCATCCCCCTCATCCTTATAAAAAGAGCCTTACTTGATCCTACCACGCATGCTAGCTATCCCTCTTACACTTTTCAGCTAAACTCTTTGAAAAAGCTATCTACACTTATGGTCTTCACATCCTCTCCTCTCTTCTTACTTTCTTTGTATCCTTAGCACTTAGCACAGTGCTTAGAAATGAGTTGGGCTTAATAAATGCTTATTTACTAACTTGTTATCATTTGTTTCAAAAGGCACATCCTCAAAAGTCTCTCCCCAATTCCCTACAGAAATGATTTCCAAGTAGTCAGAAAGGAAGAGCAATAAGCAAATTTGCTCCATGTAATTTTCCCCATGTTTCATGGTACTTTCCAGGGCTTCTATTACTTGTTCTCCCAAGTTCTATACATAGATGCCCCAAGCCCAATACAGTTAGCATTCACTGTCCCTGAGGTAAAAACTGACCCTTGTCACAGCCTATTTTGAACTAGGTGGTAGTCATGGGATCATAATGTAACCTAGGTTTCTAGCCAAGGCTGGGGATATTTTGCAAGAGACTCTTCTATTTGTTGGGAAGAATGCTGACACAACAGTGCATGACTATACAAGAGGAATAGCTGGTATGGGAACTTTGGAAAACAGGATTTCTTTTTTTTTTTAAGAGAACCTACATGGTATCAGACTCTTTAGGGAGAGTGGAGGGGAAGAAAGACTTTAGGAAATGGGACATATGTAGGGGAAGCCAGTTCCTCAACATGTCCCTGATTTACATCTTGCCTCTGTAGAAACTTTGAGGAATTTTCCCTCAGGACCTTTGTCCCTCATTTTGAGCTGAGAGGTAGAGCTCATTCCACTTTGTATTTTTTTGGTATAACCTAATCTGTTTCACTTCTCCATTTCTGTTTGTTATTTGCTCAACAAAGGGATTTTCTTGCTATTCACCATAATAGTCTTTTGTGCAACCACCATTTTGTGGGAAGGAGTTAATTCATAAATATAAGCTAAGATTTATCCTCCATGCATTAAGGGCCAGGAATGGACTTTGTTCTAAAGCTATTGCCACCCCCCCAATCCAGTAATATTTTGTTGTTCAGTCATTCAGTCATGTCCAGCTCCTTGTGATTCCATAGACCACAGCACACCAGGTTCTTCTGTCCTCTGCTATCTCTCAGGTCAGGCCAAGTTCATGTTCATTGTTTCCATGACATTATCTTCCACCTCATCCTCTAACATCCCCTTCTCCTTTTGCCTTCAATCTTTCTTAACATCAGGGTCTTTTCCAATGAGTTCCATCTTCTTGTTATGTGAAGAATTTAAGCTTCCGTTTCAGTATTTGATCTTCCATTGAACAGCATGAATTAATTTCTTTAAATATTGACTGATTTCACCTCTTTGCTATCAAAGGGACTCTCAAGTCTTCTCCAGCACCACAATTCAAAAGCATTGATACTGCAGTGCTCACAAATATAACTTTAGATTGGTACTCCATCCAAGATATTAACTACTCCCTGACTTCAAACTGAAGGGTCGGTCTCTCCCTTCTTTGCAAAGGTAAAGAAATTATTTTTTTAAATTACTGTCTTAAAATAAACTCAGCTGTCCATTTCAAGCATGAAGAAAAACAAAAGTGTAAGGAGTGTTTAGGTAGCATTGGAGTAGATAAATTTGCAGTTTATCAGAAGACACATGATTTATTTTGCCATTTCTTTTTGTTACCAGCATAGATTGCTTTAAACTTTCAAACTAGGTTGTAAATTCTATATCTATTTCAGATCTCACATATAAACTGACTGTAGAGCTATTGAGATTTCCCTCATTAAAGGTGCTGAAGCTAAAGCTGTTTTCAATTGTCAGTTATGTAGTAGCAGGGATTTTTGTTCGAGTTGAACAAGATGGCAACTGAGGTTCCTTCTGACTGTGAGATTTCTGCATAGGAAAGGTTGGTTCGTTTATTTTATTTATTTATTTATTTTTTGCAGAGCAATGAGGATTAAGTGGCTTGCCCAGGTTCACACAGCTAGTGTCAAGTGTCTGTGGCCACATTTGAACTCAGGTCCTCTTGAATCTAAGGCCAGTGCTTTATCCACTGTGCCACCTAGCTGCCCCGATTTGTTCATTCTTGATGGGTTCATCATAATATCAACTTAATTAATTTTTTTTAGTTAGAATTTTCCCCAAGTTACAAAAAACCCCAAATTTTTTCACATTGATTTTTAAAAAACTTTGGGTTCCAAATTTTATTCCTCCCTCCCTCCTCAACCCTCCCTAAGAAATCAAGCAATTCAATATGTCATACAAGTGCAGTCATGCAAAACATCTTCACATTAGTGAGGTTGTGAAAGAAAACAGACAAAATAACTTTAGAAAGAGGAACTAAAAAATAAAATTATACTTCAGTCTCTGTTCAGATACCATCAGTTCTTTCTCTGTGGATGGTTTGCATTTTTTCATACGTCCTTCTGATAGTATCCTGCTCATCATTTCTTTCACAGTTACTATTGCTAACTGTATTACCCTCCATCCTATTCCCTCCCCTCCCCTTGATATTTACTGTTTTCTATCTTCTTTCACCCTGTCCCTCCTCGAAAGTGTTTTGCTTTTTTTTTACTTTGCCCCCTCCCCCAATCTGCCCTTCCTTCCTTTACCCTTCTCCCCCTTTTCTGCAGGGCAAGATATATTACTATACCCACTTGAGTCTGTATGTTATTCCCTCTTTGAACCAATTTTGATGAGAGTAAGGTTCACTCACTGCCCTGCTCCTTCTCTATCTTCCCCTCCACTCCATAAGCTTTTTCTTTTTTCTTTTATGTGGGCTACTTTACCACCTTCCACCTCTCCCTTTTTTCCCTTTCTTCCAGTGCATTCCTCTTACCCCTTAACTTTATTTTAAAGATGTCACCATGGGTCAGCTAGGTGACACAGTGGACAAGGCACCAGCCCTGGACCCAGGAGGCCCCAAGCCCAAATCTGACCCCAGACATAAGCCACCCCACTCTTCCTGCCCCACAAAAAACAAATAAACAAAAAATAAATGCTTTACAGATATCATCCCTTCATATTCAACTTACATCTGTGCCCTCTGTTTAAATATATTCCTTTCAGCAGCCCTAATACTGCGAAAGTCCTTATGAGTTAGAAGTATTGTTTTCAGGGCAGCTAGGTGGTGCAGTGGATAAAGTACTGGCCCTGGATTCAGGAGGACCAGAGTTCGGATCCGACCTCAGACACTTGATACTTACTAGCTGTGTGACCCTGGGCAAGTCACTTAACCCCCATTTCCCCTCAAAAAAATAGTATTATTTTCCCATGTAGGAATTTAAACAGTTTAACTTTTTAATATCCCTCATGATTTCTTTTTCCTGTTTACCTTTTTATGCTTTCTAGGGTCTTGTATTTGAAAGTCAAATTTTCTGTTCATCAACTTACTTTAAAATCAGAGATTTACAATACTTGTGACTTGCAAATACCTTTGAGGAAATAGGAAAAAGGGTGCTTTATAATGAACAAATCCTTATTCGACTAATGTAATCTCCTTCAACAAAAGAGGAAAAATTCTAATAAGCTGAAAAGTTATAGGTATAGTCTACCTTATTTGAGGAAGTTTAGCTCCTTATATAGCTAGCTTATTAATAAACTAGAGCAACATAGTCTAGACCTTATTCATGTCATGGACCCTTTTGGCAGCCTGGTGAAGCTGATAGACCCCTTCTTAGAATATTGTTTTTCCAAAACCTGGAAGGACTTAAGTGGGCTAATGCTGAGTGAAGTGAGCAGAACCAGAAGAACATCGTACACAGTAACAACACTATGTGAGCATCAACTGTGGTGGACTTAGCTCTTCTCAGCAGTGATGGAAAATGTTCTCCATATCCAGAAAAAAGAATTGTGGATTCTGAATGCAGATTGAACTATACTGTTTCTACTTTTTTGTTGTTGCTTTCTTTTTTGAGGTTTTTCCTTTTTGTTCTGATTCTTCTTTTACAACATGACTAATGCAGAAATGTGTTTAATATGATTGTACATATATATAACCTATATCAGATTGCTTTCTGTTTTGGAGAGAGGAGAGGGAGGGAGAAAAATTTGGAACTAAAAATCTTATCAAAACAAATGTTGAAAACTATCTTTACATATAACTGGAAAATAATAAAATACTTTTATGATTTAAAAAAAGAATATTGTTTTTTTCTGGGGCATAAAATGAAGTACATAGGATTACAAAGGAACCCAATTATACTGAAATATGGTCATTATAATATTTTTTAAAAGTTTATGGACACCAGGGTAAGAATCCCTGGTCTAGAAAAAAATAATGGTAGGTATACAATGAATAGTTTTCAACAGGAAATTTAAGAATGAGCCTAGAAGAACATGAATGGTCATTCCTTGGTCCTGTGGTACTTAAAATTTTCAACAATAATATGCAATAATAGATTAAAGCTCCTTGCTCATTAAATTTGTGGATGACAACAACCAGGGAATGGAGGAAGCAAGGACTCTGGCAAAGTCATTGAATCAACATATTAAGATCTCTTCCCATCATAACATCCAGTGACTTCATAATGAATGCATAGAGCACCACTTTCTTACATTCATTGACCTTCTGCTTCAGGAAAAAAAAAAATGCAAAGCCATTAAGAAGTAGGCCACTTTGGTAAAAGGGTACCAAAATCTAAATTACTTTCCTACAAGTCTTCACATTTCCTCAAGTACTTTTAATAAACTAAATATAAATTCCACTTTTTAATTAAGAAAATTGCTTTGTGTTTTCAATTATTTCATTGGCTAATGCTGCAATACAGCTCAAGGTGTCCTTGTAAGGCAACATTTTAGTGATTTTGGTATTCTAATACAGAATTGCATTTCTCTCATAGTGCTGGAAAGCATTCATCATTTTCAAGTGTAGCATTTCATTTTCTAGTTGGGAAAACAATCCTAATAAATTTATATGGGGGAGGGGGCAGCTAGGTGGCGCAGTGGATAAAGCACAGACCCTAGATTCAGGAGTACCTGAGTTCAAATCCGGCTTCAGACACTTGACACTTACTAGTTGTGTGACCCTGGGCAAGTCACTTAACCCCCATTGCCCCACCAAAAAAAAAATTATACGGGGGACAGGAAAAGGGGGTAGAGGAAGAGAGAGGAGAGAGAGGAAAGAAGAGGGAGAAAGGGGAGAAGTGAGAATGATTCTCTTTTTTCCCCCCCTCATAACCCTCAAGATTATCAGCAGTGGGCAATAATACATTAAAAATACCAACATAATCATTAACTAATTTATACAGTCTTTAAAAGGATCTTAGCTTTTAAATATGCTTCACTGTATTCATAAGTTTTAGAGTGAATAAGTTCTTTGATAAGAAAGGCAAAATATGATTTTTCTAAAATTTCAATTTGAGCAGATTTCTCCATCAAAATCCTACTCCATTGCTTCACTGTGAAGACCCTCATTTCTTGAAGACTGAAAAGGTAGGAAGAAGCTAATTTATAAAGGTCTTTGAATTCTAAAATAGAGGATTTTGTATTTGATCCTCGAGGTGACTAGAAGCATTGGAGTTTATTGAATGGGGGTGTGTGACATGGTCATCTGTAAAATAGAGATAAAATTTATATTATCTACCTCACCAGATTATTGGGTAGAATGTGCTTTTGTCACCTTTAACGCACTATGTAGATGTGAGTTATTATCATCATTATAATTGGAACTTATTTGCCTCTTTCCCAATTGTTTTGTCCTGTAAACCCCAAATATTTCATTATTATATACAATAGGAAAAGCTAAGGAAATAGTCTTTGCTTATCATTGGAAACTTATCCTAATCAACTGATGTCTGGCAGCAATCAGCAAATCAGTAGATTATTTCTTTGTTAATTATTCTGATCTCAGCCTATTGATTTATTTATTTAATGATGACTAGGTTTCTCAACAGAGGCTATTAATACAACAATGTGTGTTAAATCTTGTCTGCTATTCAACAGCTGCTAGAGTACTTTATGAGCACTTAGAAAGAAAGTGTGATGATCATTATGAACCAATATGGGTTAACTAAGAACAATTCATAACTAAAATTGTAAAGATTCTGTTCATATAATGTATCTGACTTTCATCAAGGCATCCAAAAATTCTTTTGTGATATATTTTTGGGCAAAATTAATAAATGTGAATTAAATGATAATATAATTAAGTATTTGTGCCTGGCTGAAAGACCCAAAGAATATCAATTAGTTGACCAATGTCAACCTCTCAGAGGGAGTACTCTAATCATGTTGAAGTAGCCTATTATTTTCTTTTTTTTGTTGTTTTTGCTTTTGTTTGTTTTTTGCAGGGCAATGAGGGTTAAGTGACTTGCCCAGGGTCACACAGCTAGTAAGTGTCAAGTGTCTGAGGCCGGATTTGAACTCAGGTACTCCTGAATCCAGGGCCGGTGCTTTACCACTGTGCCATCTAGCTGCCACCCCTATCATTTTCAACATTATATTACTGGCTTGGATGAGAACAAGGACAAATTTGTCAAGTTCCTGCTAAAGTCCTACTCTAGCACTTCATGGTAGCATGGGGGTGATCTTGGGGTGAAGGACATGCTAGGAGATGGAAAGCTCTGTAGAATTAGCAATCTCTGGAGAAAAGGGAATACTGTTGGGCTTGTATACTAGAGCTCTAGTTCCACACACCTTTAGATTAAAGAGAAGATATTTACATTACACTGGTACAGCAGAACAGAGTTCACATAATGACATCAAATTGGCCAACACTGGAATATAATTACTTGTGTAACATGTGGGAAAGTGTGGAAGCAAATAGATAGTAAAGGCTCCAGGAAACAGCATATCAAATTGACTTCAGTGTTGTGGTTAGCACTCCTTCGAATTTCCCTTCTGTTTGTTCTGTGTAGTCCTGGATGCCTAAACTCAGCAAGAAACAGTCTTGACCCTGAATGGCATTTCAATGTTCTTCAGCTATATTTGTGTGTATTTGGGTGCTGTGATACCCTGGGGCCTGGACACAAAGTACATTATAAAGTGGTATTTAAGTAATGGTGGTAATATGCTTCATAGATTCAGCCTCCAGAGAATATCTGACCCTTAGTTCCTAAGCTCAGTAAGAGAGGGGAATCCATTAGTATGCATTATTGCATGACAGGTAAGCTCTACCAAGCTGAAAAAGCTTCAAGTATGAGCCCAGGACAAGATTCTATATCTCTTATGTCCAAGGACCAATCAGGCTAAGCTAAAGAGAAGTCCATCCCCTGAAGGTTGACCACAGAAGCCCATGAAATGGATAATGTCTTATTGTTGCTATACTTCCAAGAAGTGATTTTATTTTACCATTATACAACTTTACACAAAGAGCTTCTACATTATCCAAACCAAATATTTTCCTCGAAGATATTAAATTTTCTTATTCTCTGTAACTGAAAGTACAAGGAAGACCCCCATGTAAAGTATATTTGAACTCACTTTGTGAAGGAGATCTTTGA
Source organism: Dromiciops gliroides (assembly GCF_019393635.1). Lineage (NCBI taxonomy): Eukaryota > Metazoa > Chordata > Mammalia > Microbiotheria > Microbiotheriidae > Dromiciops > Dromiciops gliroides. The sequence continues at coordinate 274,645,463 of NC_057862.1, forward strand.
AGAAAAGAACAAAAACAAAGAAAAGCCTATTCTTCTTATAACTCCAGTTCCATCTAGAAAATAGTACTAGAAATCAGGCAGTAGGACCAGAGGCACTAAATCTTTTGGCCAAAGTTGGAATCTATAATCAGTCATGGTACCCTTACATAACTGATATGACAATTTGCTGACATATTGAAGTATTGGGGCACTACAAATCTTTCCTGTTATGATAAATATTATTAAATATGCATTATAACATATAATTATTGTATATCATATATATTACAACATTACAATTATTATGTACTATATGGTTATTGTGGTAACATAATGTTCAGGACATCTTCCTTCCATCTGCCAATTTGGGGCCAGTAAAATAGAAAAATGATGGCAAAGAGAGAGTGAGAAGGATTAGTCCAATATATTTGTATTCATGAGCATAACGTGGAATAATTGGGGAGATGCTCAAATTTAAAAATTGAATCATGTACCAAAAATGATTGGAAAATGAGATAGAGCATAAACACTATTTTTGTTACCTTTGCTAAAATAGTAGGCTCCAGAAAGTTTAATTATTTACTAAATAAACTACATCACTGAGTTAACATGCTGAATATTTTTCATTTTCATACCAGTTTTCCTTCTTACCTGTCACTTTGAATAACATAAAGAAGAATGCAGAAATATTCATTTTCAGACTACAAAACACTTAATACGTGCTAAAGACAGCTAGGTGAGAACGTGGATAAAATGCTGGACCTGTAGTCAGAAAGACCTGAGTTTAAATCCTGCCTTAGATATTTACTATCTGTGTGATCATTAGCAAGTCATTTTAATCAAGGTCTGCCTCAGTTTCCTTATCTGTAAAATATAGATGATAATAATAGCACCCACCTCCCACAACTGTTATGAGGATCAAATGAGAGAATATTTGTAAAGTGCTTTGCAAGTCTTTAAGTGCTATAAAATGGATAGCTATTATTACGATTATATTCAGATGTAAACAGTAACTATACCTAATGAAGATTACCATGGATCAAAGAAACAGGAATTAAGACCAATAGGTGTGAGGCATTTTTCAGTCATGTACAGCTCTTTGTGACCCTATTTGGGGTTTTTTTGGCAAAGATATTAGAGTGGTTTGCCATTTCCTTCTCTAACTCATTTTACAGATGAGGAAACTGAGGTAACTAGGGTTAAATGACTTGCCCAGGGTCACACAACTAGTAAGTGTCTAAGGTATCTAAGGCCAGATTCACACTCAGGAAGATGAGCCTTTCATGCATGCTATCCACTTCCACACCTAGCTGCCCCAAGATCAGCAGTACTAGTACTAAAGCAAAGATATCACACTGCAAGGAAAATGAGATTTTAATAGACACATTAAATATAAAAATATATCTAAAGAAGACTCAGAGAGATTAAGATTAGCATAGTGTGTTCAAGTGCTGAGTAGAAAGGGGGATGATCTTTATGAAAAAATATACACAATAATAAACTCAGATAAAAAGGAAAAATTAAAATGTGCTGACTTGTAACTTATTTTTTTTAATATCTGGACTATTGTTGCTGTTGCTATTATTCTTGTTGGACCTTTTGTAGACCACAAATGATCCAAATTTCTAAGTGAAAAGTAAAATGCTAGAATTAGATCTTTGCAGAATCGTTGTACCATGGCAATTCACCATAACCAACACAAAGTAGCCATTATCCTACTCCATTTCCCTCGCCTGAGCAATCATCACCCAAGTTATGCTATCATTCAAAGGCAAAACAACATATTTGTGCCTCTATTCCTTAGAAATAGTGACAATGAGACTACATCAGATGATTTATTTCTCATCAACATGAACATGTCAAAAGAATCAAGTATAGCAGGGTTCTGTTTTATAAATAGATGGCACAGAGAAGCAAAACTGGAGAAAAATCAACTTTGCAAAAAAGATTTCCTTAAAATGCCTTTTAGAATGTGATTCTACCCCCCTCCCCCCAAAGACTACTAGCCAACTACCTAACAATACAAAGGGAACTTCAATCAGTTGTAGGAGGCAATCAACATTTTGAACACCACTTACTCACCAACTAGCTAAGAGGATTTGTAAAGCCACTTGGCTAAAAAAGAATACACATTATTATTGTTGCTGTTACTAATGTAACCCCAGTTTCAATTGTCCCTCCCACAGAGACTATGAATAGTTACTGTGATTTTTCAGACGAAAGAGGATCTGGGAAGAGGATATTTATCTATCATTTAGAAAGTTAACCGTTATGAGTGAGAGACTGTGAGAGAGGCACAGAGGAAAAGGACTGATAGAACTTTTTCCTGAAAAATTGAATGTGCTAATTGTCGAGGAGAAAGCATCTGAAGAGAATTGAAATTAACTTTTCTTTCCTGCAGAAGACAGCCTAAGAAGAGACTTTTAACTGCCATCCTGATAGAACTAAAAGGAAGAATTATGGTTCCACTTCCAGTTGATAGTTAGAAGTGACTCTGTGATCTTTCTAATAGTTCATGTATTGTTGAAACATTTAAATATGTATTTATGCTCTTTGATGTGCTGTTAATAAATTGTATAGCTAAAATAATTTATGTTGTTTAACGCTATAAAACCAGAAAGAGTGAAAGGGGAAAGGCACAAGGTTTTGGGGAAAAGGACTATTTATAAACTGATATGGGGGCTCAAAGCTAACTGATTAATATAAATGTAATGTATAAAAACACATCAAAACATATGCTTTAATTGCCTTAGAATCCAGCAGAAAATTAATAAGGAAATGATCCAGTAGCTGTTAGAGAATTGTGACTACTCCATAATTAGGCTATACACATGAGGATGTTATTCCTAAAGTTTGCTAAACTGATAATGAATGTGATTTTGTGAACAAAGAAGGGAATAAAAGCACTATTACTAATAATCATTTTTTAAATTTGAATTTTGATTAAAAATACTTTCTTTGTGGGCAGCTAGGTTGCGCAGTAGATAAAGCACCAGCCCTGCATTCAGGAGGACCTGAGTTCAAGTGTGGCCTCAAACACTTGACACTTACTAGCTGTGTGACCCTGAGCAAGTCATTTAACCCTCATTGCCCCGCTTAAAAAAAATTCTTTAAGACAACATCAGCTATCTTTTGAAAATGTTTATGATTAAATGACAAAGATTCCTACTGCTTATTATCATCATTAACTAAACTCATTTTAATGTTTGTCCACTCTCACATAGAATCTGTCTTTCCTATATGCCAAAGTGTAGGTCAGAAAAGAGATCTGTCTAAACCTGAAGGAAATTGATCAATTAAAGAAGGGTACTTGCTGATAATTAATTTCTAATCCTTCTTAATTGTTTTTCACATCAAGATCACAAACAAAACCTTCATTTTTTCCCCACCCCAAAAAACATTTCTACATATATCCTTTACTCAACCATCATAATCCAGGCTATGATTCCCTTCCTGCTTATAGTACCAACCTCTTTTTTAACCTAGACTTGAAATCTGGTTGTCATTGTTTTCTTCATCTCCCAAGTCCTCCAGTGGCCAATTAATCACTATGTCCTGTCAACTCTAACCTTTATAATATTGTGCTCTCTCTCTCTCTCTCTCTCTCTCTCTCTCTCTCTCTCTCTCTCTCTCTCTCTCTCTCTCTCTCTCTCTCCCTCTCTCCCCCCCCCCATCATTTCTTTTTTTTCTTTTTTTGCAGGGCAATGAGGGTTAAGTGACTTGTCCAGGGTCACACAGCTAGTAAGTGTCAAGTGTCTGAGGCCAGATTTGAACTCAGGTCCTCCTGAATCCAGGGCCAGTGCTATATCCACTGTACCACCTACCTGCCCCCTCCTCCCCCCATCATTTCCAATGTCACTAACCCTAGTTAAGGCCCTTACAAACTCATACCTGAACTATTATAAATACCAGGATTTACTGAGCTAAACAGAAGCCTAGAAAAAAATCTAGTTTTTAAAAATAGATTAATATGTTCCTATGAACAGACAATCCATTTTAGTTCATGAAAGTTATTTAAATCCAAATATCAGATGAAAAGATATAGAAAAGTTTATAGCAGTGATCTCTACTAACTTACAAACAAGCTAAATATTGATAGTAAAATAGTAAGATTGGTGGTACCATGCATATTCCCTTTATTATCTAAAGTAAATAAAAGACAGAATTGTTAAAGTTTTATCCCTAAGAAATGTACTTAAGGAATAGAAAATGTAAAATGCTAAAAACCTTCTTCATCTATAATTAACAAAAATTCATAAAATAAATGCATCTTTATAATGTGTTACAACCACATACTGTGATTTGCACTGAAACTCACTATAAATTGGTATTAAGTGGAAAAAAGAGGACATAACCCCAGCCAGAACTCAGACTTGATCTTATAAATTCAGTTTCTCCCTTCTTATGTCAGTGATGCATTGTCTTGAGTAACCATAATTAATATAAATTTAAATTTTCAAGTTTCAAGTACTATAAATCCTACTTATGTTAATGAGTCTTACTTGATAACAAAGGCCTTATAAATGGCCTTAGAAGTAATTTAAACCATCAAGTTCTGACAGCTACTTGCTTTAATTACTGTACATAACAGTAGATGTATAGTACTAGAATGAAGACAGATGAAAAATTAAAAAATGATCACCAAGATTTCTATAATAAACTACATTTCATATTTCAGTGGAGTCACCATATTTAAACTTTAAGATCACAGTCCCCAGTGTGCTACATGAAGAAGTAGAAATGGCAATGAAGAAAATAAAGACCCATGGATCACCTAGATCAGTCCAAGTATATATATATATATATATATATATATATATATATATATAAGAGTACTGTGATGAAAATGACACAGTTTTGAGGGCATTAAATTAAGAGATAGCTTCTCTGTACCACAAACAATTAGGATAAAATATGGACGTTGTTACAACTAAAAAAAAAAGATGAACATCTACTAAACTATATGTCCACTTTTTCATGTCTATAAAATCTTTATGAAAACAACACTCATATTGAAGCCACTTTTGATGAAAATATGAAGTGTTTTCTACAACAGAACACATCTTCATAGATTTACAATTGAACTATAGATGTATAAGAATACAAACTATCGTTGATAACAAGATATCATTTAAAATAGGGGGCAGCTAGGTGGCGCAGTGGATAGAGCACTGGCCCTGGAGTCAGGAGTACCTGAGTTCAAATCCGGTCTCAGACACTTAACACTTACTAGCTGTGTGACCCTGGGCAAGTCACTTAACCCCAACTGCCTCACTAAAATATATATATATATATATATTTAAAATATATACATTATTTAGACTGCTATGCATTTGGATACACCCTCCCCCCCAAGTTGGTCCATCAATAGCTATATCTTGGACATGGACTTCAGATGGATGATGAAGTGTACTCAGAGTTGAACTGAAGCAAAAGAGCAGGCTGAGTTTCATTTAGAAAATTATGAAGTATTTTCAACAACCCTGAGATTCTTCCTGAAACAAAATTCTGTCTTTTCAATGGCAGTACTCTTCCAATGATGATTTATGCCTAAGGACCATGAAATACCATAATCTCTGAGTAATCAAAATTATGGATCACCCAAAGGGCAATGGAGAGACAGTGTTGTGTATGAGATATGGCTAACTATGAATTGCATGCAAAAAGGACCAAGGCTGCGTTCAGGCTAGCCATCTGTTATGCTTACTCTTTCCACATAACCAGCGTACCTCCTTTACTGGTCATACATCTCTTTTATTATAGGCCATATTGGGATCCAGATAGCAGACACAGAAAGCATAATGGGTACACTCCCCTGCAGAGGACATTTTAAAGTATACAGAGAAAAGTCAAACAGGATGACAAGGCATGGATGGGTTATAAGCTGTGTTGCTGGAAGAATTACCCTCGTCAGTGAGCTCACAGGTTCACGGGAGTGTCGAAGTGTTGAAGAACAATATGGCACAGCCTAATGATAAATAAAAAGAAACTAGGCTTTTCTATGACTGATCACAGGTACTTTTTGCAGATTGTTCTATCCAGTCAACTTCTCATTCATGCCCCCTTTCCCAAATGTATTACAGCTAGAATATCATCAGAGGGTCCCAAATTTAAGGTCTTGTACTGAAGGTTAGTTAGTCCATAAATAAATGGATCTACCTCAACAACAACAACAATAAACTGATCTTAGAAGTAAGCCTGTATTATTTTAATGTACCTTATAACTTATCTCAAAGGAAAAAAAATAAAAGTATCAGATTAATCAATTTTATCACAGAAAGAGCCTAGCTAAATGTAAATATCCAGTCATATATTCTAGCCTAAAACTGAACACTGCAGAAATGTTCCCCAAAATGAGTATTTTTAAAATCATGAGAAAACAGAAATAAGTAATTTTGTCAGGCTGTGTTATGGTGTCAGGCTGGTAAAACCTGGATCTTAAAAAAATACTTAGCTGGCATGAGTATAATGGAGAATCTGTGGACATTGGGTTCTTGATAAGATTTTATCCTCATATATTTGTTCCTATTTTATTTCATAAAACATTTGCTTTAAACTCTAGTACCAACCACTCAAGGGGCAAAAATGCTGAACCAACTTTGAAAGACTGGGTAACACTGATCAACACAATGACCAGCCACAGTTCCAAAGGATTAATGATGAAACCTCTACGTAGAGAGCTGGTGGAGTCAGAGTACAGGTTGAAACATTTTCTTCTCTCTCTCTCTCTCTCTCTCTCTCTCTCTCTCTCTCTCTCTCTCTCTCTCTCTCTCTCTCTCTCTCCCTTCCTTCTTTCTCTTTTCCTTCCTTTCTTTCTCTTTCCATCTTCTTTCCTTCCCTTTCTTCCTCTCTTTCTTTCTTCCCATTGCTGATGTGGTTATTTATTGTGCATGACTATACATATTTGTAATTGGTTTTACTTTTCTTGCCTTCCCAATGGGTAGGAGATAGGGAGGAAGGGGGAGATAATTTAGAACTAAAAATAAAATGAAAATGAATTTTAAAAAATAATATAGAAAAAGATGCTGACAGTGACATTTATTTTATTCCAAAACTGACAATACTGAGTTTTCCTGAGGAGACAATACAGTGCACAATTTTTTTTGTACAACCTGAAATATTTATTAAGTTTGGAGAACAGCAAAAATAGAAATAATTTTCTTTTAAGTAGAAGAACAGTTATATTAACAGTAGATAAAAAGTGATCAGGTTATAGTGAGGTCTAAGAGCAAAAACAATCTCTAACTATTGAATATCTCTGAGCCCATTTCCTAATGTAAGTGGGCCTTTGGAAATCCAGCCTGAGAGAGAAGGACTTCTTACTGTTGCACCAGGTATCCAGTTCTTCAACCTAAATAAATGATTTCCTAAGAAAACAATATATAGCTAAATATTTCATTTTCAACTCAAAGACTTAATAATTAGATTCACCCAGTCTTGCAAACAAGTTTAAAAAGCTTGTTCAGCATGGCCTACTTCCAAGTAAGACCAAAAAGACTATTGAAAGATTAACATTTTTTATTACTCACTTGAAACACTGTGACTCATCCTTAGTAAATGATCATTTCAAGGCTGACATAATAAATATTGTCTTCCAGGAATTCACATAGGTTCTCAAAATACTCTAGGATATAAGAAAAATTATATAGCCAGCTTTTCAATAATCCAAACTTAAGAACATTAATCACTGACATCCAAAAATAAACCAGAAGTTCATGTTAGTTAATAATTTTAGTGATTTTCTCCATTACATCTTTTACAAGATCTAGAAAAATTTAAAAACTCAATTGAGTTGGGTTTTCTCTTTCTAAATAAGCAGTACCTTGCTTTTTAAGCTTCCAAAAGTTGGAAGAATAATGAAGAAAGAAGAGAAAAGAAATCTCAATAATCCACAAACTAAATAAAAATTGGCAAAATGTTTACATTAAACATCAATTGATCAATCAATAATCATTTACTAAGTGCATAGGCACTATGCTAAGCACTGGGGATACAAATTCAAAAACTGTTATCCCTACTCTTAAGGAACTTCCATTCTAATATGAAGCTACTTATAATAGGTCAAATGTCTATATCATTTATCATAAAAATAACATTTCCTCATCTGTAAAATGGAGATGTTGTACAGATTAAATGAAATCAAATATGTGAAGCACTTATCTAAATAGTCCATTATCCAGCACTTACCAGGATGCCTTGCACATTCTAAGTGCTTAATAAATGTTTACTGTATTAAATTAAATTCCTATTGACCAATATAAGTATTTCTTATTCTGTAGAGAGGCAAATGAAAATGTAAAGAGATTAAATGCCCGCTCAATTATACCTAGAAGCACATTTGCTCCAGGCCTTATTGATCAAATAAAATAATATTCGTAAACCATTTCACAAACCTTATAGTCCTCTATAAACACTAGCTATTATTATTCAAGCCCCTGTCCTAGTAATTAGGGTCCCTGTCCCTAGTAAATTAGTAGCCCAGTTTTATACTTTGTTCTGATAGCCTATGTTTTATAGTTTTAAATTTTGGTCTTAACAGTCAATTTGCTCATCTCTTTAGCTGTAAATAAATGTTCAGATTCAGAGTGGAGATATTTTAGAGGGGAAAGATAAAAACACTACAAGAAATCTAAAATACCTTGCTAGTAAGCTACAACTAACATTTGGAAACCTATAGTATGTCCTGTTCTCTGGTTCCACAAAACCAAACCTACCTTCCCACAAGCATTCTCAACTGCCAGAGAGTATTCTCCAGATGTGAACCATCAAGAACAGGCAAAACCTATCTCATACTGTTGTTGATCCCCAAATTTAAGATGAACACAGTTTCTTCCATGAATGGTTCAACAAAAGTATTTTGTTTTGTGGGGAGGTCCTTTTACTTCCTCTCAGATGGATTTGACATCATGAAATGGAAAAGCATTTATTAATACTTTTTTTTTTACTATGTGTGAAGTACTGTACCAAGGAATGAGGATACAAATAGAGAAACCAAGACAGTCCCTGCAATCAAAGAGTTCACCTTGTAGGAGGCGACATATAAAGGAGAGCTTATTTTCATGTTCTGTTCATAGGAGATGGAAAGGAAGAGCAATAAGGCAGAGGAAGTAGCAGGGTAGAAGACAAAAGCCCTGAGAACCATGGGGTGTCTGTTAAGGTAAATGGTCTTCAATCAAGAGAATAGTAGGGGGTGCAGCTAGGTGGCTCAGTGGATAGAGCACCGGCCCTAGATTCAAATCCGGCCTCAGACACTTAACACTTACTAGCTGTGTGACCCTGGGCAAGTCACTTAACCCCAATTGCCTCACAAAGAGAGAGAGAGAGAGAGAGAGAGAGAGAGAGAATAGTAGGGAGTACGGATAGAGAACTGGCCCTGGATTCAGGAGGACCTGAGTTCAAATCCGGTCTCAGACACTTGACACTTACTAGCTGTGTGACCCTGGGCAATTGCCTCACACAAAAAAGAATAGTAGGTACAAAGGTTAGAGTAGAATGGGGCTCTGGGATATAAGGTTAGTATGCTGCTGTCAGTACCAGTTCTGTGCTCAGTGGGAACTGAGCAATGAAGCAATGAACATTGGTTGGGGAAGGAAAAGGAAATTTGATCCATGGTTCTCCTTGATGGAAGCAATTGGCTTGGTTTGTTTTTTGGCCTTATCAGACTAGAGCAAAAGAAGGGATGGTCACTGGCTCCAAGATATGGTAGAGGTGACTGGCCTCAGTTATGATTAGGACCATATCAAAAATTGCCATTCTTTCTAGGTTTTAACTGAATAATTAGATTATGGTCTCCTTTAACAAAAATGCACTATCCAGAGTCTCCAAACATAATTTTCTTTTGAGAGTTTAAATACAAAATTCTCAAGCATTAGTGATGAAAGGAAATGGCAAAAACAGAAGTCAGCTCCCACCATGCCACTTTACAGTCATTGCCATGCTATACCACCTGAGACTCCAACTTCCATCACTTACCAGAACTCAAGCTCCATTCCCCCACCCCAAACCCACCAGGGACCTTAGGCTCTAATAGATTTCAGGCTCAGTAGCATGCTTCATGCTCACCTTCCTTATCTCCTCCACCACCAACACCTTTCAACTCTAGCTCTGAAAACAGTAAGCAAGCAAACACTATCATTCCTGGAAGGGACATGTTAACCATTTTTCCTAAGACTTCAAGTACCTTTCCCTCTGACTTTCTTGTACAAAATACTCCTCCTTGGTCACCATTCCCTTATATACATTGTCTTGCCCTTTCGGAATCCTTGAGTGTAGAGACTGAATTGCTTGTTTTTATTTGCAATCCCAGTGTTTGGCACATTATAAGCACTAAGTAACTGCTTTTCCTTCCATCCATCCATCCATCCATCCATCCATCCATCCATCCATCCATCCATCCATCCATCCATCCATCCATCCATCTATCCATCCATCCATAATTATCTAAGGCATCTTCTTTTTTTAAAATGATAAACATTTTTATTTAAAGTTTTGAATTCCAAATTCTGTCCCTCCTTCCCACCTCCCTTCTTCCCTCCCTGAGGTGGTAAGCTATCAGATATAGGTTATACATGTGCAATTATGGAAAACATTACCATGTTAATCATTTTGTATAAGAAAACTTGAATAAAAGAAAAAATGAAAGAAAGTGAAAAATAGCATGCTGTGTTCAATCAACACCAGTTCTTTCTTTTCTTTTGCTTTATCATCAGTCCTTTGGGATTGTTTTGAATCACTGCATTGCTGAGAATAATTAAGTCATTCACAGTTCTTCAAATAATACTGCTGTCACTGTGCACAACATTATCCTGGTTCTGCTCACTTCACTATACGTCAATTCATATAAGTCTTTCCAGGTCTAAGGCATCTAACAAATGCTTACTTTAGAGCACACTTTGCAACAACCCTGTGGGGTAGCTGAATAATATTTTTATCTCATTTCACAGAGAAGGAAACTGAATCTGTAAAAGGTTAAGTCACACAGAGAAGAAGGGAATAAGCATTTATTAAGTACCCACTACATGCCAGCCACTGTACTAAACACTTTTTAAATATTCTGTTTAATTTGTTTTTATGTAGCCAGTAAGGATCTGAGATAGGATTTCAATCCAGAGTTCCAGCCTCCAAATCTATCAGTGAAAGACGCCATACTGTCTCTCCACAGATAATAACCTGGTAGCATAGGAGGTAAAAGACAACTAAAACTCATAGCTATCATTCAATTAAAATAAATTCAAATACTATTCATAACAACTGGCATTTAAACAGGGCCTTGTTGTTTGCATAGCATTTTACATACATTATCTGGTTTGAGCCTCACAACAACCTTATGAGGTAGGTACCAATGCATGCAGAACACTCTCCTCAGTGCTGGGACAGATGCTAAATTTAGATAAGACACCATCTCTGCCTTCATGAAGTTTACAGTCTGGTGGTTCTAATGCTTTTTCTCTTTTTAAAATTTCTGCTCAATCCAAAGCCACCACTTATATGACTCATTTCAAACAACTTAAATTATAGTGAGTTTTGTAATAACATTCAAATCATCTGAGAGATGACTTTGGAGCAGTGGATAAAGTACTGGAACTAGAGTCAGGAAGACTCATCTTCCTAAATTCAAATCTGGCCTCAGACAGTTACTAGTTGTGTGACCTTGGGCAAGTCTCATCTGTAAAATGAGCTGGGGAAGAAAATGGCAAACCATTCCAGTATTTTTTCCAATAAAATCCCACAAAGGGTCATGAAGAGTCAGACAAAACTGAAAAAATGACTGAATAACAATAACATCTGACAGAACAAGGGAACAGTGTTTGAATAGTACTGGTGATAATAATAGATGATATTTCACGTAGTGCTTAACATACACTTGAGCCTTGCCACTTTGTTAGGTAGGGTACTACACATATTATCCCCATTTTCTCTTTATATTCTCATGACTCCAACTATCACCTCTTTCTTCCCAAATCTATATCTCTCACCTTGCCCCTTCAACTGAATTCCAGTACTATACATCCAATTGCATTATAAATATTTCTACTTAGATGTTGCACTATTACCTTAAACTCAACATTACCAAAACTGAACTCCTCTTAAAAACGAAATGACACCTAACTTTGCTTACTTCCACTTAACAAGAATTACAACCTTGCAATGAGTCTGGCCCCTATATTCAGTTGATGATTAAACCCTATCAAGACTGACTGGCTCTCACACTTTTCCCTTCCTTCCGATTCTAATTGCCCTAGATCAGACTGTGATCACCTTCAACTCTGGTAATCACAATAGTCTCCTAACTCAACTTCTTGTCTCTAGACTAGTCTAGTATTATAATCTAGAACCCAGAATCGAATAGACTGAAAAACCATTTGATATACCTTTTTAATCTTTTGGAAATTATTGTGATAACTTCAGAGAAGCATCATTCATGATCTGTCTATGTATCTGACCTACCCAGAACTTTAAATCTATAAGACATCAAATAACCTTCCCCCAAAAAGAAAAATCACATGCCAGTAATAAATGAGTTAGGTAAGGCAAATGTCCCTGATTAAACACTAAGCAACATTTCACAAACAGCTATAAACATTGTCATATGAACTTGTGTTGGTGGATCAACAGCATCCACTTATGAAATAGTCTGCAGAACATTTAATATAAAAGAATAATAGCAACAGAATTGATCTCCATCAAGAAAGATGAAGAAATAATAATAATTAAAATAACAATAATAAAAATGACCTTCTTAATGTCAAATTTACTATATATTGTCATAATGGGGTAGAGGGAAATAATAGGAAAGTAAGGGAATGCTAGCTAGGGCAACGTACAACAGGAACTGTGTGCCTAGAAACTGCTAAAGTAGCTTTTGAAGCTGATAATGAGTAGGAACTTGGAAACCTTGGGCTCTAGTGATACTACTGACTGGTCTGGTGCCCTAATCAGTATGATAATATTGCTTCTATTAATCTAAGAATTGGGCATGGCAATGCAAAATTGTAAGCTGTCTCTATTCAAAACCATCATGATCATCAATGTGACATGTGGAGGTTAGTGGAGCAAGTGATACTCCTTTGTGCTCCAGTAATACAAGAAGCAAGGTACTTCGGAAGGAAAAAAAAGTCAGAAACACCAATGTCCCACCTGTGAGAAATACCTAAGTTCAGATCGTGTTGACCACTAGAGCAGGTAAACCATGAATGTCTGTGAAATTAAATGAATACACAAATACTTTCAGGATTCAAGGTTCCTATTTCATCTTCCAAAGATCATTTAGTAATCTCAGAGCACACAGAAATCCCTTGCTGTACAGTACTCTGGCTGTCATTTTCTTACCTTCATATTGTTCTGCCCTACCCCATTTTGATATATATGTCATACATATCATGTTCTAGTACTATAGTAAAAATAAAATATATATATATATATATATATATATATATACTAAAATTGGAAGTAGGATTTGCCAATTATAGGCATGTCAGACTGCTTTTTGTCAATGGCACCTTCAACTCTTAAGTCACACAGCAATGTATTATAGGCCCATGCAAGGTGACCATAAAAATAATAAATAAATATATTTTAAAATTTCATTTCTAAATCTAGGTTAGGTGAACTAAGAGATGAAATTGAAGAGCTACTAAAATCTGGAGGAAAAAAAGTTGATGGCCCTGAGGTCATTGAAAATCCTCACTTCAAGCAAAATTTGGAAATTATAATATATAATATAATAAATAATGGATTAATAATAATACATGGATGACAAAAACAAAATTGATATCTCAAAACATTTGTAAAAAGAGATGAGCACACTTGGAATGGAATTCTGAAAACCTTTTTTGAGCTTGATAGCATGAATCCAACTAGAGGACTATACTAAAATTAAAACACATTTTCCCACAGTATTTAACAGAAAGTGTACAAACATTTCAGGACCTGCTTAAGGCAGTATAAGTGGCAACCACTGTCATGGTAAGAATCATTGGAAGAAATGTGGCACTATCAATAAATACCACTAAGAACAGGCATCAAAAGTAACCATGGGAGAAGCAATTTGAGAGTCACTGAAAGACTACATTAATGTCCAGCTAGAACATACAATAGCAAACTTTAATCCCATATTCTCTAATTAGAGGCAACCAAAACCATATATAGAATCCAGAAAACAAAAGCATATAAAAAGTTCTAAATACTCTTAATCAGCAATTGAAATTTTAAAAAAACCAAAATGTTAAGGTGATACAAGGGGTAAAGAACAAAACAAAATTCAATGTCAATCAACAATTTACTATAGACTTGAGAAGCAAAGAAGTCAAAGAGAGAACCCTCAAAGCTGGAAAATATAAATATTTCTGGTTGTGTCTATGACATGCAATTTGGATCAAATAAGAAATAGAAAGCTAACATTGTTAATATAAGGAGCAACAGAATCCTCCTGGCTTTCCTGGCTTGCATCGAGTCCCGGCTAAATTCCCATCTTCTACAAAAAGCCTTTCCTGATCACACTTAATGCTAGTGCCTTCCTCCTGACCTTACCTCCCTTTTACACTGTGTATATCTTGTTTGTACAGTGCCTAACTTTTGCCTTTCTTTGTATCCCCAGCATAAGACCAGTGCCTGGCACATAGTATTGTTGGTGCTTAATAAATGTTTACTGACTGACAACAGAAGCAAAGGGAGGTAGCTAACAGTCTAGCTACTCTACATAATTAAAGCAGTGGGTCCAAATAAGATCCGTAATTACTAGTTCAAACAGTTTACAGTAGGGCATGAAATTTTTTTTATAGGGAAGGAGAAAAATTTGGAGCTCTAGGGAATGAATTTTTAAAGCACTTTACCGACTTCCTCTCAGATATGACAGATCCCACCTTTGTTAAAAAAAAAAAAAAGCACCACATATCTACTGCTAAAGGATGTGAACACCAGTGACTCTTCAAAATATGGGCCAATCATTTGTTTAAACACCTCAGACAAAGCATTTGTGGCTTGTATCCATTTTTTAAAAATCTATCAATTAGGGGTCAGCTAAGTGGCGCAGTGAATAAAGCACCGGCTCTGGATTCAGGAAGACTTGAGTTCAAATCTGGCCTCCGACACTTGATACTTACTAGCTGTGTGACCCTGGGCAAGTCACTTAACCCCCATTACCCCACCAAAAAAAAAAAATCTATCAATGAAATTCATCAAAGAAAACATGTTCAGTACAACTCCAGTAGGTGACCTCATCCTATTTCCATATAAGTTACATTTATTTCTGCTATTTCAATATTTCGAAAAATTTAAATTACATATAGTTTGGAGATTATGAATATTGGACATGAAAACATCTATTAAAAACATCGTTCTTAAATTTTTATGGATCAATGTTATATATCGGTGGTTATGACTTACAGTGCTGTTGCTAATAATAGTCTATTCCAGAACAGTTTTTTTCCCTTAATTGTCAATAACATTTTAGGGTTTATGTTTGAAGTATGAGAATTTGTCCTTCATAATTTTAGTCAATAAAACAGTCAGTAAATATTTATTAAGCATTTACTATATGCCAGAAATTGTGCTAATTGCTAAGGGATAAAAATATGAAAAAGAAAATGCCTGCCCTTAAGCAGTTTACAATCTAATGGGGAAAGACAACACACAAAATAAAGCTGAAAAGTAAGGGAGAGAGGGATGGTAGGCATGATGGAGAAGGCAAAGAAGTCCAAAAGAAGTGCAGCTGGGTGGTAAATGAGATTTCCATATTGGTCATGGAACTCCTTTTGATTCTACCCTTAGATCTTAACTGTTTCATAGGCTCCAGCTGTAACTAAACTATTTTCAGTCACTTTCAGGAAATCCAGTGATATATCTATATATATCTATGTCTATACATAAATATACAGATATACCTGTTGTCAGCCTTTACCTTTATAAAGTGATGTCTGTTCCAAAAGTATTTCCACGTTTTAACCTATTTATTATATGCTCTGAGACCATCTTATTTTTGGCCAGGGGAAATTGTTCTTTTTTCTATAGCTGCCTTCAATCTAAAGAAATATATGATGCCTTTACTTTAAAAGGCCACTAAACTATTTGTACCCTTTGACCCAGAAATACTACTACTTGGTATATACTAATATAATTTTTTTTTAAGTGAGGCAATTG
The DNA here is from genome assembly GCF_019393635.1 of Dromiciops gliroides. Lineage (NCBI taxonomy): Eukaryota > Metazoa > Chordata > Mammalia > Microbiotheria > Microbiotheriidae > Dromiciops > Dromiciops gliroides. The sequence goes on from NC_057862.1 coordinate 274,661,579, forward strand.
GGGCCAAGTGACCTGCCCTGGGTCACACAGCTAGTAAGTGTGTGTTAAGTGTCTGAGGCCGGACCTGAACTCAGGTACTCCTGACTCCAGGGCCGGTGCTCTATCCAATATAATTTTTAAAAAAAACAGATTAAAAGGTATAAAATTATATCTATAGCATCGATTTTGAGGGGGCAGGGCAATGAGGGTTAAGTGACTTGCCTAGAGTCAGAGAGCTAGTGTCAAGTGTCTGAAGTTGGATTTGAACTCAGGTCCTCCTGAAGCCAGAGCCAGTGCTTTATCCACTGTGCCACCTAGCTGCCCCCGATACAGCATCAATTCTTGAACTAGCAAAGAATTCGAAAAAGTTAGTGGCCATTGATTGGAGTCTTGTTGAACCAATTGTTGCATTTGAAGTGATAGAATATACCACAACTATGAAAAATTCAGAGAGACTTGAGAGGACTTGCATCAATGGATGCAGAATGAAGTAAGTAGAACCAGGAGAGCAATTTCTACAGTGACCACAGTGATATAAATTGAAGCGTTCCTGAAAAACTTCAGAACCTCAATCAACTCAGTAATCAGTAGAGACTTCTAAGGACTTTATGGGGAACCATTCAGTGAAGCAATAGATAATAGGTGTGAAATAAGTTATATATTTTTAGACACAGTCAATGTACTGATTTATTTTGTCACCTGTATTTGTTTGTTACAAAGAAAGGCTTTATTGAAGGAAGTCATTCGGAAATCACCATGATATAAAAAGAGAGAGAAAAAGCATCAATAAAATATTTAAAAAGAAGGATTTGGAGACAGAGGACTTATGTTCAAATTCTGACTGACATTTCCTACTTTGTGATATTAGTTGTCATTTCCCTTCTCTGGACCTCAATTTTCTCATCTGTAAAATAAGATTGACCTAGGTCATCTTTAAGTTACCTTCTAACTCTGAAATCCTGTGATTCTATAGTCCTAAGAAAGATTGCTCAAACCTGTTCCAGAGAATTGTGCCAGGTAATGTGCTAGCCACCTTGGATCCAAAGACAGTAATGAAATATTTCCTACCCTCAAAAAACTTACACACCAAGAAAGGAGACAATATATTAATACAAAATGCCAATGCAGCACAATCCTCTGGATCTAGCCCTTAACTCTCAGATTGCAGCTTTATGTAGGGAAAGCATAACCAAGCTCCAGGTTCAAAGTATTCTGTGGGTCCAAAAACTATAGCTCATGAACACCCACTGGTTAGTCACTAGACATGAATAGCTCAAAACAAAGGCTTTTTCTGAGATGAAATTGTAGACTCTTATCAACAGAATTTGAGATATTACCTAGTCCAAAATCATCATTTTACTAGTAAGGAAACTGAAGAAAAGAGAAAAAAAGTAACATGGCTATCCCCCTACTTCTCTTCTGACAGGTCAGGGTCAGAATCTGGTACCAGATTCCCAGGTACTAGAGCTTGTGCTGGCTCATGACTCTTCCTCAACCCCTGTTCAGAGTAAACACTTGTTTCAGGTCCATAGCAGAAATTCATGGTGTCTTCTTTGGTACTCTTTTCCCCAGACCTTTTAATTTCAGGGCTTATTACAAGAGTTCACACTTGCTTTATTGGTGCAATCCCTCTATCTTCCTCTGCCAACTCCCATCCATCTTTGAGTTGTAATTCAGGACTAGCTAGAGATACTTACTGCATTTAATTGTGATCTGATAAGAACAATGGAGAGAACTATTGTTTTCCCAGGGCATATATCCAAGACATAACAGGGAACCTTCCAAGACTTGTCAAAATAGATGATTATTATTCACTACTTGTGATTCATATGGGCACAAATGACACTACCAGAATGAACCTAAAATATACTGCCAGGAATTATGAGTTTTGAGCAAAAAACTGAATACTATAGAAGAAAAAGTTGCCTTTTTCTCATTTCTGCCCACTGAGGGCAAACAAAACAGACGAGGTGAGATGGAAGTAGAATTCTGGACTAGATGGAGGTGAGATGAGAGTGAGTTCTATCTATGAAGAACAGCTGGTGCAAAGGTGGAGAAATGCGAAATGGAGTATAATAATATGTGGAGGAAGAGTTAAAGAAGACATTTGGGCTGGAGTGTAGTGTGGGAAGTGGTGGTCAAGACTATAAAGGTAAATTGGGACCAGGGTTTTAAAAGCTAAACAGAGTAACTTATATGTAATCCTAGAAACATTAGGGAGCCATTGGAATTTGTTCTGTAGGGGAGTGACTTAGTCAGACCTGTACTGTGGAAAAATTACTTTGGTAGTTTTATGGAAAATGGATTGAAAAGGAGAAAGATTTGAGACAGGAAAACTAATCAGGAGATTACTGCAATAGTCCAGTGTTAGTCAGAGAGAGATTGGTGGCTGTGTGAATAGAAAAAGGGACAAATTTGAGAGATACTGTGGTGGTAGAAACAACAAGATTTAGTAACTGATAGGCTACATAGGGTGAGAGATATAAAGTAGTTTCTTTGGGAACCTAGGTTTAAAGTACCATGGACAGAATAGATGCTGCACATGAGCCCCAGAAGCTCAGAATAAGTTATAAATATGATGGAACAAAAAAGAATTTATTAACACTCACTATATGTCAAATACTATGCTAAGAGCTAAGGAGACAAAGGGAGTTCACACTTTAATTGGGTGAGACGACATGTAAAGGAAGGTTCCAGTGGACGTCAAATAGAAGGATCAAGTAGACCTCAGGTTCTATCAAAAGAAATAGAAAGAAAACAAACAAAGAACCAAAAACAAAAACAAAAGAAATAGAAAGGAGGGACATCTAGGTGGTACAGTGGCCCTGGATTCAGGAATACCTGAGTTCAAATCCAGTCTCAAACACTTGACACTTACTAGCTGTGTGATCCTGGGCAAATCACTTAACCCTCATTGCCCCCCCCCAAAAGAGAGAGAAATAGAAAGGCAGGTGGGAAAGACCCCAGGACCTTGAGGTACAACAGCAGGACATATGATTCACAACCAGTAGCCAATGGGAAGAGAGTAGTGTTTCAAAGGGCCAAAGTAAAATAGGGTTCTGGAATACCTCTAGCAGAGGTGGAGATTGCAGGGGGTGGGAATTCATGTCCAATACAGAGTAGGTGCATGGCAGAAACTGAAACAATGAGGATTGGATTGTGGAAGAGGAAGGGCAGTCAAGTCATATTCTCAAACTAATAGAAGGAACAAATAGCCTACTTTACTGGGTTTGTTGTGAGGATTAAATGAGATAATATTTGTAAAGTGGTTTGCACAATGCCTGGGACATAGTACATGATGAATAAATGTTTACTCTCTTTCAAGGGCAGGTAGGTGGCACAGTGAATAGCATGCCAGCTCTGGAGCCAGGAGGATCTGAGTTCAAATTCAGCCTCAAACACTTAGTAGCTGTGTGACCTTGGAAAAATCATTTAACCCTGTTCTCAGTTTCCTCACCTGTAAAATGAAGTGGAGAAAGAGATGGCAAACCATTCCAGTATCTTTGCCAAGAAAACTCCAAATGGGGTCACAGAGAGTTGGACATGACTGAAAGGACTTGACAACTCTCTCTCTCTCTCTCTCTCTCTCTCTCTCACACACACACACACACACACACACACACAAAAGCAAACTATTAATCTAATTGTGATTAAAATAATTTTACAGCCTATGTCAGTAGGGCATCTGCTTTGCTCCTTGATAAGGCAAAAACATCTGCTTTATCTGAAGAATGAATGTACAGGAGCAGCTAGGTGGTGCAGTGGATAGAGCACCAGGCCTGGATTCAGGAGGACCTAAGTTCAAATTTGGTCTCAAACGCTTAACACTTACTAGCTGTGTGACCCTGGGCAAGTCACTTAACCCCAACTGCCTCACCGAAAGAAAGAAGGAAAGAAAGAAAGAAAGAAAAATATATGGCCACTCATCCCCTCTCCATCTAAATGTCTATGTAGTTCAACAAAGTTTAGTATCTTTGTATAATTCCTACTTTTTCCCTTTCTAAGAGATTCATAGTGGTGAGGCTTTCAAAAACAGGTTATGTGTGAAAATCTTGCTTCCTAATTGTCTGGGGTCTAAACATACACATAAAGCTACTACCCCCTACTGCCAACACACTGAGCTGTGCCCCCAATTACATACAAGAGTCAAACTTAATCTTTCTGTTCATTATTGCAGTACTCTAACAGTGCTCAGATAATCTCCAAAAACTAGGAAAATCCCCCAAATGTGCTGACCTAATTTGTTCTGCCACAGAAGACAAACGTTAGAGAATTTTTGTACTGACCATTTCCTTTTCCAAGTTGCACCTGGTCAATGAAAGATAAGAATGAAGAGGAAAATGTGGAACAAATAATTCATTTCTTAATTACTAGGATGTTAAAAAATTAAGAAATACTTAAAATTTCTACTGAATGGATTTAAGTTGAATAGTGATTTCCCCACCTCCATGGGTTGCATATCTTATAAACCTAATTATCTCAAATATTTCAAATGACACAACCTTGCAATATGATTGATAGGAAACATGCCATACTTTAAATGATTGTATGAAAAGTCAGATTGGACTAGGGGCATGGTCAATTTAATTGGATCCTGCCTCTGAAACATAGTGGCTATGTGACCCCCTCAGCAAGTTATTTAATCTCCCAGTGCTCCAAGCAACTCACCCAGAAATCCTTGTACCAGTGAAATCACAGGTTCATCCCTTATCCTAATCCTCATCCTTCCAGAGGGAAAAAAAAATCCTCACAGCTACAGATAAGATTGATTTACTTGGCTACTTGGAAATTAGCAATTAAAGGAAAAAAAGTAAGCAAATAAGCGAAAGCTTACCCAAAAAAAAGTATTAACCTAGACAGTGGGTTTGCTTACTGGACCTTTCATTTGAAAGGGAATGGTGTGAATTATCACATTCAAGTTTTGGCTCCCTGGGTCAGGAGGAAGTTGGAGTTTTTAAAAACCACATGGGTCTTTTCCTTCCCCCTGACATGGACCACTAGCCTCTTATAGAGGTGATACATGGTTAGCCTTCTCCCATGTCCTTAAAAAACAGTAAATAAGATGAACCCCTGACTATTTTGCCCCCACTGTCCCAGGTAGACTCTTTGGGAACAAAAAGGTGTTCATTCCCTTTTCCCAAATAAGAACAAGAATCAATAGTATCTAGTCTTCTCTCTTGGAATTGCTCTATTTGAGCCCAGGGTAAATGTCCCTTGTTCCTTGGCTTCAAAATACATGATTGTATTGGGTTTGTAACAAAATCTCAGTAGATAGAATACCAAACAGAAACCAACTTGTTAAAAATAAGTAGCATCTCGGTTTTTTCCACTCCTCAATCTAATCTCTTTCATCAATTCTGGTTCATTGGGAGCCTTCAGAATGCTAAACTGTATAGAACAAGAAAAGGAACTTGTCACCACTCTATACAATCTTAATCTCTAATTCAAACCAGTACATCTTGGAGTTAAGACAGGGATACAGAGGTGGAGACTGAAAAAAGGAGTTATTAGATCCCATGTACAATGTTTTAAACAAAGATACCAGGATAAATTATGCTCTACTATGTACCCCTAAATGATAACTATACTTTAGACAAAGTACTTGGCAAGGTACTATGGGAACTTAGGAAATACACAGTTACTGTTCTTAGGGAGCTTACAGCCTGGAGACTTACATTATATAATATATATATATATATATATATGTATATATATATCATCTGAGTATATTATCTAAGCATTATTAATATAATATTTAAATATTATCTAAAAATTTTTGAAGACTTCCCATAACTGAATGTTATACCTGTTTCTCAATTCTTACTCTTTCCCTTTCTGCAACATATTATATGATAAAACATCTCTTCTTTCTTGAAATTCTCTCCTACTCAGACTCTATGACCCCACAATCTTTGGGTTCTCCTCCTACCTCTTTGACTACCCCTTCAAGATTCAATTCAAATGTCACCTCTTCCATGAACCCTTCCTTGTCCCCTCTAGTCACAAATGCCTTTTCTATCCTTCAACCTCACAGAACATTCTTTCATGCATTTCACATTCAATTCTATATCATTTGTGCATGTAAATCAACTAAATGGTAAGATCCATGAGCAGAGAAATGTGTTTTATTCTACCCAAAAGTTTAATATAATACTCACCCCATAGGGATAGAAATAGGTTCTAGAATCGTGATTCCATTGGTATAGGGAAGTCCAAGGTGAGGGCATTCCCTCTACCAATGCAGGTCTGCACTTTATCTGCAACGTACACATTTAGAGAGATTCCAAGAGCACTGAGGAGTTATGACTTGTCCAGGATCACATAGCCACTATGTGTTAGAGGCAAGACGTTAATCTAGGTCTTCCTGGATTCAAAGCTAGCTCTTTATCCTTGATACTAGGCTTCTTCTTGCTCAACATATAGCAGATGTTTACTAAATATTTTTAATAAATCTGTGTGAAAACTTAAATCCAAACTCAACTTATTACCCCCACGAATAACAAATAGGCTCTCTATTCATTCCACTCCCTCATCTATACCCAAAATAATTCTGTTAATTTTCCTTTCAAAATGGCTTGCTTCTACTTGGTTCTTTCCCTTCTTTTCCCACTATTAACACTCTTAAGGTTCTCATTACTTCATACCTGGGTTATAGCAGTAGGTTCCTAACCAATGGCCCTGACTCAAATCTCTTTCCCCTTCACTCTATTTTGCATACTACCACCATATTAATCTTCTTTTTAATATACTGCTTTCAGTGGCTCTGCACTGAATACAGCAAGAAGTCCAAACACTTCTTCTTTGGCATGCAAGGCCCTCCACAACCTTGTCCATTTCTACCATTTCCCTTCATAAATTTTCTGTGCTCCCCTACACACATCATAAATATTCTCTATTCTTTACCTTTGTTTGTAGGGAAGGTCCCACTCCCTCCACTTGACCTATCCAAGTTTTACACTTTGTTTATTGCCTAGCTTAATTCCTTTCTCTTCCACTTTGACCACTAATAAAGTCCATAGTGACATTCTTATTCCTCTGAATTTACAGAATTCAGTGTTCTTCTCACTCATCTAGAAATCAATCATAAACCTTCTTATGGCATCTCTTACATTATTCCCTTATGTTATCTTGTTATATTTCTCTTTACACACTCATGTTTATATCTTATTTTTTTACAAACTATATTGTAAGCTCCTTAAGGCAGGGACTACATGTTATTAAAGATTTTGCAAACTGTCTCGGTGAACCCTTTCATTTTACAGATGTAGAAACTGAGATTCAGAGAGAGGAAGGGACCAGCACAAAGTCACAGTTATAAGCCTTTGTCTTCCCCTTCTAGTCCTATTCACACAGGGTTATGCACATAGCAAATGCTCAATAAACATTTTTGGGAAAAGGAATAAACTAAATTGTTGCTTGGCTAACGTCTAAGACAGCCTCTCACATTTTGTTACATCATGTGCCACAAAGAACATATTATAGTGAGGCTCCAGTGTAGCAATGCCAGGTTCAAGGAAGAGCAAGTACTATCTTCATTATCATGAAATCTAAAGCACAAAGTTAAACATTTTAAAGGCAACACTTCTAGTCCATTACTTAAAGTCTATATTTTAAATACATACTTATTTTTAACCTACCTTCTAGCAGAAAGAAACTCATGAAATAAATGAACAGCAAGTAGTTAAAAAGAACAATTTTAGAATTGGTATGAAGAAGATTAGAGGCAATTGAGGCATATATTTGAGTAAGTAAAACACACACATTCATAATGCAATATCTATTTGGTGACTAACTTGCCTAGTTTGCCTGTAGGCATCTAGTGAATTGAATTCACTAATATTCAAGTTACATCATTCTTTTACTGAAGCCAATAATCAGAAAACTCGTACCATTTACAAGCACACAAATCAAGAACTGGTTTTAATTTATGGTGGCTTGAGGTGGCTCTTTCCTAACTCGGTATTGTGGAGTTCCTGACCCATTTCATCAATTTGTAGTCTGTCAAAGTTAAGGATGTCACAAGCTATTAAGTAACACATTTTATAGCTTTCTTATCTACATCTTGAAGAACTTATTCCCACTTATTCATGCAGAGTAGGCAAAAGATTTCATTTCAAGAATCTTCATTAAAGGAAAGAAAAATATTCCATACCAAGTCTTTCACCTCCTTTGAAAGTCAAATTCAAACTTTTCAAAAGAAATCCATCCAATTAAAATAGCCAAGTTACAGCATACATGTAATATTTGGGGTGCCCTACCTTCTTTGCACACTGGGCACCTAAAATGGTTACCGCAGGTTCAAAACATTCTATGTATCCATATTGACTCAAAACCATTATTCACATGTATTAACTTTTTCTTTAATCAGCCAGAGGACAAAATTAGTTTGTAACAAAAGCATTTCATGAAGAATTTAAGAAAAGATGTATTAAAATGTTCACTCAATAAACCTGGGGCAATCTTCCCATGAGTACTTGGATCATTAGGGAGAGCAAAGAAATCTATGTAAGGGGCAAGTATAAAGGGAATACACATTATGTATATTAAATATATATATACACACACATATATGTATATATGTATATACACACATGTGTGTATATACATACATACATGCATACATACATACAATACATTGTCTAGTAAGATGCCACTGAGTTGCTCCATGGGTCTTTGCATGGTCTCAGCTGAGCATTGCTCTTCTGGTGTGATGTTATCTTAGAATGATACATTTCTCTGTTGATTCCTTCTCATATCATGGTGACTGCTGGGAATGTAGCCCCAGTGTAGGGCTGCTCAGCTCAACTCTTGGTGGTTTGTACTATAGTCTGCTGAACATTCATTGCTTCTTGCTATGGGCTTTTGGGCTCATCTTTGTAGGGATGTCTGCTAGGGTATATCTGCTAAGTTCCCTTCCTAAATGCAAGCTCAAATCTCCATTGCCACTATAACCAGCTAGCAAAAGCCAAGCTAAAATTAAATCTTTTCTTTTTCTTTTTTTTTTTTTGCAGGGCAATGAGGGTTAAGTGACTTGCCCAGGGTCACACAGCTAGTTAAGTGTCAGGTGTCTGAGGCTGGATTTGAACTCAGGTCCTCCTGAATCCACGGCCAGTGCTTTATCCACTGCGCCATCTAGCTGCCCCTAAATCTTTTCTTCTCAAACTCGTATGTGTGGGTGGAAATAAAAGCCTTTTGTTATAGATAACTACCAAATGTATGGTTAGATATTTCTAAGAATCTCTTTGGCTGAATTAGAACTCTCATTTAAGAAAAGATATAAAATGGTTGGAACTGTTGCTTTAGGTCATTAAGGTTTCTTTCAAGAGAACATTTAATCTCCCAGGAATGGTTTTGTTTAATTAATTAATTAATTAATTAATTAATTAAATTTTTTTTTTGGTGAGGCAATTGGGGTTAAGTGACTTGCCCAGGGTCACACAGCCAGTAAGTGTTAAGTGTCTGAGGCCGGATTTGAACTCAGGTACTCCTGACTCCAGGGCCCATGCTCTATCAACTGCACCATCTAGCTGCCCCCAGGAATGTTTTTTTTTAGCAAAGCTAATTGGTATCTGTTTTCTAAAACTATGAATCTTTGCCATTTCTGTGTAGCTCTCTATGTGAATAAAAAGTACTCTTGTTATGATCCTGACTGGACTAGAAGTATCTATCCTAAGATTCTATGAACATCTCTTTGAACTGCAAATGAAGGTAAACCAGAACAATGGAATCAAATGGAAAAGCATTTATTAAGAGCTAGCAAAGTGTGAGGGAAGAGTCATAAGTGCTGAAGATACCAAAAAAGAAAAAAAAAAAGCAAGTGAGGATCCCTCCCTGCCAAGGACCTTATATTCTAATAAGGGAAAACCACACAGCTAGGTGAGTAGCGGCCAGGGGAAATTGTTTGGGCAGTGTTGATTTGATTATTGTTCTCAAAGCTCAAATAGGAAAGTGGCATAAAGATGACAATAGAAGAGCAGAAAATTGAGTCTGGGTCCAGGGTACATATGGTGAATTCTAATCAATCCAAAGCTCAGGGTCCTAAAGCAGGACCTCAGAGAACCAGGTTAGAAATCAAGGCTGCAGCACAACAGCATAAAGATTAAGGGAGAGGACTAAGAGAAGTTTGTAGGGAGTAGCTAAAAGAGAAGAGAACAAATGACATAGTCATTGTTTTTAACTCACCCTGTCAACATTCTTACCTTTACTATTCAGATCTGTTAGCATTAAAGTCAGGTTGCTTTGGTGTTCTATTTTGAAAAACCAAAGTACTAAAACATAGTAGATAAGACTTAGTCAATTAAATAATTAAACTCAGGAAGCTTGCCTTTTTAATCCAAAAATCCTAAAATACTCAAGAAACATGATATTACTGACTGGCTTCTCTGATTACTGTATAATTTATACTCCTAAACTTTATTTAATATAGATTGAGAGTTAATATAGATTTACTATAGATTTAGAGGTCTCAAAATGAGACCTCTGTCCTCAAGAACATAGGATATTATTATCTTCATATGAAAGGTGAGGACACAGGACAAAGGTGAGGATGTATTAAAGGACTAAGATACAGAAAAGTAATTCACCCAAGTTTACATAGCTTCTTAGCAGTAGTAGAAGGGACCTAGAACTTCAGCCTCCTAGTGCACAGCTCATTCTACAGCAACATCTGATTTGTCAGAATATCACATACAAACACTAACCAGTTCAGAATCTCCAAGTGCTTTTCTAATCCAATTAAAACCATGTTTAGCTCTGACAAAAGAGAAAAAGATAGATGTTGGTATATAAGAAGGACTCTTCACCTCTACAATTGCAACTGCTATTAGAAAATGTGCCAATAGTGTGGTGGTATGAAGCATGTTATAAAATATATATTTATATAATTTGCATGTGTGTATGTCTGTGTATATATATATATATATACACACATACACACACACACATGTGCATGTATATGTATATAAATGTGTGTGGACAGGTATGGATAGATAGATGGATATGAAATGCTCCCTCATAAGATCCGGAGAAAGGGCAAATATTCATAGATTTAGAAAACAATTACAAATTACCTATGCTGATAAACCATTGCCCAGGGGTTGACAGGAGGAAGGAAACATTAAATAGCCCAGAGTTACTGGCCCTCCATTTTCTGTCTTCATATATTTTTAAGACATAAACAAACAAATGAATGAATGAATGAGTAAATAAACAAACAAATATATATGTACATCTCTCTATCAATGTATCTCTCTATCTTATATTTCCTTAAATATAGAGGTTCTAATTCAACAAAGTAATCTAAGCCAGGGCTTCTTAAACTTTTTCCACTTGTGACCCCTTTTCACCTAAGAAATTTTTACATGACCTCAGGTATATAGGTATATGAAATAGATATACATAACCTTTTACTAATGTCAATTTTTTGGCAACCGGCACATTCAGTTCCATGATCCCATATGGGGTTACGACCCACAGTTTAAGAAGGAAGGATCTAACCCTACATTAGGGAGCTAGCTCACTATTGACTTTGGAACAGAGTCTACTACTCAAAACAACCAGAAATCACTCTTCAAATGTGAAGGACTGAATACAATACAATGTACCAGTAACAACAGTAGGATTAGTATCAATAAAACCACTTCACAATGGGCTACCTGATAGTATCTTTATCTCTCCTGCTACTAACAATATTGTTTTCTGGATCATGAAATTCATATATTTATTTGGGTGTGTATATGTTTATACAGACCTTCTAACAAACTTTTCAAGACCAGCCTCGCCTAGCTAGGTTCTACATATCTTTCATTAAGTGCTACTCCAATGCCTCACAATATTGTGGATGTGATTCTAGTTTCTTGCCAGCAGGACATAACTCTGACAGATCCAACCAAGCTATAAAGATTTCAAGTACAGGCAGAACAATAGACTATTTCCCAAGGCCCTGATAGTAACTCATTTTTCATAGTTTTTCTCACCCTAGGAACTAAGCTAATCAAAGTTATGGTCTGATATTTTCATATTAATTGCTAAAAGTGTGACATTTTCATTAAAAAATTAGCTTTGAACCCCCATTCTAGTTTGTTAAATATTAGCTAATTAACAAAGTAAATGCCTTTCCCAGAAGCACTTTTTTCAATAGATAGATAGATAGACAGACAGATAGATATCTCCTAATCTCTTAGGCCTAAACAAACATCAAGGTTATTGGTGTACTATTTGTTAACAGTGCAAAAATAAAACAAAGACAAATAATTATTTATAATATATCAGATGAAAGAAAGATCATAGCTCATATTACCCTTAAACATCACTACAACTACTAATTTCTCCTTGATTCTGAAACAAATTCATCATTCAGTTCTCTAAGAATACCACTTAAAATTCTTTTCTCTTAAATAGTCTCTTAATATTTCTTCATAAGGGATAGAAACTAAACCTGTGATTCAACTGGAATAGGTAAATTCCAGAAGGTGAAACTTCTAATGTAGGCTGGCACCTTGTTTACAATTTATAGTCTTAGACAGTAGCCTGGGGCACTGAAAGTTTAAATGTCAGAAGTTATTTATGTCAGAGGCAGAATTTAAACTCAGGTCTTACCGGTTTCAAGGCTAGCTCTCTATATACTATGCAACATTGCCATTTCTTACCAAAATAATGGTTAACCCAAGTTTCTCAAGAAATATGTACTCTTAGTTTGCTTCCTCTGTCCTCTCTTTGGCTATCAGTTTATAATCTCTCCTACTTGACAATTAAATTTCCAGTATCCTCATAGGATGATAGTTAATCAATCCCTTACTATCCAAATTTCTATTCTTTCTTAAAGACACAGTACAATACTATATTCTTTGTGGAAGAGGCTATTAAAGCTAGTGTAAACAGAAGTATACACAAAATAGAAGATAATTTGGGAGTGAAGGCACTAGCAGATGGGGGGGGGGGCGGGTTAAAATAGGCTTTTGTAGAAGTGGAGCTTGAAGGGATTCTAAAGGTTGGAATTGTTGAAGGAATGTATTCCTGGCCTAAGGGCTAGCCAGAAATTTGTAGTAATACTGGAAATGTCAAATGAAGTCAGGTTGATTTTAGAAGTAATAGGGAGCTTCTGGAGCTTAATGAGTATAAAATTATTAGAAATTACTTTGCCCATTTTTTTGCCAAAATTATTGATAACTTAAAAGTATATTTGCAAAAATATAAAATATCCATATTAATAGAATAAGAAAGAGAATTAAATAAGTCAATTAAAAAATAAATTGAACAGGCCAAAAATTAACTCCCAAAGGGAAAAAATGCCTACGCCCAATTGATTCTATCAATCATTCAAGGAACAATCAATTCCAATGTTATATAAACCATTTGCAAACATAATGAAAATAAGGGATCCTATCAAATTCCTTCTATGACACAAATTTGGTCTTGACACCTAAATCAGGGAGAGACAAAGCATAGAAAGAAAACTATAGAATATCTCTAATTGCTATCAATTAAAATATCAATCAAAATATTTGTAACAAGGCCACATCAACATATTAAAAATAGTATGCACTATCACCAGGTTGAATTTATACCAGGAACGAAGGCATAGTCCATTTAAAAAATTGTAAACAAAAAAGACTGTATTAAAAACAAAAGAAAATGGGCAGCTAGGTGGCACAGTGGATAAAGCACTGGCCCTGGATTCAGGAGGACCTGAGCTCAAATTCAGCCTCAGACATTTGACCCTTACTATCCATGTGACCCTGGGCAAGTTACTTAACCCTCCCTGCCTTGCAACAACAACAACAACAACAACACAAAAATAAAAACAAAATAAGTACAGAAGGCATAAACTATTTGTGAGTCTACTTACCAAGACAAACATGGGAACTTTATGGATACAACTACAAAACATTCTACAGGAAAAAACCCAACAACCACCATATAACTCAAAAAACAAATAAACAATATTACCTAAATTAATTTACTTATCAAGTGCCACACCAAACAATCAAATGACTGCTTCATAAAGCTAGAAATTTTTCATCTGGAAGAACAAAAGACCATGAAGCTCATGGTAAAAAACAACAACAAAGAAACAAATTTGAAAGGCACAAAGTATAGCACAAAGTAGTAATCATCAAAACAATATGGAATTGGTTAAAAATAGAGAGTTTGATCAGTGAAATAGAATAATATAGATTTAAATGAATACAGTAGCGGGGCAGCTAGGTGGCGCAGTGGATAAAGCACCGCCCTGGAGTCAGGAGTACCTGAGTTCAAATCCGGCCTCAGACACTTAATTAACACTTACTAGCTGTGTGACCCTGGGCAAGTCACTTAACCCCAATTGCCTCACTAAAAAAAAAAAAAAAAAAAAGATTAAAAAAAATGAATACAGTAGAATGGTACTTAATAAAACAAAAACAAAGACTTCAGTTATTGGGATAAGTATTCATACTATTTGATAAAAACTTCTGGGAAAACTGGAAAGCATTAAAACAAACAGAAATTGCATATAGATTGATAATATTATAGCTTATACCAAGATAAACCCCAAAAGGATACATGACTTAGACATAAAAAGTGAATTCCGAAGCAAATGAAAGGAACAAGGAAGAAATTACCTTTCAGGTATATAGATAGGGAAAGAGTACAAAACCAAACAAGGGAAAAAGAGGATAATGTAAGATAAAGTAGACAACCTTGAATACATAAAATTTAAAAAGGTTTTGCGCAAAAAAAGCAGTTGAAATGAGAAGAGAAATAGCTCTGTATGTGTGTGTGTGTGTGAAATTCCAGCAAGCTTTTCTGATAAAGCTCTCATTTCCAAGACATAAGGATTATATGAAAAAACAACTTTTAAAACTTAAGAATTCTGATCAATGTAATAGGGTCATAGATTTTGATTTGGAAGGGACCTTAGAAGCCATCAAATCCAACTTCTTCATTTTTACAGTTAAGGAAAATGAGATCCTAAGAGATTAAATTATTTGCCCAGGGTTACACAAGTAAATGGTGGGGCTAGGATTTTTAACTCAGGTCACTTGTCTGCAAATCCATTCTATTGTGTTACATTGCTTCATTTCAGATAACGGATGATAAACATATGCTACCTACCTACAGACCTCTGACAGTCAGGAGTGCAGAATAAGACAATATATCTTGAGACCTGGTCAATGAAGGAATTTGTTTTGTTTGATTATGCATTTTATTTCAAAGATTTTGTTTTTCTTCTCCTCCCCGCCCCCACCCAATTTGTTGGGAAGAGGCTGGAGGACAGCAGTATAGTGATGGGGTTGTTGAAATAAAGAGAAAAGAAAGAAAAAGAGATAATTGGAGAATTTTTAAGTACACAGAAGAGAACACAAGAAAGATCAGAAGGAATCACAGACAAGCAGAACAGCTTTGAAAGTTACATATTAAATTTACTATATACTTGAAAGGAAAACCTAGCTATTTGGAATAGAGATTTGGGGTTTCATTAACATCCTTTTTTTGTCCTACTTTGTATGTAAAATTGTTCATGTTATTTGGTGCTTGAGTTAAGAATAAAAATAATTTTTAAAAGTAAAGAAAAATATCAGTAAAATCTTTAAGGGACTTAAGTTATTGTCTATCAAGTAAAATAGAAATTTCTTCTACTTGGCAGTCCTTTAATAAAAAAAAATAACCATTGGAATTCTGATATTTCAAAAGATCTGTGCTCTCATTGATGTGTATAGTGCCTCCAACCATTGCAGATTACAACCAATCCATGCCCTCCCATTGTATGTTTATATCTTGTCCTTATCCTGTCAACTCCAACTCCTAAGGAGTCCCTTAGGCAGTTGGATGTTGGACATCACATCCCTCTGGCAACTCCTGTGGCGGCACTGGTACCAAACTGTATTGGCTCTGCCTCTCCTTTGGATTCACCAATGTCGCAGAGAGGGAAAACCTGCTGCATGGGCAACAGCTTGTTTTCCATATTGATCCACCCAGGCCAGCGCCCTGGAGAAGACACTCCAGCACAGCCACACTGGCCTGTGGCTCTTCAAGGCGCTGATCCATGGTCGTCCGTGACTGATGGACTATTCTGACTACTATTCTGTCATAAATTTTTTTTTCATAAATCTTCTAATTGAGGGTCTACCCAAAATACTGGGGTAGGCGCTGGCTCTTTTGACATTGCAGGGATACCAATGGAACATATACAAGCTAGTCATCAAAAATTCACACTCTCATCACATGATGGGCCAATGGAACAAATATAAAATTTAGAGAAATTTGAGGAGATTTGTATGACATAATGCAAAAGGAAGTAAGCAGAACCAAGAGAACAGTTTTACATAATAACCACAAAATCTCATATTACATACATATATCGATATGTGTGATTGTGTACATATACACACAAATGCATGCATGTATATGTGCTTATATATTGTATGTGGGACAGCTAAGTGGCATAGTGGATAGAGCACCAAGCCCAGAATTAGGAAGAACTGAGTTCAAATCCAGCCTCAGACCCTTACTAGTTGTGTGACCCTAAGAAAGTCACTTAACCCTGTTTGTCTCAGTTTCTTCATCTGTAAAATGAACTGGAGATGGAAATGGAAAACCACTCCAATATCTTTGCCAAGAAAATCTCAAATGGGGTAACAGAGTGAAAAATGGGGTTACGTGACTAGAAAATGACTGAACTGAATGTTATATACATGTATAATATGCATACACATATAAACATATTGCTAAAAGACATCAGCACTAAGATCAAAGCCATGACCAATTGATTTCAAAAGACTAACGAGGACCTTTCTTCCCTAGGTAGTTGTAAAAAAAAGCATACACTTGGCTAATGTGTAAGTTTGTTTGCTTACTTATACTTGTTAAGAGAGAGGGTTCAGTTGGAAGAGAGAAAAGTGAGTCACTGGGAAATGACAGTGATATAAGAAAAAAAAAACATTTTTAAAAGGCATTTAAATTCTTTGGGCCTCCTTTGAACTTTCTCCCTGATCTAAAATTCTGATTATATTATCTACTTTTTCCTATTAAGTAAGTAGTCAGCCAACAAGCATTTTGAGGAAAGTCCCAAGCATGCTGTGTGAATACCCAAGTAAAGGAATTCTGGGAAGATATGAACATGTGTTCCATAGGATGAGAGAGTATGAATTAGTTGTAATCTATGTAGTTGTAGGTAGTACTCACATTGATGAGATAACTGATCTATTGAATTATCAAAATTCTCATGACTTTTTGTTTGTTTTTGGTTTTTGTTTGTTTGTTTGTTTTTGCAGGGCAAAAGCGACTTGCCCAGGGTCACACAGCTAGTAAGTGTCAAGTGTCTGAGGCTGGATTTGAACTCAGGTCCTCCTGAATCCAAGGCCAGTGCTTTATCCACTGAGCCACCTGGCTGCCCCTCCCATGACTTTTTTTTTTTAAGTGAGGCAATTGGGGTTAAGTGACTTGCCCAGGGTCACACAGCTTGTAAGTGTTAAGTGTCTGAGGCCGCCTCCCATGACTTTAAAAAAATTTTTTTCCTAACCAAAGGGATGTCAGGTAGAAGAAATATCTGATTTATGTGGTAGTCAGTGGGTGAAAATCCTTTAAAGTCTTACTGTAATATTTTTTCATTATTTTTAAAAACTTTTTATTTTGAACTTAAAACACCAAAATTCAACCTAATTATACCTTGCAACTAATCTCATATAATACTAATGATACACTATTTCCAAGGAAAAGGAAAACTATTTTGAAAGGAAATTAGACATAGGATTTAGATCCTGGAGATTTAGAGTTGTAATGAAACTTAAGAGACCATTAAGTCTGACCTTGTTTTACTGATGAGGAAATTGTGCCAAAGAGAGGTTAAGCCCAAAATCACATAGCTAGTTCAGTGTCTTAGGTGGGATTTGAACCCAGATCTTCCTGACTTCAAAACCAACCCCCTAATACTCCAGGCTGCATCTCAAGCACTACTTGGGGGCTATGAGAGAGATTAATTGATTTGCCCATGTTCAAACCACCAACATGTGGCAAAGGCAGGAGTTTGGCCTGTGTCTTTCTGACTCACTGTTCATTATGTCATCCTTGTGCAATCAATGTCTAAACCTCTTGAAAGTGCCCTTAAGTACCCTTCAGAATATACAGATCTCCATCTACCTCCTTCATTTGCTCCAATTAAACCTGCACTCGCCTCAAGTAAGTAATAAAAATGAATAATGAAAAGGATTTTTTTCTGTCATTTGCCAAGAATAATAGAATCCTCAAGATGCCAGGAGAAAAGGAAGATTCCCAAACCATTGGTCAGAGACCCTGCGGTGAACTTAGAGGAGACTCTGGACAAGAATCAAAAAGGATAAGCCAGTGCAGGTGGGTTGCACACTTCATAACAGGAAGCAACATTCAAATGGATGAAATCATGGATCTAGTTGAGTAACTCAACAGTAAAGTACCAATGTGTTGTAATGTAGGGTGAGGGTCTTAACTGTTTTTGTGTGTGTCACAGACCCCTTTCACAATCTAGTGGAGCCTATGGATCCCTTATCAGAGTAATGTTTTATTGCCTACATTTATAATTGAAGGAAATGTTAAATTTTAGTTAGGGTTTTGGAAAATAAATGTGCACGGATGGCCACGTTCACAGACACCCTGAAATTACATAGATCCTAGAACCCCTCAAGTATATTCTCCCTTAAGAATCAGGAAGACCTGGGTTCAAGTCCACTTCTGACACATATCGCATTGGATTGTGATGTTAGACAAGTTACTTAACCTCAAAGAGCCCCCAAGCAATTGATTTTCTAAGACCAGAAGTTGTAGATCTACAGTAATTGCAGGTCTATAATGGTAAAAGGAGTTTCCTCAGAACAAGTTCTCTTTACCATTGGAATCACAGGTCTGGTAGAGGAAAGAGATATTATAGCAGTATGTCAACTCTGTGTTGGTTGGAAGAGTATCTTACATTTAAAGCACCAAAACATAATTGTTATAGATGGCAATAAAACAATAATTCTTAGCACCTTCTGCTCTCCTCTATTACTCTACCAATATCACTACCCAGGGAGAATGGGGCCTAGAACTGAGGGCCATTTTCAATATTTCTTTGTGATGATATACCTGAATCAGTGATACCACGGACCTGTTAAAGTACTGACATATTGCAATAGTATTGTTTTTCTACTATTTTTCACAACAAATGAACAATACTTTAGCTGGATTATAGGTTGAAGATGCTTTTGTGAGCTAGCCTGGGAATTTAATCATCATTTGAAATATTTCTATATGAAAATATGTTCAAAGTTCTAAAGAGTCACCTTACAAATTTTTAAATTAAAATTAACTTTTAAGACAGTGACTTAAATATGAGGGCCAGGTGACTTCTGTGACAGTTTGACAAGAATTTCTATTTTTTGTTGTTTAATTGTTTCAGTTGTGTCTGACTCTTAATTACTCCATTTGGGGTTTTCCTGGCAAAACTACTGGGGTAGTTTGCCATTTACTTCTCCAGCTCATTTTTACAAATGAGGAAACTGAGGCAAATAGGGTTAAGTGACTTGCCTGGGGTCATATAGTATCTGAGGCCAGATTTGAATTCAGAAAAGTGAGTCCTCCTGACACCAGGCCTAGTACTGTACCACCTAGCTGTCCCAATGACAGCTGTTTGCTGTCTACAAAAGAGAAAGCCCATTAGTCTGTTTTCTATATTCCCTTTGCCAATGTAGCCTTTATCTTAGATAAGACTTACACAAAGTTGTTAAGTATTGACTTAAAGTTTCTGCTGAAATAGCTAATTAGGGTATCATTAAATTTCCATTGGACTGTGAGCTCCTTGAGAGCAAGGACTGTCTTTTGCCTTTTTATCGCAATGCCTGGTAGCTACTTCTTAACCAGGGTATAGTCAGAGACCACTGAATCAATCCTTGAAGGCAAAAAACACTGATTATTATAGTCTGAAATTTCAGTTTGCTAAAACCTGAAGAAGATAAAAATGAGGAAAATGAAGAGGGGATTGCCTAGTATCTAACCACACTACCAGTGGCTGCTCAATACCTATTAACTTGGCAAAAATGGAAGGCAGTCATCCAAAAATAATTTATTTTCCACTGGGTCTCAATTAGTCTTCATTTCTAATGTGTGCAGTGCCTCAAATCTGTTTTAAGATAATCATTTTGGAAAAATTGAGGATAATTTTGAGCTATTGACACTGTTCTTTAAACTTTAGCAGTGAGATCCATAAAAAGAAAAACTTTTAGAATTATCACAAAATAAAATAAATGGTGCTTTACAGCGAGGGCTGTAAGAAGCAAGTATATAGGAAAATCTCAACTATTTGAAAGTCTCAGGGAAGTAACTGTTCTGGGTCCGTATGTTAAACACTAAAACGATTGTCTTTTCTATTTTAGCCATTTAGAAGAGTAATCTATCCAAAATGTATTACACACTTCCCTGATTCTTAAACATAGATTATGGAACTTGATTTGTTAAAACTGGCCAAATCAGAGACAATCTTACTCTAGGGTACCTGATTCACACTAAGGAAACTCAAATGAGAGAAAGATTTAGAAACCATAATGTCAGTGTATTAATTCATGGGAACTACAATTAGCAAGGACACTGGTCTAGTTTTTTTGAACTAGGCACTTTCCTCCTGGTGGGCCATTATTCTATTCTAGGGGATCAAACTACAGAACCAAAAAGTTGCTTCTTAAGGAAAGAATCTGAACAAAGGAGGAGTTGAGAGCTCTTAAGGGAAATGTCCACCACATGAGGGAAATTTAATGAACTGTTCTTCACGACTTTAGGAATATTTCCTTCTAAATAATGAGTTATTGGCCCTCTAGGCAGTGCATGAATTGAAACAAATAGCTACTAAGTTTCCTTCCAACTCTCAAATTCTGTAATTCTGAGGTACACCTACTCAAAGCACCTTTGCCTGTAGACAATACTATACAATCACCAACAAATGATGTAGACTAGCATTTGGTAGGGATATTATCTAAGGCAGCAGTTCTCAAACTTTTTGGTCTCAGGACTCTCTTTAAACTCTTAAAAATTACTGAAGACCCCCAAAGATCTCTGAATGATGTGTGTTATATCTACTGATATTTGCCATGTTGAAAATTTAACATCTTAGTATTATTATGAAAAGAGTTTTGACCTCATAGATCCCCTAAAAGGATCTCAAGGACTCCCAGAGGTTCCTGGACTGCACTTTAAGGACCACTTAAGTTTTAAACAATTGCAGTAGGAAGTATCTATTTGGTACTTGTGCACTGAGGATGTAGAAATGAAAACTGATCCAGTCCTTGACTTCAAGGATCTATTGAATGTAATTGTTAAATGAGCAAGGGTACCCCTGGATCTATGTGTATGCCCCAAAACAAAATGGCAATGAATTGTATTGCTTTTTTGAGTTTTGATGCTACTTTGTACACTTTTCCCATCTCTTGCTTTTTCATCAGGCTATTACTTGTTGGCCTTCATGTGCATAGCTGTGAGTGGCAGCTTCTCACTTCTCTTATAATCTTTTTGCTTCTATTCAATGATGGGTTTGGAGATAAGCTAATGAAGTTTGTTTAAACTAAGTGTACAGTGAGACTAAAAGGCTCTTAGTAAGGGCCTAAGGAGCTCTCCTATGAATATATATAGTACATAAGCTTAGTACAGGAGCTTTCTCTTAGCTGCTCAAAAGCCTTGCTTTCTTTGCATCCTGGTTCTAGGCTATGATCTATAACACAGATACAAATAGATTTTATACGGATCAGGTTGTTGGATAAATGAGTTCCAGATAGATGAAATATTACTCTAAATCCCTGAACTCCTTTTAACCTCTAGATTCCAAAAGGAAACTAAATATAACCTACACAAGTAAAAAAGATTTATTCAGCCAGAACTTCCTTACTAAAAAAAAAAATAAAAGAATAGGTCAAATATTTGTGTTAATACCACTAAAGTGTAAATTCAGAAATAGAAAGATGTTAAATCTATTAATTTATAATTGGGAATATACCAACAAGAGGAATAGGCTGTCTTTACTTAATTGGTTTTATATTTCTTTTCTATTTTTATGTCAGTAGTTATGTGACCAGGTGTTAAATAAACATGAATTATTGTTTTAAATTTGAGAAACAAAGGGAAAAGAACAACCACATGATTTTTAAAAATGAGGCACTTCAACTTTTAGTTAACTAGTTTATAACACTTCTGAAAGGACATCTTTTTTCAAAATTTCAGAAGTTTCTTCTATCAAATTTAAATCATTGAGTTTCTAACCTGATTCCACCTATATAGGGAGTTTAGTCACTATGCTAAAATTCCTTTAAGTCAAAGAATTTTTTAAAATTACCTTGGGTGCCATAAGGACTATTTTCTGATCTTTTAAAATCTTTTCTCCAATTACTGATTTAATATTACATAAGAATCATTGTACTTTCAACCTTTATTAACAATAAAACATAAATGTCTATATAATAGTGTTTATGAAGTCTAGAGAAGCAAAAGCAAATTTGCATACCAGGCAACTGGAATTGTTACTCTTTTCTGTTAGAAATTGATTTAAAGGTAATAACCAGTTATTCTAGTTATGATCAATACACTTATGAATGAGGTAGAACCATTTTCTTGTTTATAAATTGAGCTAAAACACATGCTGCAACATTCTTTATCAGTATTTATAAGTAATATTGAGTGTTATTAAACAATGGACTTCCCATGGAGAAGCTGTGAAATGTCCTTCCATATAGTTATCTTTAAAAAGGGATATAATTAACTTAAATGCAGTCCATTCTAGAGTAAGCATAGGGACTTCTAAAGGTCTCTTCTAAATGCATGACTCTAAATAAGGACATTTCCCATTCTAAAATTTTCATCATTCTGATGACAGAGCTGAAAACCAGGACAACTCTTTTCTTCCTTTTCTAAAGGCATACTTAAATAAATCCAAGGTCTAACTTCATTGTACTGGATAATATCATTAAATGGCAGCATAGACATCTGCCAAATCTTGCAGGCTCAGTGCTCTAATATGGAACAGCTGGAGAAGGACCCTGCATTCTTTTCTCTGAGTAAACACTGGGGGCTCTGTTCAGTATCCTGCTGCAATAAGGCCTCAAGAATTTCACCTATCCAAAAACTCAATCGACAGACTTTTTCCTCTACCCCGCACACAAGCTATTTTAAAATTTCTCTCCACAAAGTTTGCAAAAGGAAAGGCACTGAATTTTCCAACTATATTAGCAGTTTGCAGTACTTAAATATGTTACAAAAAAGTACAGAAACAAAATCTGAAAATGTAGCTTTTAGTAGTTTCTTTATAAAAACACAAATATAAATCAGTTTTATATCTGTGTAAATTCCACATAGGTTACTTAAAGGTAAATTCATGGCTCATATCAGGGCAAGCTGTGTTAAAAAAAAAAAAAAAAGCTCATTTACAGAAATGGGGCTAATAGTGCTCCAGAAATAGTTATGAAACACTTAAAAATGTAAGTAGGGTGGGGGAGGTGAGAGGTAAGACTTCCTGGTGGGCTGGACCTCCCCAAGTGAGAGAATACCTCCAGGCACTTTATTGTGGTTGAGGCCACTTATAACAATATAATGTGCACATTCCATTCATGATCCTTTTAATAGGATACTGTGTCAAGTACAGAGAACAAGTTACTCTAACACAGAATTCTAAGAAAGATTTGGGGGGGACGAAGGGGGAAGGGAAGTGAGTGAAGGAATGAAAATAAGAATGTTATTTTTATCATCATTTCTTTATACATCATATCAAAGTAATGTAATGAGTTCCAAGGGGCCATACTGGGCTTATTCCTATGTTGTTTAAATCAAGCAAGCCACATTGTCCGAAAGAAACCCAGAAAACCCAGACTCTACGTGATCTGACTTACTTATTTCATAGGAAACTGCATGAAAGAAAAATCAATCCTTCATGCTACCACAGTTAGCATGTAGTACCCCAGTTACAACACCAAATGGACTGAAGTAGTTCACTGTGCAAAAAAAAATCAAGTTGAGGTAAGTCAGCAGCAATAAGGGAAAAGGGGCGGGGGTGGGAAAGCCTATATATAAAGAAGCCATCAACTAATGCATTTCTTGTTCCCTTGCTTCTGCTGTAACAGGGAAGGGAAAAGGGGGTAGAGGGAAAAGGATAAGAGCACAAGTTGGTAGTCAAAATGGATTGGTTGCACCAAACTTACCGGGGTTATTGGCTTCTCCTTCAAGAATGTGAAGCTCAGTGCAGTCCGCCAGGGAATGCTCCAGACAGATCTGAAGAAAGCGAGCCTGGGTCCTGCTCACCCGCTTTAAAAGGGACAGCAAAGCAACAGTCTGTTCACATTCATTCCAGCCTTTAAACCAACCTGCCAGCACTCCGACCTGATCTCGAAACATCATGATTAGGGGGGAAGCCTCCGTGGGAGAGAGGGGGGAAACAAAAACAAATCCCCCTCCCACCCTGCCCCCACCCCAAAGTTTACTGGAGTTGCAACCTCAGTGACCACCAGAATAACGTCCTTTTAGAGAAAATAATCGCCTTTGGTGCATGGATTTTGCAGACTATTTTCCCTTTTTTTCTTCTTCCTTCAGTTACGTTTCGGTGATTCTTG
Source organism: Dromiciops gliroides (assembly GCF_019393635.1). Classification (NCBI taxonomy): domain Eukaryota; kingdom Metazoa; phylum Chordata; class Mammalia; order Microbiotheria; family Microbiotheriidae; genus Dromiciops; species Dromiciops gliroides. The sequence continues at coordinate 274,686,124 of NC_057862.1, forward strand.
CTGATTTCCTCAACGAAGATGACGGTAGCACAGGACTTTTTTTTTTAATATGGAAAAAAATCTCCACAAGGCACACAACTGTACAGCTCTTCCCCCACCCCTCTCGCTCAGCCAGGGGTTTCCGATGTTTCCAGTTCTCTTTTCCCCTGGGCAACAGGTCAGCCCCTTCTTCACACCCGAATTCCCAGGGTTCACAACTGGAAAGAGAGAAATTGGCTGCGCTTAGACACCAGCGGAGATAAGGAGAACGGCATGATTCAGCAGGGTAACCTCCCGCTTCACAATGTATTTTAGGAGATTTCAGGTCAATAATTTGAGTAGTGTATGGGGGGAGGGGACGGAGGAGGATGTGTAAAGTATTCAAAATAACAACCCCCCTCCCACTTACCCCCCACATGCACCACTGACAGAGGGAGATAACGAGATTTCCAGGCGAGAGATTTCAAGAAACCTCCCCCTACTAAGGTGCAGGAGGAGACCCCAGCAGCTTCCTGTTGCTGCTGCTGCTGCTGCTGCTGCGGCTGCGGCTACTGCCTCCTCCTGCTGCATACGGGTCTCTCTTCCCTGAGGACTTTAGGGACTGTACCTGATACCGCTAACTGCAACAGATCATTCAAGCAAAGAAAACTTACAATACACGGGGGGGGGGGGGGAGGAGGGGGCCCCCTCAAGAATCCAGGTTCCTTCCTTCCTTCCTTCTTTTTCCCTCCTCCTCCTCCTCTCGGAGAAGCAACCTAGCGGCTGCCGCTCCATCTACACCAACCAGCATCTCCAACCACCAGACTCCCCTTTGAATCTAGGCCTTGAGCAGCAGCAGCGAAAGACAAAAATAAACTCTTCCCACCCAAGCCTTAACACACAACCTGCAGGAGCAAAGAGCCTCCAGACTTCCCTCCCTCCTTCGACTCCCCTCCCTCTTCCGTCTTCCCTTTACAAAAAGCCTGCTATGATAATAAAATAAAAATAAAATCATTTTAACCCCCTTTTTTTCTCCTCCTCCCGGCAGGGTGGGTCGGTCTGGCACAGAGCCTCTCCACATCCCCCCGCCCCCTGGCATCCCCAAAACGACTTCCCGGCGAGAGAACCCGGCGGCTTCTGGGCCGCCTAAGCCCGGAATGCTTTCATTAGCAGACTAGGGAGCTTCGCGGAGAATGCGGCTCCGCGCTGCCAGCACACGCCCCCAAACGGGGATCGCAAAGAAAAAAAAAGTTAGGTTCCTGTGGCTTTCCTGTCCTAGCCCCTATATTCTCTCCCTCTCCCTCCCCGTCTTCCTCAGGTCGCAGGGACTGGAGCTGGAAGTGGGAAGAGATGTGCCGAGACTCTAGACTCAACTCTCAGAGCGATCCAGGCTTCAAGCATCCCCGTACCTCACCCACCCTGTCCTCCTGGCTTTCCAAACTTCCCAAGCAGAAGAGGAAGCCCTAGGCTGGGAAGAGGCCAAGGGATACCGCTGCCGGCCCCCAGAAGTGTGGGGGCTGAAGGGGAAGGGTCACTCACCTCGGCCCCGCTCATCGCTGCGGGCTGGCGCCCCCGCACCGCGGGTTCCAGGGCAGGCGGCAGTTCTCAGAGGAGTGGGGAACCCAGAGGCCCGCGGATGTGGGCCATCCCGGAGGCCAGGTCCGGGGGGCACGTTCCCCGAAGGTTGGGGGACTGGCGGCGGGGGGCGGGGGCGGTGGTGGTTGCGGCAGTGTCTCGGCTGCCGCCGCTGCAGCCACTGATGCCGCCTCCTGTGTCAGCTCAGTGAGGACTGGGGCCGACCGAGACCGAGTCGAGCTCCCCACATGCTACTGATTAACATACACCATTACATCATGGCTTTGGCAGCAAGAGCCAAAGTGGGGGGAGAGCAACCCCGCGGGGAGGGAAAAGGAGGAGGAGGTGCGGGGTGGGGGGGAGTCCTAACTCTAGGAGGGGTGGTGGAGGAGGAGGATCCCTAAGTGAGGCTAGGGGAGGAGCTCGATGGGAAAGAGGGGTCAGGTTGGCGGAACTGAGAAGCAAAGGGAAAGAAGTTTGGAGGAGTAGAGGGGGAAGGAGGTGGGGCTGGGCGAATTCTTCTCCCTGGCCTCCTCCAAAATTCTGGATGGGCTGGGTTACAGGGACCGCGGAGCCAAGAAAAAGAGGCTAGAGAGGCAAGGGCGCAGAGTGTGTGTGTGTGTGTGTGTGTGTGTGTGTGTGTGTGTGTGTGTGTGTGTGTGTGTGTGTGTGACCGCGTGGTGTGTGGTGTGATGTGATGTGATGTGATGATGTGATGTGGTGTGGTATGGTGTGATGTGTGTATGAGAGAGAGAGAGAGAGAGAGAGAGAGAGAGAGAGAGAGAGAGAGAGAGAGAGAGAGAGAGAGAGAGAGAGAATGAATCTGGGGTCTTATACCCCTTATACACCGCACCACCACACCCGTAGCTCAGAATTTCATTCTCCAAAGTGTGATTTTTAAAAACGTGTAGCCAGAGGGTGCTTTTCCTTGAGTCTGAGAGAGGGAGAGGCGAAAGGGGAGGGGGGAAATGAGGAGGGAAAGGGGAGTGAGAAAGACACTTCTGGGAGCTAGAGGGAGCATCTGGGATTGGAGAGTTGCTGGGTGAGAGGAGAGAAAGTAAACTTAGCGGGGCTGTGTTGTATAGAGAATACACGTCCTCCCTGCGGGCTATGAGCTGTGAAGTATTACTAGGCGCGAACACAGAATAGGCTATCCAGTATACTTACTCAGTATGTGTACTTATCCACCAAGAGATGAGAGCAAGGACTGACTTTTCTCTAGGTCTTGCCGTATAAACATACGGTTAGGGAATTGGGACTTTTTAAAAGTCCTTTACACTTAGGGGAGAAACTTTTCTGCTGCGGTTGCAGAGACTTATGCCTGGCCATTGCCAGAGCGTTGTTTGTATTTTTAGGCAGAGCAATCGCCTTCTACTGTCATAGTCCCATAGTTGCTGAGTTAACTGGCTAACTGGGGAGTTCGTCCAGGGGTTAAACTTCATCTACTACTTCATCTGCTACCTCTCTCCACTAGAGAGGTTTGTCGTGGGAGGGTAGAGTGTGTTCGTTCAGATGGAGTTGACACTAACAGAGATAAGGGCATGAAGCCCTAGCAGTGGTACCTAGATGGGTGTCCCCTCCCGTCGTGCCTTCAGTTTCTTCATTCACAGGGCTTGGGCCTGACTTCTATTTTGAGCTATTGGAGAGAAAGAGGAGGAGCAAAGAAAGTATAGGACAACTGCTTGAAGTGGATGGGTAAGCGACAACAGAGAACACTAAGGGGCAAAATTATTGTTTTGCTTGGGTCTTTCTCTGCCAAAGGTTTTTTTCACTGAAAATACAGGGGGAGAAAATGAATAACAGAGAATTGGTATCCAAAGAAAATGCTTACTCACCGTTGGTAAATTCAAGTCACCTGTCCCAAATGAATCACTATATACAGAACTATACTATCAGTGATGTTAGGAAGATCACAGGAAATGAGGAAGAAGATAATGTGCAGCTGACCTGGAGAACAGCAGAGGTTGACTTTGGGGAGATCCTAGAATTAAAGGATGGTTAAAGAGATAGTGAATGTCTCCCAGAGAAAACAGTGGTTACAAAACACAACACAACACAACAACAACAGCAATAGAGCTCCATCAAGAACAGGTCATGACAGACAGCCTTTTTCCTTTTATGAAGAGGTTAATAATAAAATAGATCAAGGATATAATTTACCTGGACTTTAACAAAATATCTGATAATGTATCTCATACTGTTCTTGTGGAAAATATGGAAAGACATAACCAGACATTAATACAATTTGATGGATTCAGAACTGGTCAATAGCCAGACCCCAAAAGTAAAACATTGGTGGTTAAATGTCAGTATTTCAGGAGGTCTCTAGTGAAGTATCCGAGGGATATGTACTTAGCCCTCCCTGCTTTTTTTTTTTAATCAGGTAGGCATTGAGATGAATATAAGCATAAGAAATTCAATAGAGATTAAAGTCTTACACTCAAAAAGTCTGTTTCATAAGTACAAAATGGGAGCAGTAATGGTGAGAATGTGGTTTGTCTAAAAAAAAATTGGGGGGTGTAACTGTGAGAGACAAGGAAGTTAAAGCAATCTTGTTCTTTATTAAGATACATTTACTGCCAGGAATAAGAAGGTGATAATCCCACCAAACTCTTTCCTGATTAGACATTAAAGTTGAAGGACAGGGGCAGCTAGGTGGCGCAGTGGATAGAGCACTGGCCCTGGAGTCAGGAGTACCTGAGTTCAAATCCATCCTCAGACACTTAACACTTACTAGCTGTGTGACCCTGGGCAAGTCACTTAACCCCAATTGCCTCACTTAAAAAAAAAAAGGTGAAGGACATTCATAAGTGGGAGAATATCCAAGAGGAGAACTAAAAAATGATGAAGGGTATCAAAGTAAATGACACATGAGCTTTGGTCAAAGAAATTAGAGATATTAAATTTAGAGAAGAAAAGACTCGGGGAGGATGTGATCATTATGTCAAACAAGTATTTGAAAGGCTGTCATGTGAAAGAAGTATTAGATTAATTTTGTTTGGGCCCACAGGGGAGAAATAGAAGTAACAAGTGGAAGGTGAAAACAAATTTAATTTATGCTTGATGCCATGAAAAACTTCCTAATCATTAGAGCCATCCCAAACTGGAATGGGATGTGTTGTGGATTTCCCCTGTTTGGAGGTACAGGCTGCCACTAGGGCAGAGAAATAGTGAGGAGGGGAGAGGGAGAGACAGAGACAGAGACAGAGAGAAATACCTTGATTTTCAGAGGAGCAGGGTACATATAGACAGCAGGTGGCACTAATAAGCAACGCATGTAGCAGCCAGTGGAGGTGTAGGAGGTGGAAAGGGGTTAATGGTGACAGGTGTCTCCATTTCAGGACAGGCAAGGAGAGGCATGAATTGAGTTTCCTTTTCGCTCAAGGGACATGGCTTTCTTTTTGCCAGCCCAGCAAGAATTACTGTCAGTAGATCGAAAATGAAAGTGGGGTTACCCAGGATTTGCTCCTCCTAGCAGCCAGTTCTTACCTAGTCATGATTTGTTTCTAGGAGTAGCTACATCCTGAATTCATATGCTAGACTTGTACAGTCTAGTCTCATTCTTCCATCTTGGTCCTGCTAATCAAGCCTTTTTATTTCTCTGGAATAAGGGTTCTCTCCTTCATCTTTTCTATTTGTAAGCCTTAAATAAAATACATCTGCTGCATTGCATTTCTGCTGGCCAACAAGATTTTAGAATAGGTAAACTTTATAAAATTGAAGACATCAGATAAAGAACACTCAAGCTAAGATATTGGCTAAATAGAAGAGGATCATATAGCTTTGCTAGGCAGTAGCAATGAGATACCTTATTGATCTGGTCCCCTTGGTCCACTTCTTACTACCCCAGAGCTGCAGATTTCTGGTTTGGCTGATCCTGCTACATCTGGACACAGAATCAGTCCAGATCTTCTGATAGGTTATCACAGTTTATTTCTCAGCATACTGCTCACTTCCATGCTTAGCTCTCCAGTCTCTCCTTCTTTCTACTACTCCTTATCAAAAGCAAGGGTGGAACAAGCCTGAGAATTAAGATCAGTCTCTCATTTAGTCTCTCTGTCCCAAAAGCAGACTACAGAAGCCTTCAAGAAGAGGTTGGACGATTATTTGTTTGCTTGGTTATAGTGGGGATTCCTTTTGGGTATGGGTTAGATGGGGATGGCCTGTGAGACCCCTTCCAACTCTGAAATTCTGGAATTCTGTGAGCATTTGCAGTATGTGCCTACCTGGTATCAGCTATGTACCACAGGCAAATAATTTTTTTTCTTGGGCTCACTATTAATACAAAGAATAAAGATAAGAAGAATGAAACCTTTGTTTTGTTTTTGTTTGGTATTTTGGAAAGTTCTTCTGAGAGGAAACTAATCCTATCTTCATCTTACAAGGATTAATTCCACAAGGCAGTTCAAGACATTCAAAATTATTAGTCCTATTAGTAATGAAAATTTGGGATTGTTTCATTCAATCAACCAAAGTGTTTGAATCACCAGATATTCAAAAGGTTACTTTAAAAGTCACATTAGCACCAACTCAAGGGAAACCATGAGAAAAATCATCGAACCCCCTTTTTACTTTCTCTAGTTTGTTATGGGGGGGGAGAACCCTGATATCAGTCTTTTTTCCATCTAAACTAGTGAAATTCATTCTTTTCAGACATCTCTCTACAAGTTTATGTTGTACCTTCAAGGAATTAGAACTTATACTATTACCTTCTTTTTTAATTATAAAAGTATTTTATTATTTTCCAGTTACATGTAGAGATAGTTTTCAACTTATTTTTATAAGATTTCTAGTTTCAAATTTTTCTCCTTCCCTCCCCCCTTCTCCAAGACAGCAAGTAATCTGATATAGGTTATATATGTACAATAATATTAAACATATTTCTGCGATAGTCATATTATAAGAGAAGAATCAGAACAAAAAGGAAAAACCTCAAAAAAGAAAAACAAGTGCACCAAAAACAAAAGAAATAGTATGGTTCAATCTGCATCCATATTCCACAGTTCTTTTTTTTTCTGGATTTGGAGAGTCTTTTCCATCATGAGTCCCTACTATTATCTTTTAATCCAGAGTATTTGCCTGTTTTATTACTTATGAATGGTTGAATGGCATGAGATTGTCACTTATGATTACAGTAGGAATGAACATATCTCTGTGATAATTTAAGTAACAATTTTTTGTTACTTAATATATTACTTGTACAATATACTTGTATATTGTTTTTTAAGTTTTTTGGAGTATTTTCACATTTATTATCATTATTCAATGATACCTACATTAATCAGTAACTCTATAAATGGAGTAATTAAATTGATGATTTGAGAGATTACTGGGTTGCAAAGCAGCATTCAAAAGTTTCCTAGTTCATTTACAGATGTTAAAAGTTTCCAAGAGGATAAAAATAGTATAAATGATAGAAGTATCTATTTTACTAAATGTATAATCACCTGAAACTTTCTTAAAGAGAAAAAAAATCCAAGGCATTACAATTATGGAAACAATATTTCCAAGTATTATACAGATTATAGTTAGAAAAAGTCACCATCTACTGGCCAAAAGTAGTAATTACAGTGATCTTTAATCAAGTGATTTTTAAAATTTGGTAGGATGTTAATTTTTCATCATTCTGAGATTGGTTATTTATTTTTTGGATTAACCAAGACTTTTCCCCCCTTTCAGTTTCCAATTAATAGAAGTATAATGTCTAGAGCAATAAAAAAGAAGTATTCCCTAACTTGAAGGGATTTTGTATATGTTTAAAAAATCAATACCAAAATAAGAAAAAAAAATCAATACGAAATAATTGAGAGAGAAGCACTAATAATTGGGGAGGGGGTGGTGGCTAAAAGAAAGAAACAAATAAGAAATGATGGTACTTGAGTCTAGCCTTGATAGAAAATAAGTATTTGAAGAGGAAAAGATGAGGAGTTAAAGGCATGGGGATTGCCCAGATTGCAAAGAAAGATCTTATAGTATTTAAATACTTGAAATATTCTTTGCTTCTAGGAATAGATATTAAATGAGAAGAGGTAAAGGCTAGGCCCGCTGGCATTTTTATATTTACGTGGCCTTGGAAGACCATTAGGCTCAGTCTACAGGGACTGAATGAAATACCTCACTGCTCACTCCTCTATACCCAGCAGCCATTTGATTTGTCTCAACTGGGTTCAGACCTAGGCAGCTCACCTCTAGTGAGAGGGTTACCTTTTCTTACATTCAATGACTAATTAACCACTCCAGATGATGCCAATTATATTAAATGAGATTATAATTAACTAGTCTCAGATTTCCCAAAAGAAGGAGAGCAACAAAGGTACTCAGCGAATAAGACAAGAACAAATACTTTGTTCCTACATGCATAAAATAAATATTAACAAAAATAATTATAACATTTATTAACAGAATAAGAACAGAATTCAGTAACAACCTATGACAGGTACAGTTGACTGCAAGGCTGATTTCTAAGCCTCATCAGAACATAAATCAGTTTTATAAGACTACTAGTTAGATTCCTCACATTTCACCTCATTTCTGATCTATTCAACCAAATAGCCAAGGGTGGGTCAATCTTTGTTTCAAAGGTCCCCCTTTCCAATGCAGAAGGTTTCCCTTGTCCCCAGTTCACTGTCACAACCTCAATTAACTATTCCTGTGGTTTTGGAGATGCTGTTGCTGCTGCTGCTGCTGCTACTGAACTCCTTGACATATGGACCTTCTCAAGAAAAGGCAAGGGACTTTCAGGGACCTAGCAAGCTCAGGTAGGTGTGTACCCCCTTGAGCCTAGGCATGAGCTACCACATGGACAGATCAAGCAAGATATCAACTGGAATAGAGGAAAAAACCTGTCCGTTTTTGCCCTTCACTAGAGTTACAACCTGCCACTGGAGGGCCATGGCCAAAGAGGCCCAAGTTAGAAGTTCTTCCTTTTTTTAACCAAAACAGCACTCTACCTACCTGTGGCTATAGTAGAATGAGAGGAGGCCAAGGGATCATTGGAGGTTCTTCACATCATACTAAAACACCAAAACTTTCGTGAGGTCAATTGGAAGTGGGGAGAGAATATCCATGCATGGTCTGTACAACCCACATTATATTTACTTAATGTGATTTTTGGCAAATGGCTCCAAATCACAGAATTACAGAATCTTAGTTGGAAGGACACCAGAGGCCATCTATTTCAATCTATATCTGTCAGGAATTTTTTCTACAACAAAGAGGGCAGATAGTCATCCACCCTTTGTTTGAAGATATCAAATAAAGTAGAATATCATACTTCACCAGGCAGCTCACTCACTTTGGAACAGCTCTAATTATTAGAATTTTTTTTTCTTAATATTAAGCACAAATTAGCAACTTACTACTATCACTTCTGGGGCTAGCAGAACAATTCTAATCCCTGCTCCATGTGATGGCCCTTCATATATCTAAAGACATATATCCCATCATCTGGCAACTAGATGGTGCAATGGATAGGGCACTGGGCTTGGAGTCAGGAGGACCTCAGCTCAGATCTGAACTCAGACACTTACTATCTCTATGACCCTGGGAAAGTCACCTAACTCTGCTTCAGTTTTCTTATCTGTCAAATGAGCCAGAGAAGGAACTGGCAAACCACTCTAGTATGCTTGCCAAAAACAAAAACAAAAAAACAACCAAAATGGGGTCAGGAAGAGTTGGGTATGAATGAACAACAACAAAATGTCATATCATCTCTGAATCTTTTCTTTTCCAGGATAAACATCCTCAATCCCTTCAACCAATCTTCATATCACATGATCTTGAGGTCCTTCTCTATTCCTGGGTGCTCTCCAGCTTAACAATGCTTCCTAAAATGTGGCGACTAGAATTGAACTCTTTCAGGTCTGATCAAGGGCAGGGTACCATGGGACCTTCTAATCTTAGATCCTATAGTTCTTGAATACATCCTGGGATCCCATTATCTATTTTGGCTTCCATTATCACAATAGTGACTCATATTGAGCTTGAAGTCCACTACAAGCCCCAGATCTTTTTCAGACAAGCTCTCTAGATATGCCTCTCCTGTCTTGTATTTGTGGAGTTCATTTTTTAACTTATGTGTAAGACTATATTTATCCCAATTAAATTTAATCTTATTAGATGCAGTCCATTATTCTAACATTTTCTGATCCTTTAGGAATCTGTAGAGCTTAAATACTTAAGTGCAAGAGACTATTGTGTTTCTTTGTATCTCCAGCACCTATTACAGTGCCTGGTTCATAGTAGGTACTTAATAAAGTTTTGTTGTTATTCAATGTCCCACACCCTCCGGGGTGTGGGAAAGGAGACCATATCTATTTCAGACTTATTGTGAGACCTTCATCCACTTTGTCACCTGCTCCTTAGTACACCCAAACTGAGGTGTTATTCCAGCTTCAGCTTCCCCAGTAGCTGGAATTACAGGTATGCACCATATTGTCCATCTGTGATTTTAACAGTCATACCATATTCAAAGCTATGCCTTTATCCAAATCATTAATAAAAACATTAAACAAAAAGGTCAAGCAGAGATCCCTGAGAGACTCTACTAGAGATCTCTTCTAAATTGACATTGAACCATACGTACTCTTTGCGTGTGACCATTCAACCAGTTTCAAATCCACTGATCTGTACAATCACCAAGTCCCCATCTCTAATTTGTCCACAGGAGAGATTTTGTCAAATACTTTGAGAATTTAACATGCCTTTAAAATGAGCTAACTTTCTAGCAAAGAAAATAATAAAGAATTCAAGGGGTTTCAATGTACTTTGGAATTTTTAATCCAACTCACAAGGATTCATCACAGATGTTGAATGACAATGCAAGAGATTTATCTAAAAGATGGAGAAATGGGGCAGGAGATGACAGAAAAGGGAAGACAGCCATGGTAGCAGAGTTTGCTGCATCATGGCCCTTGAAGGGGCATCTTTTTATGTAAAACATATTTCCATATTAACCATGTTGCCATAAAAAGCAAGAAAAATAAAGTAAAAAAATACGCTTCAATCTTTACTCAGGGTTCATCAGTTCTCTCTCTCTCTCTCTCTCTGGGGGTGGATAGATAGCATTTTATATCAAGGGTCTTTTGGAATTGTCTTGGATCATTTTGTTGATTAGAATAGCTAAGTCTTTTACAGTTGATCATTGGTAACAATTTTGTTCTTATTGTGTACAATGTTTTCCTGGTTCTGCTCACATCACTTTGCATCAATGTATATGTCTTCCCAGGTTTTTCTGAAACTATCCTGTTCATTATTTCTTACAGCAAAAAAGTATCCCATCACAATCATACCACAACTTGTTCAGCCAATTTCCAATTGGTGGGCATCTCCTTAACTTCCAATTCTTTGCCACCAATTTATTTTGCTATATTGTTGTACAAATAGGTCCTTTACCTTTTTCTTTGATCTCTTTTGTATATAGGCCTAGTAGTGTTATTGCTGAGTCAAAGAGAATACACAGTTTGATAGCCCTTTGGACATAGTTCTAAATTGTTTTCCAGAATGGTTGGACTAGCTCACAACTCCACCAAGTGCATTAGTATTCCTATTTTTTTCCATATACCCTCCAGCATTTGTCATTTTACTTTTCTGCCTTTTTAGCCAATCTGATAGGTATGAGATTGTACCTCAGATTTGTTTTAATTTGCATTTCTCTAGTCAATACTTATTTAGAACATTTTTTTTAATGTAACTATTGATAGCCTTGATTTCTTCTTCTGAAAGCTGTCTGAATAACAGACTCAAAGTTAAGGCCAGATTCTGAGCTCCTTTGTAGACTGGACACAGAAGTCATAAAATAGGGGATCCAAGCAACAGAGACTCAGCTAAGAGCTGCATACCTGATACTCCAAGACTGAACTCAATCTACTATACCTAGAAAGAATACCAGGTAGTAGACAAAGGAACAGAACAGCTGGTTATTATTTACTGAGGGGAAAGTTTAAAGGGAAATGAAGAAAATGAACTGATATAGTTCATCGACAAAGGAAAGTTTTCTAGGATACATGAAGTAGAGAGGTTGGGTATAAAATTTAGGATTAAAATACATTAAATAATATTTTTGCTGGACTAAAACTATATAGAATAAGTAGTTATGTGTCTATGGAATATTACCTCAAATACTGAAATTGTTCTAATAGCCAAAGGCCAAAGTGATCTATGTTCACTTTTGCTTACTTATTCTGCCTAGTTTTTTTAAATTATCTGGTCTATCCCATAATGGTTAACCTTCTTCTATTTACTAATTAGATTACCCCAGTAGATGGTCATCCCAAAGGAGTAAGATAACTCCAGCACCTTTGATAGTCCGAGTCTTTGTAATTTTCTCAGAACATCTATCTCCCAAGATAAAAAGCATCACATTTTGACTTCTATTGCAAATATTTTTCAGATACTGTCCTTGAGTGGCAGGATAATGGCAGTCCCATTGTACAGTCCAAGTGTATGCACACAAAAATACCTATACAAGATAGCACACCTTAGATTAAAGATTTAGGTAAGGAGTGAAGATGTTGGTAAGAAGTTGAAGAATTTGGTAACAAATGGAATTCAGATGCAGGGAAGACAAGGTTTTGATTTTGTGTTTTAGAAGACTGCTAAGATAGCAACAATGATCTGCAAGTTAAGCAGTGAGGAGGAGGCAGGACTTGGAAAAAACAACTGGGAATTTAAGCCTCATTACATTGAGCTAAAAATAATCTGAGGTCAGAGCAAGACAGAGTAAGTAGCCATATTGCAAAGGTAGAACTAAGAATTAGACCTAAGAAATTCAGTCCTTCTAACATGGTAATCAATTAATCAGCCAACAAACATTTATTAAGCATTTACTGTATGCCAGATATTGTGCTAAGCCCTGGGAATACAAAGAAAAAATAAAATAGTCCCTGCTCTTAAAGAATTTACATTGTAATACAGGACACAACCATTTTAATCAGAACATACAAGATAAGCACAGGATAGGTGTTTCTGGGCTGGATCCGACTCAGACCAGTACCCTAGGAGATTAAGTTTGACAATGGAAAAAAATGAGACCCATGTAAGTCATTCAACAATTATAGCCAAATGAGATTTACTTAACCATAGCAGAAGAAAATTCAATAAGAATCATTGAGGACCCCTTGAGTTTATTCAGCTGAGGGAATGGATTACTTATAGTGATCCACTAGCCAAACCTTGGAGAGCACCCTCTTCTCCCTTTGTGGCTGCTTTGTAGTCAGATGATGAAGAAGTGACAGTTTGAATCCTAAGACCCTTGAGTCAATGAATTCTCAAGGAATGTTCCAATACCTTTTAAAGGCAAAACTAGCCTAACTTGCATGGGGGAGTAGTTGAGATATGCTCCCACTACAGACAGAAACCTTAGAATGGATGGCAACCGTAGCAACTGGGGGATGGCGGGGGAGAAGTGGTTGAATACTACCTCCGAGAGGAGGTAGCACTTGAGCTGAGTATTAAAGGAAGTCACAGCTACTGGATAACAGGGGATGGAAAGTAGATCATGGAGAAGACTTGATGAAAAGGCATTGAGACAATATGGTAGGATTGTAGAATAAATAAAGGAGAATGAAAAGATTGGAAAGGTAGAAAGGAGCTGGGTTGTAAAGAGGTCTAAATGTCAAATGGATTTATATTTGATATGAAAGACAATAGGAGGGTAAGATAATAAGATCTATATTTTAAGAAAATCACTTTGGTGGCTTTGAGTGGGATGAAACTTGAAACTGGGAGAACAATTAAAAGGCAATTGCAGGGGCAGCTAGGTGGCCCAGTGGATAAAGCACTGGCCCTGGATTCAAGAGGACCTGAGTTCAAATCCGGCCTCAGACACTTGACACTTACTAGCTGTGTGACCCTGGGCAAGTCACTTGACCCAACTGCCTCACCAAAAAAAAAGAAAAAAGACATTTTAGGGGCAGCTAGATGGGGCAGTGGATAGAGCACGGGCCCTGGAATCAGGAGTATCTGAGTTCAAATCCGGTCTCAGACACTTAATACTTTCTAGCTGTGTGACCCTGGGCAAGTCACTTAACCCCAATTGCCTCACTTAAAAAAAAAAAAAGGCAATTGCAGGGCAGCTAGTTGGTACAGTGGATAGAGCAACGGCCCTGGAGTCAGGAGGCCCTGAGTTCAAATCAGGCCTCAGACACTTAACACTTACTAGCTGTGTGACCTTGGGCAAGTCACTTAACCCCAATTGCCTCACGCACAAAAATGGCAATTGCATAGTCTAAGTGAGAGGAAACAAGGATCTGAACTAGAAGGGTAGCTGAGTGAGTGAAGAGAATGCGATATGTGAGAGAGAAAGAGTATAGAGAAAGAAACTGGAAGATTTGGCACCTGGTTGGATATATAAGATGAGCAATAGAGAGGGTGAAATTGAGGTTTGAAAACTAGGTTATTTGGAATTTAGCAATTGTATTGCCCTTGACAATTATAGGGAAATTCAGAAGAAGGGAGCATTTAGAGGGAAAGTTCAGTTTGACTTTTAGGCCCCTTCAGCAACTTGAACCCTTCCTAGCCATCCAGCTACTCTACAATGCGGTAACTTTGGTCTGTTTGTTGTTTCTCATTCACAATACTCCATGTACTAATCACTCCATTATCACTATATCTGTCCCATGTGCTAGAATGCTCTCATCCTCTATGATTCTGTAGCATGACACAGTAACACCAGAGATGCACAGCTCTGGAGCAGTGAGAACTGGTTCAATCCTAGACAGATTCAGAGACTCCTCCCTCCTAGCTCTTCTCCTTCTACTTAGGAGGACAAGGTATCAGTTCCTTACCTATTACTTTCAATTTAGTGTCACTTACATATTTTTTTTCAGGGCAATGAGGGTTAAGTGACTTGCCCAGGGTCACACAGCTAGTGAGTGTCAAGTGTCTGAGGCCAAATTTGAACTCAGGTCTTCCTGAATTCAGGGCCAGTGCTTTATCCACTGCATCACCTAGCTGCCCCTGTGTTGCTTACATATTAAAAAAACCCTCTCAGCCAGCAGAAATGCTAAGATATGTGTGCATTTTCTTTAAAGCTTACAACTGGGAAAAAAGGATAAGAAAAATGTGTTCCTTATTTTAGAGATGAAGGGTTTGATCCTTAAGAGATGATAAGGAGGCTTGGAACTACTGGGACAAAATGGGAGAGGAGTATTATACTGTTTAAACATATGTAAAGCAATACCCCATAAGCACATTATTTCTATTAGGAAATGTTAAGAAATAATATTGACAATGTCCTAGTCTGAAATCCTTTGGACTCACCTAATGAAAATCTTATCAGTCTTTTTTTAAAGTATAAATTCTAAGGAGACAATGTCTTGCTCTGAAATTCTCTTGCTTCATACTTATCAGAAGTCTAAAGTTTCTAAAGAAAAACTTAATTCAAGTTTATGAAAGAACTGACAGGATCCCTGAAAATAGATTAATGTTGTGTCCAGACTAAAGAGCAGGATCATCCTTTAATTAATGTAATTAAGAGTAATGTCTCTTTCTCTACCCTTGAAAATATCAAAAGTAATATTGCGGGGCAGCTAGGTGACACAGTGGATAGAGCACCGGCCCTGGAGTCAGGAGTACCTGAGTTCAAATCCGGCCTCAGACACCTAACACTAGCTGTGTGACCCTGGGCAAGTCACTTAACCCCAATTGCCTCACTTAAAAAAAAAAAGTAATATTACTTCTAGTTTCTACTGTACGAGTTTAACCAATTTTATACTGTTTTAATTTTGAATCAGCTTTTACTCTGAGTTAGTTTGAAGGGACAAGTTAACTTGTTATCATCCCCCAAAAGTATATTGTCCATCCCTACCTGTCCTTGTATAATTAAGGAGAGTCTTATGTCCATAATGACATGGGGGTTGGGACTATTAAAGTTTAAACTGGCCATGTACACACCTAAGTAGGGAAATATTAAATACTATAGCAAGAAATTCAGTTAGGCATGGCTACTACCTGAACTAGTAGGAAGAGATAACTACAGAAGTCAGAACTATCTCCCTGACTCTCATGAATTTTTCCTCCACCCCACCCCCAAAGTGAACTTCTGATAGTCAGGTGGTCACTCCATCTGTCTCCCCACAATCCATAAAGGCTTTGGCCTCCCTCTGGTCTAGGAGAAATCCATTTCAAAGAATCATGTTGGGGGCAGCTAGGTGGCACAGTGCATAAAGCACCAGCCCTGGATTCATGAGGACTTGAGTTCAAATCTGGTCTCTGACACTTGACACTTACTAGCTGTGTGACCCTCAGCAAGTCACTTAACCTTATTGCCCTGCAAAAACAAACAGAGAATCATGTCTCTGAACCATCTTCCCTTGAGGTGAAGTATTTGACTTCCCTCTTGGTCCCCTTCTCTAGAGCCTAAATAAAAGACAATTTTATTCTAATTAAATTGTGTGGGAGAGGGTATAATTCTTTAAAGAGGAATACCTAAAGACCCCCATCACCTATTCCCCTATGACACTAACAAACCCTCCTAGGTACTAGGTAGTCTGCTAACTCAGTTCTATTAACAAGGTCTGAAAGATGCTGATGGATCCTATAAAACACTTAACATTCCTTAATCATCAGAGAGAGGTGGTCACAAAACCAAGACGGGTATGCTAGGCTTCTTTCTTTAAAATAACCAATCGTGTTATCCCCACCCCCAAGATGCTGTCTACCCTGTAACCAAACATATTATATTCCTCACTTGCCCAACTCTGTACTTCCCAAAATGATATTAAGGCTGGTGAGCCCTAACTCAGTGTCTTGGGTCATTGAGAGAGGCCATTGACCCAATGGTTAATGGGACTGTTGGCCTAATTAATAAATTGATTGTGCTCAGATCATTTTTCTCTTAGTTTACCTTAATTTTCAAATGTAACAGTTGGGATCAAAGGGATGGAAGGGGAGACAATGGTCCCTAAAATACCCCTATAGGGGAAAATCTTAAGAGCTCACTGGTAGACTTTGCCACTGGAGGCTTTTTTTATGAAGGACCCTTCCAGCCCCAATTTCTTCTGAGCTTTAAGGGAGGCACACCCTTGGGAAAAGTTGCATCTTTGTCTATGTCTGTCTTGGGGTACTTTTTTGTGTCCAGTGTGATAATTTGGAAATAATTAGCAATCTCCTTAAGGAATTTAAAACCTTGAAAGAATTCCTTTGTCAAGAAGGGCTCTTCACTTTGAGAGAAGACCTAAAACCCTTAGAGAAATCTTTCTTCAAAGGGTGAGCTCTTGGGTTACCCTGCTAGGGTTTGATACCCTTTTTTGGGAATTCTTAAACCTTAGAGAATCTATTTTCTCTTTGGGGATTCCTGTTTTATCCCTTAACCAAGAGGGGGTTCTTGAACCTTAGAGGATTTCTTTCCTCTGGGGGTGGCTCTTGGCCTTAGGGTAAGAGGGTGCTTAAATCTTGAAGAGTTTCTTCTTCAAGGAAACTCTCAATCTTAAAATTGAGAGGGGTGCTTCCCATTAAAGGGAAACTTGTCTTCCCAGTTGTGCAAAAAGGAGACAACCAAAATATAACCTATTTTTTTTTCCTTAGGAGTTCCATGATTTTGTGTCTGTGTTTCTTGCTGCTTTCCTTTGCTCCTGCCCTGCAATTAATTTAAGAAGATAAAAAGAAAATTGTTGGGACTTTGAATAGCTCCCCTTATGTTGAAAAAGTACTTACCAGTAGCTTAACAAATGCTAAACAATTTACCTAGGCTACTTTGAAAGAAATTTATTTTAACTTTGGGAAAGCACCTAGAAGGTAATGTAAGGGGCTAAAATTCTACCTATACTGTCTAAAATCTAATGAATGGTCACCAATAAATTATAAGCTTTAGCAAGAGTTTAGACTTTTAAGCATTTATTTATTTTTATTTTTATTTTTTTAGTGAGGCAATTGGGTTAAGTGACTTACCCAGGGTCACACAGCTAGTAAGTGTTAAGTGTCTGAGGCTGGATTTGAACTCAGGTACTCCTGACTCCAGGGCGGGTGCTCTATCCACTGCGCCACCTAGCTGCCCCAAGCATTTATTAAGGAGAATAATAATTTGGTGAAGAGAGAGAGAGAAAGAGGCCTAGATTCACTATTTCGGGGAGCCAGCAACTCCTGCTCTGCTCCCCCCTCAGGTCCTCATGAAAAAGAGTGAGAGAACGAGTTTCACGCCTTCTTTGCCCCACAAGCCTCCTGTGGAACTGGGAACATCCCATCCACACGCACACAGCTCCAAGCTAATTGGCTGGTAGCTTTGATCAACAGTACTCACAAGCAAACGTCATTTCCTGACACCAAGGAACTGACTTTGCAAACCACATGGCTTGCCCTCAGACACCTTCTCCTCGTGGTGGAGCTTTCCTACAGTAACTCTCCAGCAGGTGGTATCACTCCAATTGTTACAGTAAGTAAGGCTTAATTCTGGGTGATTTTTTCATGCTTTTAAGTAGCTTGCCTTTAATAACTATATTTTCTTTACAAGATTTACTTGAGAATTGATTTTGAATATTATAAATTATAAATTCAGGTTTAATTGGGTATCAAAACAAAAATTTGTAGATTATGTTGATTTATGCTATCGGCCCCCAAATTTTGGACATTTGTCTATTTCCAGAAGGATATCCTAATCTCTTTTATAATATATTAAAAGACATACCTTGGGGGCAGCTAGGTGGCGCAGTGGATAGAGCACCCTGGAGTCAGGAGGACCTGAGTTCAAATCCAGCCTCAGACATTTAACACTTACTAGCTGTGTGACCCTGGGCAAGTCACTTAACCCCAATTGCCTCACTAAAAATTAAAAAAAAAAAAGACATACCTCATTGTGTCTATGAAGGAAAAGACCAGAAAAAAGCTAAATCTAAGCCTAGGGCCCAGGCTAGATGCTTCTATTGTCTGAAAGAAGGTCATGTAGTTAATAATTATAAAAGAAGAAGTGGGTAAAGATAGACCTTAATATAAAACTAGCCTTGGGGAGTATAACATATAAATTATTGCTGTTGATTTTAATTTTCATGTTACCACCCAATATTTGACATTGGGGTGACGTGGGGCTTAGGATGACCAGATAAAGTTTAAACTGGCCAACTAGATATCAGGATAGACACAGCTAAGAAGTTAGGGGAGACAAAATTCTATAGTAGGAAAGTCAATTAAATATGGCTACTACCTCACCAGACCCAGGAAACTGTGATAATGCCAGAGGTCAGGACCATCATTCCTAAAAAGAAAACATTTTTAATCCCCCTTTACTCTCAAGAATGACAAGCATCCAGTCTTTCCCCACTCCATCACAATAAGGCACTTTCCATTTTCAGGTGGTCACCCCATCTTTCCTCTATAAAACCTTTTGCTTTTCTTCTGTTCTGGGAGGAAGATGTTTCTAATCCTTCTCTTCCCCAGGGGTGAAGTCTTTTAATTACCCTTTGATCATTTTTTCTAGCACCAAATAAAAGACTATTTTAATCCTAATCCTCTGTGCAAGAGTGTAATTCTTTACTAAGGAATACCTAAGGACACCCACACTTTTTCCCCAGTGAAAAGTGCAACCTGTTTAGGAACAGCAAAAATAGGAGGAAAGGCAGTAAGCTCTCAGAACTCATGACACGCTCACTCCAAAAAACCTCCAAATAATGCCATAGGACAATTCCTGGAGCAGCAAAACCCACAAAAGAACAGGTTGAGATCATTTTCCAGCCAAAGACAGCTTAGAAGGTCTGCAGGAGTGGAGCCCAATCCCACAGTCATGCTGACACAGATCCAGTCCCAGGCAGGCCAAGCCAGGGAAAGAGACCCTCAGAGCTTCTGAAATAGCTGCAGTGCCAGTGTCTGGAACTAAGCTCACAGTCTGGTGAGAGGGCTAAGCTGTTGGCAGGGGAAAGATTACAGGGGTATCTGCTGGTGCTGAGAGGGAACTTGGGTTTTTTACCCCTGCTGGGAACCAGGAAGTAGGCTTGAGTAGCAGTGGCTCAGGTGGGGGAGGGGCACAGGCTCATCAGAGCTAACAACCACAGAACACAAAGTTTTGTGGTCTGGTTAATTAGCAAGTTGGCCTGGAGTTATCTACATACCAGAGAACAGGCCAGGTGAGTGAAGGACCTGCCCCTCCTTAAATCATACTACCTGGGACCCTCTGAAGCTTTGGACAATGCAGCCTGGAAATAGTACCCCACTTTAAGGAGCTAAAAGTCAAGTAAAAGACAGGCAAGATGAGCAGACAGAGAAAGATGAGGACCATAGAAAGTTTCTTTAGTGACAAGGAAGATCGAAGTGTACCTTCAGAAGACAATAGCAACATCAGGGCTCTTATATACAAAGCTACCAAGAAAAATATGAATTGGTCTCAGGCCATAGAGGCACTCGAAAAGGACTTTGAAGATAAAATAATAGAGGTAGAGGAAAAAATAGAAAGAGAAATGAGAGTGATAAAGGAGGGTCATGAAAAAAAAAAGTCAACAGCTTAAAAAGCCAAATTGGTCAAATGGAAAAGGAGGTACAAAAGCTCTCTGAAGAAAATCATTGCTTAAAAATTAGGATTGAGCAAATGGAAGCTAATGACTTTATGAGAAATCAAGACACAATAAAACAAATCCAAATGAATAAAAAAAATAGAGGGCAATGTGAAATATCTTGGAAAAGCAGATGACCTGGAAAATAGATCCAGGAGAGATAATTTGAAAATTATTGAACTACATAAGAACCATGGTCAAGGAAAGAGCTTAGACATCATCTTCCAGGAAATTGTCAGGGAAAATTGCCCTAATATTCTAGAAGCAGAAGGTA
The DNA here is from genome assembly GCF_019393635.1 of Dromiciops gliroides. Taxonomy (NCBI): domain Eukaryota; kingdom Metazoa; phylum Chordata; class Mammalia; order Microbiotheria; family Microbiotheriidae; genus Dromiciops; species Dromiciops gliroides. The sequence goes on from NC_057862.1 coordinate 274,706,404, forward strand.
AAATAGAAATTGAAAGAATCCACTGATCACCTCCTTAAAGAGATCCCAAAAGGAAAACTCCCAGGAATATTATAGCCAAATTCCAGAGCTCCCAGGTCAAGGAGAAAATATTGCAAACTGCCAAAAAGAAAGAATTCAAGTACTGTGGAGCACAGGCAGGATAGCACAAGATCTAGAAGCTGCTACATTAAAGGATCAGAGGGCATGGAATATGAATATTCCAGAGGGCAAAGCAATTGGGATTACAACAAAGAATCACCTATCCAGCAAATCTGAGTAAAATCTTCCAGGGGGTAATGGGACTTGAATGTAAAAAGAGGACTTTCAGGTATTTGTGATGAAAAGACCTGAACTAAATAGAAAATTTGACTTTCAAATTCAAGGCCCTAGAGAAGCATAAAAAGGTAAACAGGAAAAAGAAATGAATAGGGATGGTAAAAGGTTAAACTGTTTACATTCCTACATGGGAAGATGATACATCTAACTCATAAGAAATTTCTCAGTATTAGGTCAGATGATAGAAATAAATTTAGACAGAGGGCACAGGTGGGAATTGATTATGAAGGGATGATATCTGTAAAGTATTTATTTTTTATGTATCATTTTTGTGTGGGGTGCTTGGAGTTGAATGACATGCCTGGTGATGAGCAGTGGGTGATTGCCATGTGTCTAAGGCCAGATTTGGGCTCAGGTCTGCCTTGGTCCCGGGTGGGTGTTTTGCCTACTGTTTCACCTAGATGCCTCATGATGACATCTTTAAGGTAAAATTGAGGGGTGAGAGGGATACACTGGGGGAGGGGGAAGGGGAGAGGTAGAATGGGGTGAAATCCCACATGAAAGAATCAGGAAAGGGCTTATGGAGTGGGCGGTGCGGGGGGGGAGAGAGATGGTGGAGGAGCAGGGCAGTAAATGAGCCTTACAGTCATCAGAATTGGCTCAAAGACCTTAATCTCATCAGAGCTGGATCAAGGAGGGAATAACATACACACTCAATTGGGTGGAGTAATCTATCTAACCCTGCAGGAAAGTAGGAGGGGAAGGGGATAAGGAGGGAGGGGCAAAAGGAAGGAGGGCAGATTGGGGGAGGGGGCAGTCAGAAGCAAATCCCTTTTGAGGAAGGATAGGGTGAAAAAAGATAATAGAGTAGAGTAAATATCATGGGGAAGGGAATAGGATGGAGGGAAACAGTTAACAGTAATAACTGTGAAAAAGAGAAAAGAAAAAAAGTGTACAAAATTTTTTTATAGCAACTCTTTGTGGTGGCTAAGAATTGGAAATCAAAGGAATGTCCATCAATTGGGGATTGACTGAACAAGCTGTGGTATATGATTTTAATAGAATATTATCGTACCACAAGAAATGACAAGCAGGATGATTTCAGAGAAACCTGGAAAGACTCATATGAATTGACATATAGTGAAGTGAGCAGAACCAGGAGAACAATGTGCACAGTGACAGCATTATTGTTCTATGAGCAATTGTGAATGACTTAATTACTCTCAGTAATACAATGATCCAAGACAATCCCAAAGGACTAATGATGAAGCATACTATCCACCTCCAGAGAAAGAACTGATGTTGATTGAACACAGATTGAAGCATGCTTTTGTGCTTTTTCCTTTTTATTACTTGAGTCTTTTTATGTAAAATGACTAATATGTTAATGTTTTACATAATTGCACATGTATAACCTATACTGATTGCTTTCAACATCTTGGTAAAGGAGACACACACACACAAAAAAAAAAACACTGAAGAAAATAACACCTTAAAAAACAAACTAGGCCAAATGGTAAAAGAGGTACAAAAAAACCAATGAGGAAAATAATGCCTTGAACATTTGAATTAGCCAAATAGAAAAGGGGGTACAAAAGTTCAATGAAGAAAATAACTCCTTAAAAATTAGGATTGAGCAAATGGAAGGTAATAACTTTATGAGAAATCAAGAAACAATAAAGCAAAACCAAAAAGAATGAAAAAATAGAAGACAATGTGAAATATATCATTGGAAAAACAACTGACTCGGAAAATGGATCCAGGAGAAATAATTTGAAAATTATTGGATTACCTGAAAGCCATGATCAAAACCAAAAAAGCCTAGACATCATCTTCAAAGAAACTGTCAGAGAAAACTGCCCTGATATTCTAGAACCAGAGAGTAAAATAGAAATAGAAAGAATCTACCAATCACTTCCTGAAAGAGATCCCAAAAGGAAAACTCCCAGGAATATTATAGCCAAATTCCATAGCTCCCAGGTTAAGGAGAAAATATTGCAAGCAGCCAGAAAGAAACAATTTAAGTATTGTGGAGCCACAGTCAGGATAAAACAAGATTTATGAGTTTCTACATGAAAGGACCAGAGGTCTTGGAATATGATATTCTGGAGGGCAAAGAAACTGGGATTACAACCACGAATCACCTACCCAGCAAAACTGAGTATAATCCTTCAGGGGAAAATAGGAATTCAACAAAAGAGAGGACTTCCAGGCATTCTTTTTTTTTTTTTTAGTGAGGCAATTGGGGTTAAGTGACTTGCCCAGGGTCATACAGCTAGTACATGTTAAGTGTCTGAGGCCGGATTTGAACTCAGGTACTCCTGACTCCAAGGCCAGTGCTCTATCCACTGCACCATCTAGCTGCCCCCCAGGCATGCTTGATGAAAAGACCTGAACTGAATAGAAAATTTGACTTTCAAGTCAAGACAAGACTCTAGAGAAGCATAAAAAGGTAAACCGGAAAAAAGAAATCATAAGGGATATTAAAAGGTTAAACTGTTTATATTCCTACGTGGGAAGATGAAACTCATAAGAATGTTCTTATTATTAGGCAGCTGAATGGAGAATATTTAGACAGAGGGTAAAGATGTGAGTTGAATATGGAGGGATGATAGCTTTTAAAAAATAAAATTAAGGGGTGAGAGGGGAATGCATTGAGAGAAGGGGAAAGGGAGAGGTGGGATGGGGTAAAGTATCTTACATAAAAGAGGCAAGAAAAAGTTTTTACAGTGGAGGAGAAGCTGGGGGAAGTGCTGGGGAGTGAGTGAACCTTAATCTCATCAGAATTAGCTCAAAGAGAGAATAATATACACACTCAATTAGGTATAGTAATCTATCTCAACTTGCAGAAAAGTAGGAGAGGAATGAGATGGGGGTGATGATAGAAGAGAGGGCAGATTGGGGTGGAGTGCAGTCAAAAGAAAAACACTTTTGAGGAGGTTGAAAGGAGATAGAGAATAGAATAAATTTCATGAGGAGGGAATACGATGGAGGGAAATACAGTTAGCAATAGTAATATAAAAAATTGTGGGGCAAGTTTGTCTGACAGGCCTCATTTCTCAACTACATGAAGAACTGAGTCAAATTTATTAAAATAAGAGCCATTCCCTAATTGATAAATGTTAAATGATCAAAAGATATGAAGAATTTTCAGATGACATAATCAAAGCCATCTATAGCCATATGAAAAAAATGTTCTGATTCACTATTGATCAGAAAGATGCAAGTCAAAACAATTCTGGAGTACTACCTCATACCCATTGGATTAGATAATAGGACAGCAGAGGAAAATGACAAATTTTGTAGGGATATGGGGAAAATGAAACATTAATGCACTGTTGGTGGAGTTGTAAACTGATTCAAGCATTCTGTAGAGCAATTTGGAACCATGGCCAAAGGCCTATAAAACTACACTCTTTGACCTAGTAATATTACTATTAGGTCACCATCGAAAAAGAGATTAAAAAAAAAGTTAAAAGGGGGCAGCTAGGTGGCACAGTGGATAAAGCACCGGCCCTGGATTCAAGAGTACCTGAGTTCAAATACGGCCTCAGACACTTGACACTTACTAGCTGTGTGACCCTGGGCAAGTCACTTAACCCTCATTGCCCCGCAAAAAAAAAAAAAGTTAAGGGACCTATATGTACAAAAAATATTTATGGCAGTCCCTTTCTGGTGCAAAGAAATTGAAATCAAGATGCCAATCAATTTGGGAATGGCTGAACAAATGATGAGATTATGGGATGAGATTATGATGGAGCACTATTGTGCTATAAGAAATGATGAACAGGATGCTCTTAGAAAAACCTGGAAAGACTTACGTGAGCTATGCAAAGTGAAATGTACTGTATACAAAATAACAGCAATATTGTAAGATGATCAGCTGTGAATGTTAGCTATTCTTAGCAGCACAATGATCCAAGACAAGTCTGAAGGACTTACAAAAAATGTGATCCATCTTCAGAGAAAGAACTGATGGTATCTGAATACAGTTGAAGCATAATTTTTAAAAGTTTCTTTTTCTTAAAAAGGAAAGAAAATTAGCTCTAATTGATTACAATGTGCTCTGTATTTTGCAATGCTGCCAGAAATTTTTGAGGTTTTAAATATTATCATTAATAGTTATAAAATCTAGAATTCATTCGGTTGAAATCTTTCCTGAAACTAAAATCATAATATAGACTATGTGTTCCCCTATTAGGGTTATTGTGGTAGATTAAAACTTAATACAAACAACAATTGCTATTTGGCACAAGCAATTTATTGCTTGTGTGACCTCTGTTTATCTCAGTTTACTTATCTGCAAAGTAGATAAGGATAGTGCCTATCTCCAGGGTTGTTGGGAAAACCAAACTGTATAATGATTGTGAACCACCTAGCTTAAATTTGATAATTCATTGTATTAGAAATATTGTAAGAAAAGTAAATTCTCTTTTAAACTGGATTATCTTCAGTTAGAACTAGAATAATGATAATAATTTTCTATAAATTTGATATAGGAAAGATAAAAGATGTCTTTATCTGTGAAATGCAGTGTTCTTAAGATCTTACCAGCCCTACTAACAGTTTAAAGTGATTAAGTTTGAGAAATAATGCTAAAATCTTGGAACATACTGGCAACTGAGCAAAACTTTAATACTTTAAGATTTTAAGATCTAGCCCCACACCTTGGCTAGAGGGTGGTAATTTAATTTTAATCAGGAATAATAACAATGTATTTTAAAATTCTGGACACCCATTAAACCATAGGTCTATCTAGAAATTACAGAGAAACATTCAATTCCTATCTCTGCCCATTATACCATACTGCCCTAGGAGTCATGACATGTTAGTTTCTTAGTATGCTGGGTAACTCTTCTAAGATTGAAAACTACAGGGTAAACGTTGCCAGTTTGTGGGAAGAAGAAACTGTTTGGACTGAGTTAAGATAATGAGATAGGGTTCTTAAACCTGTTATCCATTCACTAGTGAATATAGAGGCATCCTTGAAATATCTCAGAATGATAACAGCAAACATGAAGAAGTTTGTGGGACAAAGATAGAAATCTATTAATTGGTCAGGTTAAAATCAGAAACATCTGTTTCATTTTAAGGAAAAGAATTTCAGTGGAATGAATTATCTTAGAGGAGAGTTACAACATATTTTAGTCTTTTGATGTCTGTAACAATTCAAGTTAGGTAAGTTCAGGGTTGCTTCTGGGAAAGAGTTGTTTGGAAAGTGTTTAGCATAATACCTTGCCCATATTATACATCAGGCACTATATACATATTGGCTATTGTAATTACTTCATTATCAGTGTTCTATTCCTAGTCATTTTAATGTGAGATTCATTTGTCTTATATAATTTCATTTACAGTGAGATATCTCTTCCTATTAGGATAATTAGTACCACTTTCTCTATGTTCCTCAGTCTAAAGAAATCAGTAGTAATACCCAACCTCTCAGGATTGCCCCATGTATATGTTATATTTTTGCTGGTCGGGTCTTTAATGAAAAGTGTTTTGCTCCAGTGCCTTTCCAAATTACAAGGTTTGCAAGTTTAAAAGCCACTTGTGATGGAATGAATGATTTTCTATGTAAGATAATTTGTAAATGCATTTGACTGATTAAATGTCATCTGACTAGTTACAAGTTTTGTTTCATGTTTCAAATTCAGGATATTGTGGATGTTATTATTATGTTTCTAAATTTTCTTGTGTTGTAAATTTTGGGAAACCATTGTTTAAGAAATGCTGTTTAGGGCATGTTAAGATTGTGTCATTGGAGAATTTAACTCCTTTTGATTCAGAGGGTGTGAAATTATTAAGTTGTTAGAGGCTATTGTTTCAGTGTTAAAACCTATGAAGCATTTAATTGGGTATATTTTAAAAAGGAAGAATGATAATTGCTTACTTTAGGGAAAGGAAAAGAGAGAGGAAGAGAGACCTTGTAAAAATCTCTTTATTTGTAAACTTGCCAGGTTTCTTGGGATCTTCTGCTTAAGCAAAGTCATAAAATCTTATAAACTCTGTGAAAGAACTTGTGAATTGGATTACTGGGAAAACAGGATTCTTTCCTCCATTGCAAATACTCCTTGACAAAGGGGGAAGAAGTGATTTATGTGACGATATGTGAAGTTATACCTGGAATAATATAAACTGAGGTTACATCTTGAACAAACTTAGTCTTGACAGATCCAGTCTGAAAGATTTAATTTTGCTTTACAGATTAATCTACAATACCTTAAGAGACAAATGTCTAACTTGACACTTACTAGCTGTGTGACCCTGGGCAAGTCATTTAGCCCAGCAAAAAAAAACAAAAACAAAAGAGAGACAAATATCTGTTGGTCTAGAGTTTTATAGTAATAGTATTTGGGGGTGAGGGAGTGTATAAATGATCATATATTCATTATGCATGTGGAATTCCAGAATGTAATTATTTTCTTAATTTCTAACAATTGATTTTACATGAGGATAAGGTAAAACTGGTGAAGAAAAAGAGAAGCATGTTGAGTGAAATTGTGTGTGGGTCTAGTAAATTTTTATTGCTAACTATCCTATTTCAACAACCTGAGAGTGATAATAACTGTATCCAGCCCTAAGCTATGATTAGTGAAACTGCTGTTTAAGGTTAAATCTTTGGGGACTCTGAATTTTCTTTTTGAAATTATTTTTCAGGTATGTTTGTGTTATTAAGCCAATGTTTCATTACTTCAAGAAAAATGCCAGCAGTTCAAAGGGAGTGAGATCTATGAACTGCTACCAGTGGATATCTGTCCCTGGAGAATAGTTGGGGGTAGGATGGGGTGACCTTGGGAAGACTAAGGATTCTCTTGACTCAGTTTTCCATATAAGCAAATTTCCCACCTGTTTAATTCTGAGGCTGACTTTGATGTCCTGTCATACAACTGGCTGCCCATATGACTCTTGATTAAAAATTGCTAAGACCATGTCCCTCTTTTTCCTTTTATAGCTAGTTTCTATAATCATGGCAGTTGATCAGTAGAAGATATGAGCATGATACTTATTCTATTATTTATTAGATTAATACTGAAACACATCTAAGTTACTATAACGGGAGGCAAATACGTGAGATCTTACTGTTTTCAATCTTAAATTATAGTCATTTCTATATCCTAAACAACAAAGTAGGAGAGTACTCACTCAGGCTTGCCTTCTGCCTACTAAGAGTTATATATCCATGTGTAAGGTTAGGTTCTTGAAATAAGTATATATGTAGATCATGCTCTGAAATGCAAGTAAATCACACAAGTATCACCTTAAATATGTCCTCATTGTTGAAAGGGTATTTAAGAGTAGTACTGTGTATGTGTGTGTGTGTGTGTGTGTGTGTATAATAGCAATTCCATTTCAAAATGTTTTACTATAGACAACTCATTTGGTAGACATTGCTCTCTGTATAATTTAGAATTAATTACTGAGCATATTTACACATCTCATCCCAGGATTTTTGTTACAATTGGGGTAAAATTAGCATCTTTTAACTGAATCATTTATATAGTCAACTTAGGCATAGAAGTCATCTACTTACAATGAGTGTTGTTGCCTATGTGTTCATGTATAGGATTAGATCCTTAACAACATCTCAACCTCATGGGAGGGCCAAAATTTGATATAGGGAGCATTAATTGGGTGACTCGCCTGAATATTGAGGTCCTGGAAATATGAGGGACCTTCCCCTCTGAACTGCCCTTTTTAGATATTTCTCCCAGGCCAATAAGAAAGGAGCCTTTAAGCTTTAATTCACAGAAGGATCAGATTTTATTACTTGGAAATTAATTAAACAACAAAGGTGAAACTAATAAAATCAAAGATAAGGAAATAGGAAAAAAAAGAAATACAGATAAATATTCTTAACTCTAAACTTAGCCTATGCAATCCCCAGATCATTTCCAAATAAGTTAATTCAAAGGAATTTAGGGTTTTCTGTAATTAACTCACCAAAACCTGGACAGTCTACAGTTGCTCACACCACTGGAAAAACAGTTGCCAGAGAGAGAGAGAGAGAGAGAGAGAGAGAGAGAGAGAGAGAGAGAGAGAGAGAGAGAGAGAGAGTGTTCCAGGAGAACCTCTGCCTCCCTTCATGGAGCATTCAATCTTGCTCCCCCAAAAGGGGAGGTCCTTCAAAAACTACCTATGGAGAACTCTCCTTCTGACCTTAGTAGTATATATAACTTCAGGGTGGGCCAGGTGTGGCCCCTCCCAAATGAGTCAGCTAAAAACTGTAATAATAATTTTATCACAAATAATTTTTACCACGCTCCTAAAGGAATTAATTAGAGGGGAAAATTTGGAGTAGGAAATTTTGAGAAAGCAATGAGATCAGATGATTATATATATAATTTTTTTTAAAAAAAGGTTTTCAGAGTTCTTCCTTCTATGGTACTTTAAAATGTTTAGGTTCTGAATTCTTGGTTGTTATTGGAATTTCTTAAATATAGCAACACAACAATTTTCTGGCTTGTATCACAGGACAGTTATAAGTAGTAAATGGAATTTTTTTCCCTTTGTTGAAGTCTGAAATAAAAAATCAAGTGGATGAATGTCAGTCTTAAGAAGCTGGATAATAGTGGAATCAGTGCCAATTTAGGAAAGAATTCTTAACCTTAGCTTCCATGTCTACTTTGGTAATATTAAATCTTTAACCAGAAGGGCTTATTTTACAAATCAAATCCTCACAGATTATTTTTAAGATTCTTCCTCTTGTTGGCAGTGTCTATATCAGGGATAGGGCTTAGATACAAAGAGGAACAGCAAGGGATATGTAAAAACTGTGGAAATTTATTTTGATTTGGGGACCCTACCTTTAGGCTGAGATTAGAAAGCCTTAGGCCCTCAGGGTCTCTTCCCCTCCCCCTCTGCTTCAGCTGAGCCCCATGGGCTGTACAAGACACCAGGTCAGACAGCTGGGGGGGTGGGGAAAGAAAGCCCCCAGCTCCCTCCGACCTGAGCAGAGCTATTGGAAATATCCCGGATAGCCTGTGCTAAGGCACATGAGGCGGGAGCACCCCCCCCCCCACCAGCTGCAGCCCTGGCTAGTGGATTAGCTTGGTGTGTGGGTGCAAGAAGCCCTGAGATTTGAGTGGAGAGAAGAAAAGGTATATATAGACCTGGGAGTTAGACAGCAAAGGGGGAGCGGACAAGAATGGACGAGAGAGGCTGAGAAGAGGTTCAGACAAGGAGACGGGGGATGAGATGAACAGTAACACAGGACTAGGAGGAAGAAGGAAAGGCCGGCAGACAAGATTAGAGAGGCAGCAAAGATGGCAGAGGGCAGACTGACCAGGAGGCAGCAGAGAGCACAGAAGCACTCAGCACAGGATACATGTTGGAGAAAGTGAAGATTAAGAGGAGTTAGAAGAAAGTAGCTGAGGGGCAGCTAGGTGGCGCAGTGGATAGAGCACCGGCCCTGGAGTCAGGAGTACCTGAGTTCAAATCCGGCCTCAGATACTTAACACTTACTAGCTGTGTGACCCTGGGCAAGTCACTTAACCCCAATTGCCTCACCAAAAAAAAAAGAAAAAAAAAAAAAAGAAGAAAGTAGCTGAGCAGGGAAAGTACATACCCTGAGGCGGGAGGAAGCTAAGGCCCTTACTGTATTCAAGAAGTTCAAGCCAGCAGGTGGGAAAGAGACCACAGGAAAGCAGTCAGGTTGTACATTTCATTTCCCTGTATTCCTAATTTGAAATAGTATCTCATAAATAAACTCTGCTTTGATTATTTAGTTAAGAGGCTTCTTAATATTTTTCTTATCAATTTGGGAGTGGAGCAGTGTGGTGGAACTTTATAAACGGCCCACATTAAATTAAATGCAGTCAGATAGCCAAACAGTCAAAAGCCCCAGATTAGTCCTCCAGTCAGATTAGTCCCCCCAAATTAGGATAGTCAATTCAAAATATTTCTACAAAACTTACATTCTTTGAAATTTCAAATGAATTATGGGTCGATGTTCTTATAGATCTGTTGTTAATAGGATTAGAACTATAAGGTTTGAGCTGTTTTTCACTAAAGGACCTAGTTATTGAAAAAAGTAAAATTTAAGAGGCTGTGCTAAACTGTATTGAGTTTTGTAACTGGCAGATTTTATCAGAAACTTCTAAGAATTTCTACAAATAATATCAAGAAGCAGTTCTTCTAGGAGAAGCCTGTCCCTTCACATCTGAGAACTCAGAACTAATTCAGAGCTGAAATGCCTAAGAGATGTTTTTAAAAAACCAGATGACTTCATGAGACATCTGAGCCCTAAGGTATATGCTGATGAAATAAACATTGGGAATGGATTACTAGGAAAAAGACTGAATGTTCACCCTTCCTTCTCATTCCTTGCCCAAGTGCTGCTGCCTCTGCAAGGCCTACTTTGTGAAGGGGACTTACCTGATGTACCTTATTAATGCTTCAATCTCTCTCCCAATCATACTATTCTCATCATAGCAGAACACATAGGCCTCACAATTAACTATTCTTTTTTTTTTTTTTTGCAGGGCATTGAGGGTTAAGTGACTTGCCCAAGGTCACACAGCTAGTAAGTGTCAAGTGTCTGAAGCCAGATTTGAACTCAGGTCCTTCTGAATCCAGGGCCGGTGCTTTATCCACTGGGCCACCTAGCTGCCCCCATAATTAACTATTCTTAATGAAGGGTTTAGTGCCTTCAGGTCTTCTTGTGTCCTTATGAGTCAATCCTGAGAGATGGATAGATTTAATCATTGGCATATCAGTTAGTTATTCATTGAGGAAGTGCTCTTCATTGAATCAAAGTGGGGAATTGAAAATATCAAAATTAATATTACCTTTAGTTCCTACTATATAAGTTTAACTGATTTTATGATATATTAATTTTATAATTGGGTTAGCTTTTCCACTGAGTTAATTTAAAGGTACAAGTTAGCTTGTTATCATCCCCAAAATGTATATTGTCCATCCCTGCCCGTCACTGTACGATTAAGGGTCTTATGTACCTAAAAAACCCTTCTAGGTACCAGGGAGTCTCTTAATTCAGTTCTACTAACAAGGCCTGCAAGATGCTGATGGGTCCGATTAAACATTTAACATTTTTTAATTGTCCGAGTGGGTGGTCACTAGCCCCATGAGGGTGTGCTAGCTTTCTTTCCTTAAAATAACCAATCATGTTATCCCCACCCCCATGATGCTGTCAACCTTGTAACCAATCATAATGTCATCTCCCCATACCAACTCTATATTCTCCCAAACTATATTAAGGCTGGTGAGCCCTACCACATGTTTTTGATCATTGAGAGAGGCCATTGACCCAATTTATTAGTTACTGTTAGCCTAACTAATAAATAAACCGATCATGATAAGATCACTGTCTCACAGTTTAGTTTTCAAATGCAACACTCTTGAAAAGTTTAATTGGTTTCAGTAGGGTGATTCCTCAGTAAATGCCAACATTTAATTTACTATTCTATTTTTTAAAAAAAATTCTTAAGAAAAGTGAACCTTATACCTTTGAGGCATTAGGTGGCATAGTGGACAAAATACTGGGTCTGTAACCAGAAAGAAATGAGTTTAAATCCAGCCTCAGATACTTCCTAGCTGTGTGAATAAATCACTTAACCTCTGTTTGGCTCTCTTTCTTCAACTATAAAATGAGAATAATAATAGCACCTATCTCTCAGGTGTGAGAGTTTAAATGAGATAATATTTTTAAGGCACCTAGCACAGTGCCTGCCATATAGTAAGTGCCTAATAAATGTGTATTTCCTTCCTTCCTTCCTTGTTTTAATCTTTCTGTAGAATCTTATCTTTGTTTCCTGATCACTATAAAATGTCAGTCAATCAGTAAACTAAATTAAACTTATTTAGTAAATTAAATTAATTTATTAAACTAAATTCAGCACCTACTATGCTACAGGCATTATGCTAAATGCTGGGGATACAAGGAAAGACAGAAAAAAAATTTCATTCCCTCAAGTAGCTTCCAATTTAATTGCAGAAGACAATACATAAAAATAAGCTGAAAAAGAGGGGTGGGGGGAGGAGAAGAGTTCCCAGCTTGGGGGCATGCTGAATTCCAGAGAAGTGCAGCTAGTTTGGAAATGATGAGATAACTTCCTGGTGCACTCTCCTTAAATGGTGGATATGATAGGAACTCATTATTGTCTACCTTCCAGTCCCCAGAGGCAGGGGGTAGCAAAGAGGTATGAGTTTCAGAGTTGATTTGATCTTGCAGGATGATGAGAGTCAGGAGAGCATTGATGAAATCCAGAAGAATACAGCCTTGTGGGAAATGATGAATATGTAAGAAGATACTGGTTGTGGCATAGAGATTTTCAAATAAGGATGAAACTCTGTCATTATCAGGCTTCAATAATTAATAAATTGTCTTTGAGAATCACTGGCTAAATAGATGCTGAGTATTGAATTGTTCTTCTCTAGTTAAATAATGCCCTAAGAATCAGAGAAACCATCATGATCCAAGACCCTTCCCAAAAGATTCATGGGCAACTAAAATAGAAATAATTGAAAATCATAAGGAATGTTGGTGGTTATTGTTATTGTTGTTATTTTTTAATAAATAAAGTTAGTCAGTCATGCTGACTACTCATCTAGTCTCACAAAATCTGACCATTTAAGAAAGGCCAGAGGGACAGCTAGATGGCGCAGTGGATAAAACACCGACCTTGGATTCAGGAGTACCTGAGTTCAAATCCGGCCTCAGACACTTGACACTTACTAGCTGTGTGACCTTGGGCAAGTCACTTAACCCCCATCGCCCTGCCAAAAAAAAAAAAGAAAGAAAAAAAAAAAGAAAGGCCAAATCTGTCAGACACATTAAGTGGTATATTTGGGAATGCTTCACACCGTTTTTTTGGTTTGCAGCTGCCTTTTGTGTTTCATATTGAAAGGTCAAAACCATGCCAGTTATTAAATCTTTCCTATAATTCTATAAGCCATCTAGGCAGTCTGGGACTAAGCCGATTTCAACCACACCAGACTGTTTGTGATTCTGTTAGGAAAAGAAATGAACATGCTCTGAAAGCAAGGATGTTTAGCCCAATCTTGTGGCATGGTGATAGGAATTTTTTTCCTTACACTTGGTCAGAAGATCAAGCCTGGAATTAATAGCCCCTGTTAGTGAGAAGGAATTTAATTGCTCCCAGTTCCATTGGAAAGTCAATAAATCTCATGGTTCTATGTCTATAGATGTAGAAGTGGAAATTTTGGCATTCTCTCCCACAGTGTTTGTTGGTAGCTTCTTTAGTGTATGTGGACTCATTCTCTTTTCAGAGTCTCTTAATACTCTGTTTGCCTTTATTTATTCCACTGTAAAATAGGAATAATTTTAGGTTGTTGTGAGAAATGTATGAGATAATATTTGTAAAGTGCTTAGCACACTGCCTGACACTTACTAGGTGCCATATAAATGCCAGCTATTATTACTGTTGTTGTTGTTGTTTTTACTGCTATTACTTTTGTTATTAGGTGAAGTATAGGCCATTTTTCCCAGTCAGAAAGTCTTGAACCAGGTACTTTTGGTCTTTGGGATCTAAGGTAAGATTTTCTGGGAAAGGTTGGGACTAGAGTCAGACTCCTGCAGAACAATGCAAATTGAGGCTGGATTCACACTACTGAGGTGAAGTCAGAACAGAGTGGCCAGTGGAATTAATTGGAATGACCTATAGAGGATAATGAAGAATCTCTGAAATAGTTTTGTCTTAGAAAAACCCAACATTTTATATTTCACCTGTTCTAGACAGGAAAACTTAAAAATTCTCAGTCAAATTGAATCTGTGTAAAAATTTTCAAAAGAAAGATTTTTACAGAAAAAAATTAATAGTTTAAAATTTTTAATTTTTAATTATTTTAAAATTTTAACAAATTTTTAAAAAGAAAATAATTAATCGATAAACATTTATTACATGCCTACTATATGCTAGCCTCTGTGCTAAATGTTGGGGATACACAAAGAAGCAAAATATAGTCCCTGCCCTCAAAGAACTTACAAGATAACAGAGGTGACAACAAGCAAAAAAAGTACAAACAAGCTATGTGGAAGATTAAAAGGAAATAAACTGAGAGATGCTAGGTAACTAGGCTTAAGAGAAGCTAGGAAAAGCTTCCTGCTGAAGACAGAATTTTAGTTGGGATTTAAAGGAAACCAGGGAAGCTAGTAGGAGAGAATAAAAAAGTAATTAATAGTGACTTGGGAGCTCATTTGATGAGCTGAATGAATATTTGTTTATTTTTGTCCTTTGTGTGTCTGCAATGAGTTTTTCCTTGGCAGGGTGGGGTAAAAAGATGTTCCATCCTAAGAGAATTGAAAGGCAAGTTTTGGAGTTGTTTGTTTGTTTTTTGGAGACTCCCCTTATCTTGCCCAGGCTAGCCATTCAACCTGGGCCTGTTTGTCCCTGCCTAGGCAGCCTAGACTCTATACTCATAGGCTCTCATCAGACTTAGTGAGGACATTTGGTCATCTTCAGTTTTACTTTAGCAAGAAATCCTGAGTTCAGGAGGTGAGTTCCATTAGCCTTAGCCTCCCTGGTAATGGGGACATGCACCACCACACCTTTTGAAAGTCAGTTTTGAAAGTTTTGTTTTGTTTTAAAAAACACTTAACATCTCCAAAAGTAGAAGGGGGGGCCGAGGGGGGAGTGCTGAAGCAGTTTTCTAGCTTTCAGCGTGGACTTAAGAACTCTGCTGCAAAAGTATTAGCATTTTTCACTTTTTTCCCTTCAATTTAGAGAATGGAGCTTACCTTTTTAACTCTAAGGAAAGAACCTTGAGGAAAGGAGATGCCTTAAGAAATAGGTAAGTAAAATACTTTTAGGTTAAAAAAATAATTTTTTTTTGTACAAAGAATTAATTTACATGACCAGAGCATACAAATCAGAATGATTTGGCAGAATTTAATTGTCTAATAAATTAGAAGCAAAGTTGCCTAAAAGGAATTAGAAGAAAAACAGTATAGATAGATCATTCAGTTGCAACTTTTTTTTTAAGTGAGGCAATTGGGGTTAAGTGACTTGCCCAGGGTCACACAGCTAGTAAGTGTTAAGTGTCTGAGGCTGGAATTGAACTCAGGTCCTCCTGACTCCAGGGCTGGTGCTCTATTCACTACACCACCTAGCTGCCCCTTAGTTGCAACTTCTTAAGTAGGGAACCAAATTAGAAAACAGTTTTTGCCATGTGAAAGAAAATTATGTATTTTGAATTTTAGGCAAAAGCCTTCTGGAAACATTTAAAAAAATAATTTAGATTATTCTGATCTAAGCATTTCTAGAGAGGGAAGGAGAGAGGGAGAGAGGGAGAGAGGGAGAGAGGGAGAGAGGGAGAGAGAGAGAGAGAGAGAGAGAGAGAGAGAGAGAGAGAGAGAGAGAGAGAGAGAGAGAGGGAGAAGAGAACAGTACCAAAGATGGACAGTCACTCACTCTATGATTGAAAATCTCTCTGACAAGTCATTTTTAGAAATATAGCTACAGTATTCCTGGACAATAGGTAAAATTCCACTATTAGATAAAATATAGTTGAGTGCTCAGAGCAAAGTTCAGTTAATATTTTGCTTCATCAAATAGAACAATAGTCACTCAATTTTTGTCATACCCTAGGAGAATCATTTTGCTAAAATCATTCCATCTCTCCTTGACCAGTCCTTTATAGCTTAACCTTTTCAGCTGGTCAGACATGAACTCAACACATATTTCCATTAGCTGAAATAATCAAAGACTTTTTGCTTCTCTTAGTCTTATCATTATCTTAATCCTTCAGGGCATCCCTTAACTAAAGGATAACTTTAACTAGATTGAGGCTTTTCTCAATGTAAAACTGACCTTAATTTTAAGTCTGTTATTCAGACAGTTTTCAGAGTAAAAAAACAAAGCTACAATAATTACATAAAAAATGCTCTGGTTCACTATTGATTAGAGCAATGCAAATTAACACAATTCTGAGTTACTGTCTCATACCTATGAAATTGGTATGTGACAGAAAAGGTAAATGAGAAATGCTGGAGGGAATGTGGAAAAATTGGGACACTAAAGCACTGTTGGTAGAGTTGTGAACTGTTCCAACCATTCTGGAAAACAATTTGGAACTATGCCGAAAGAGCTATAAGAACCTTTGACCCAGAAACACCAATACTAGATCTGTATCCCAAAGAGATTTATTTTATTTTATTGTTTTGTGGTTTTTGTTGTTGTTGTTGTTTTTTGTGGGGCAATGAGGGTTAAGTGACTTGCCCAGGGTCATAGAGCTAGTAAGTGTCAAGTGTCTGAGGCCAGATTTGAACTCAGTTCCTCCTGAATCCAGGGCCAGCAGCCTATCCACTGTTCCACCTAGCTGCCCAGAGATTTATTTTTTAAAAAGGGAAAATGACCTATATGTACAACAATATTTATATCAGCTCTTTTTGCGGTGGCAAAGAATTGGAAAACAAGGAGTTGCCCATCAATTGGGGGATGGCTGAACAAATAGTGGTATATAATTTTGTTGGGATACTATTGTGCTATAAAAAATGATGAGCAGGATGCTTTCATTAAAAAAAAAAACTGGAAAGATTTATGTGAACTGATGCAAAGTGAAGTGAACAGAACCAGGAGGACAGTGTACACAGTAACAGCAATATTGTACCATGCTCAAGTGTGAATAATTTAGCTATTCTCAGCAATACAATGATCTAATACAGTTCCAAAAGACTTAAGATGAAAAATGCTATCTCCCTCCAGAGGATGATTTGATAGAGTCTGGACACAAATTGAAGCATCCTTTCTTGGTTTGTGTTTTCTTTCACAACATGACACGAAGGGCAATGAATACTAATAGACCTGACCCCACTACCGATCATATGGAACCTTTGACTTTATCCCTTTCTGATGTGGGCTGGTGCCTCCTTAGGTAAACTGATGCCCCCTGCCTTCCCAGAAGTTCACCAAATTAATGCTGAAATTAGTACAGACACTTGATCGCTATTGCTTGGTGCAATCTAGAACCCTTTAGCTCAAAAGATACACCAATTTCAGCTTCCCTGGGAGCTGGGATTACAGGCACGCACTATCATGTCCAATGCTACCTTAGCTTTCATTCCTAACCTTTTATATACTTTCCTAAAAGAAACTTGTTAGATTTTTAGAGTAGGATGATTTTTAAATGTTTTCTTGATATTTCTAAATGAGGAAGCAAAGGGTGGGGCAGAGGAAGAGATGCTGTGCCTGTTAACCTAGAAGCTTCACCTCTGCTCACCCAATAGCAATATTACAAACGAAATTCTAGAAATTTGCAGAAAGCATAAGCCACATGGAACCAAAAAGGAATCTAGTGTAGTCTGGATACTGAGTGACATGGGTTTTATTTAGAAAAAAAGTGCTTATTTCAAAAGAGACAGATTCAATGGGGAGAAAAAGAAACTAGAACTACCGACTCATTTGGAACATCTGAAAACCGAGATATATAAGGTTAAGAAATTATCTGTAAGGTACCAGAAAGAAAGTGAAAAATGAGATCAATGTATAGAGAAATGCAATCCTCTGACTTGAATGCTACTCTAGATTATTCAGAATTAGGAACTGACAAAAAAGGATTATAAAAATAAAAGTAGTTTTAATGAGCACAATGTAGCTGTGAAATTCAATTAAAAGACAATAAGAAATGTGTACTGATGTTCTTTACAGTCAAAAAAGATTTTAAGTGCAACTCAGCATAAAGCAAGTATTAAGTGATCTAGAGCCCAGGCCAATGACTTAATTTTTTATTCTCCACCACCAAGAAGGCAGAAGCAAGAATGGGGACTAACTTTAGGTCCTCCCTTTGGCACTAGCTAAAGGAATCTTCAGAAAGGAACAACTGAAAAGGAGCTGAAAAAGAGAAAAGAAAGCCCAGAACTAGCTTCCTATTTAAGGACGTTTTAGACCTCCTTGAGACAAGAGGAAAATAGTGAAGTGTTACTTGCCCACAAGATTGGGATTGCTGTACTTAAGGAATTATGAACTTCACTTGGAAATATTTATTTTTGATGTGGGTGCTTTATTTACAAAGGAAAAACTATCTCTATCTCTGGTAAAGGCTTAGCCTGAAGGCATAAAGAATTCCAGAACCAAAAGAACAACAAAGAAAATCTAGGGCAGATTTGAACAGAACAGACCAGTGACAAAGGGGAATTTGTCATAGGAAACTTACCTTTTAGAAATTATCTGGGACAGTAGATTGACTCTGAAGAGATAGTTCTTCCCCTGGGAGTTGTTGAGAGTTTTGATGCTTTTCAAGCTTAATTTCACAGATGTTGGTGTCTTGATGGATTTTGGAAGTAGAACCTTTAGAAATTTAGATTTATATTGGGTTTGATATTAGGGGACAATTATTATTCATGAAATGATTGGTCTGTGTGGTGCATAGTAATTGCTAGAGGATGGTTACCCTTGTAGACATGAAATTAAAAGTAATAAGTACTCTGTGCTAGTTTCTGAGTATAACCAACTCAGAAGGCCAAAATTAAGAAATACATTTATAGAACTTTTTCCTATGAAACAGTTTGTACATGTACTGCTTCTATTAAATTAATAACAAATTTTGTTTTAGAGTCTATATTTTAGTTGTTCACAAAATTGTCTTATAGTAGACAATGTTGGATAGACAATGTGTTAGATAGAGTTGTGGACTGGAATCAGGAGGACCTGAGTTCAAATCTAGTCTCAGATACTTACTAGCTCTGTGTGACCTTAGGCAACTGACTTAATCCCATTTGCTTCAGTTTTCCTCTATGTAAAAAGAGCTGGAGAAGGAAATGGCAAACCACAGTAGTATCTTTGCCAAGAAAACCCCAAATGGAGTCACAGAGAATAGAACTTGATTGAAACTACTCAACATCATGTTTATAAGATTTTGGAAATTATTTTGTAAAATATTATAAAGGAGTGTTGCTAGTATTTGGGAATGATATCTAGAATGTGATGCCTAAGACATTGGATCCTCAATGATCTGATTGATATGGATGATTTGTGAATTATTACTATTGCACAATAGAAATATTTATGTGAGACAGTACTTTTCCTCTGGTTAATGATTATCTTAAGTATTAGTTAATTAATATAATTATAAATATTGATAGATAAGTATGTTAAGAGCACATTTGAATTCAGTAAATGGCACAGCAGACCCTGGAAGTTGCAAATTCTATCAAAGAGCATAGTTTAGAAAAGTTCATAAGGACTAGAATATTTAGAATGTAATAAAAATAGGAAAAAGGAAAATGTTTCATTGACAAATTTGATGATTCTTGCCTAGAAATCTAAACCATACTACTGTAAACTATTTAAAGTATTTTTATCTTTCTATCTTGGTATTTTCTTGGCAAAGATATTGGAGTGGTTTGCCATTTCCTTCTTCAGATCATTTTACAGATGAGGAATGGAGACTATCCCTTTCTCCCTCTCCCCCTCCCCTTCCTTGAGATGGCAAGCAATCAGATATAAGTTGTACATATGCAATTATGCAAAACATTTCCATATTAGTCATTTTGTCCAAGAAGATTCAAATAAAAGGAAAAAATGAAAGTGAAAAATAGTATGCGTCAATATGTATTCACTCAATATCAGTTCTTTTTCTGGAGGCAAACAGTATGTGTTGGATCATTGTATTGCTGAGAATAGCTAATTCATTCATAGTTCCTCATCGAACAATATTGTCACTGTGTTCAACGTTCTCTTGGTTCTGCTCACTTCACTACACATCAATTCATGTAAGTCTTTCCAGGCCTTTCTGAAATCATCCTACTTGTCATTTCTTATAGTACAATAATATTCTATTACAATCCGATACCACAGCTTATTCACCCATTCCCCAATTGATGGGCATCCCTTTGATTCCATAGCCTGCTTTATAGGCAAGAGGGTGGTTCAGGAGATTTAAGAGTTAAAGTAAAAGATTAGGTCGTGAATAAATTTAAGCACCATCTTCCTGAGAATGAGCAATTTAGAAAAAAAAGGGAGGAAAACAAGGGAGAAAAGAAAGGCAACCTGGAACTTCCAGATCTTAAACTATACTTTGAAGCAGTAATAATCAAAATGACATTATCAAAATTGAGACATTGATCAATAAATCAGAATAAGTACACACAAAGCTAGGAGGCTATTGTTCATTAAACCCAAAGACCACAGTTATAAAAACTCCTGGAAACCCTGGAAAACAGCCTGGCAGATATTAGGTTGAGATCATCATCTCACAATATAGGCTAAGATTAGCTTCAAACAAAAATATATACATACACACATATATACACATTTACATATGTGTATGTGTTTATACACATGCATATATATAGTTATAAAATATATATTTGTACACACAAATATACATAAACAAAAAAAGAATGAGGAATAATTTATTTTAGATCTACTGATAGGAGAAGTATTCATTTACAAATAAGGGATGGAAAGAATCATAGATAAAATTGGATAATTTGATTGCACAAATAAAATCAATGCAGCTAAAACGGGGGGGGGAACAAGACAAAATCTTTGTAGGAAGTTTCTCTAATATAAGTCTCACTTTCACAATACATAAGGAATTGATTAAAATGTATAAGGATAAAAGCCATTCTTCAACTGATAACTGGTAAAAAGACACAGAGATGGCACAAGTCCAGGAGTAGCAATCTCACATCTAACTCAAAATTCCTCACAGCATGACCAGAAAACTAGATTTCCCCCAAAATGGCAACTACTGTCAAGTATCAGCTGATTCTGAATGTCCTAAAGGAAGACCAGGTTTCCCAAAACAAGATCACTATTGTTGGGGTTGGTGCGGTATCTTAATGAAGGATTTGGCTGATGAACTTGCCCCAGTTGATGTCATAATAGACAAACTAAAGGGAGAGATGATGTATCTACAAAAGGGCAGCCTTTTCCTCAAAACACCAAAGATTGTTTCTGGCAAAGACTATAGTGTGACTGCAAATTAAAAGCTGATTTTGTTACTGCTGGGGCACATCAACAGGAGGGAGAAAGTCATTAATTTGGTCCAGCATAATGTGAATATCTTTAAATTTATCATTCCCAATATTGTTAAATACAGCCCTAATTGCAAGTTTCTTATTGTTTCCAATTCAGTGGATATTTTGACAAATGTAGCCAAGAAGGCTTTCCTAAAAACCATGTTATTGGAAGTGGTTGCAATCTGGATTCTGCCTGTTTCCATTACCTAATGGGGGAGAGACTTGTTGTCCATTCTTCAAGCTGTCATGGGTGGGTCCTTGGGGAACATGGAGATTCAAGTGTTCCTGTATGGAGTGGTGTGAATATTGCCAGCATGTCTCTGAAGAACCTTTATCCTGCTTTGGGAACTAATGCTGTTTCAGAGAATTGGAAAGAAGTTCATAAACAGGTGGTTGAAAGTACTTATGAGGTGATCAAGCTGAAGGGCTAAAATTCCTGGGCCACTGGCTTGTCTGGCAGAAAGCATTATGAAGAATCTTAGGAAAGTGCATCCAATTTCCACCATGCTTAAGGGCCTATATGGCATTAATGAAGATGTCTTCCTTAGTATTCCATGTGTCTTGGGGCAGAATGGCATTTCAGATGTGGTGAAGGTAACCCTGAATCCAGAGGAGGAGACCTGTTTAAAGAAGAGTGAAGATACTCTTTGGGGAATCCAGAAGGAGCTGCAATTTTAAAGCCTTTTAATGTGCTGCCACTTTACTGTCTGGAGAACATGACAGTGGTTAAGGGATTAGGTATGATGCACTTTTCATGTAGGTCAAATCTTTCCTCTGATTAGTGACACCAGAGATATAAAACCTATGGACACACTCTTCCTAAACTTAGAAATGGGGGAATAATACAGTGTGGCTATTTGTTAAACCCTGTTTCCCTAGTGATGCTGGATATGACTTGTACAGTCTTAAAGTAGTTGCTGTTAAACAGAGCCAATGCTGGCCCCTTGACCCCACCCCCCAGGTATATAACTGCCTGCTTTGTAGGTACTATAGGTTCCCATAGGTCCAGAAGACAACATTCCTGGACACAAAACACCATGCAGTAGTAAAACTTTGTTGATGCATTGATTACCTTTGTGCTCCCCTTCATTAGGGCTCTCCAGCATGGTTTGGAGTGTATGTATCACCTTGCCAGAGGACCTGATTTTGTGTGTGTGTGTGTGTGTGTGTGTATTTATATATACACACACATACATACATATACATACACATACATATATATGTATATATGTGTATATATATCTCAATAGTTGTAAATTTCCATATTATATTAAAAATCTATGTACAAAGATGCAACCAATTCCTCAAGTGTCATACTAACCCAAATACTTAATAAACAACAAATAACTGATTCAAAAAAGACAGAGACAATTTTCTTTTATTAATAATATATTTTATATTAATATTATTTAATATAATATTATATTAATGATTTTTAGTTAACAAAAATCTGACTTCTCTCCCACAAATCTCCCCTCCTCCAATTTAGAAAGAAAGAAAAACAAAACCTTTATTGCTAACAGGTATAGTCAAAATTAGTGCCCGAATTGGCCATGTCCAAAAAAATGTGTCTCAATCTGTACTGAGTCCATCAACTCTCTGTCAGGAGGTGGGTAAGATACTTCATTGTGAGTTCTCTAGATTCTTGGTTGGTCATTGATCAAACAACTTCAGAGTTGTTTGTCTTTACAATATTGGTGTTATTTGAGGGGAAAGAGGGAAAGAAACAAGCTTTTTAAAGAACCTACTATGTAGGGGGCAGCTAGGTGGCACATTGGATAAAGCTCAGGCCCTGGATTCAGGAGGACCTGAGTTCAAATCCGGTCTCAGCCACTTGGCACTAGCTGTGTGACCCTGGGCAAGTCACTTAACCCTCATTGCCCTACAAAAAAAAAAGAAAAGGAAAAATAACCTACTATGTGTCAGGCACAATGCTAAGCATTTTATGTGTATTGTCTAATTTGATCATTGTATAAATTGTTCTTCTCTTCTTCACTCTACATCAGTTTGTACAAGTCTTCCCAGTTTCTCTGAAACTACCCCCTTCATTGTTTCTTATAGCACAATAATATTCTGATGCATTCATATACCATAACTTTAGCCATTTCTGAATTGATGGGTGCTTCAAGTTCTAATTCTTTACCAGAGCAAAATGGCAGCTATAAATATTTTTGTACATATGGATACTTTTCCTCTCTCTTTGATCTTTTTGGGATAAAGACCCAGGAGTGTTATCACTACTTTGCCAAAGGTTATGCACAATTTAATAACTTTTGGGGACATAGTTTCAAATTGCTTGCCAGAATGTCTAGATCAGTTCATGATTTCACCAAAGGGCACAGGCAATTTTCTTTTTTTGTTTGTGTTTTTTGTTTGTTTGTTTTTGCAGGGCAATGAGGGTTTAAGTGAATTGCCCAGGGTCACACAGCTAGTGCCAAGTGGCTGAGACCGGATTTGAACTCAGGTCCTCTTGAATCCAGGGCCAGTGCTTTGTCCACTGCGCCACCTAGCTGCCCCTGGCACAGGCAATTTTCTTTTTCTTTTTTTTTTTTGGTGAGGTAATTGGGGTTAAATGACTTGCCCAGGGTCACACAGCTAGTAAGTGTCAAGTGTCTGAGGCCGAATTTGAACTCAGGTACTCCTGAATCCAGGGACAGTGCTCTATCCACTGAACCACCTAGCTGCCCCAGAACAGGCAATTTTCAAAGGAAGAAATTCAAGTTCTTAACAACTATATGAGAAAATACTTCAAATCACTAATAAATGGAGAAATGTACATATAAATAACTTTGAATTTCTACCTCACATTCATCTGATTGGCAAAGTTCACAAATAAGGGAAAATTACAAACATTGGAAGGGCCGTAGGAAAATACTTTTGGTGGAACTGTGGCTCCAGCCATTCTAGAAAGCAATATTGAACTATGCCCCCAAAGTCACTAATTGTGCACACCCTGTGGTCCAGTGATACCACTACTAGGTCTATACTTCTAAAAAGATCAGGGCATGAAGAAAAGAATCCATGTGGACTAAAATATTTACAACCTTTTTGTGTAATGGTGGAAAAGTACTCGTTAATTGGGGAATGGCTGAACAAATTATGGTACCATAAGAAATGATGAAAGGGATGGTTTCAGAGAAACCTGGGAACATTTGCATGAACTGATACAGAGTTAAAGTGAAAGGAACCAGGCAAACAATTTATACAAACAATAACATTGTAAAGACAAACACCTTCAAAAGACTTAAGAATTTTGATCAATGCAATGACTTTACAGAATTCCAGAGGACACATGATGAAACCTGCTACACATGTATTGATAGAAAGCTAATAAAGTCAAAGTGCAGAAGTTTTTGCACATGGATGATGTGGGAGTTTGTTTTATTTGATAAGGCATATTTATAACAGAAGTTTTATTTTTCTTTTCTTTCAAATTTGGAGGGCTAGGAGGGTGAGAAAATAAATGCTATTTATTGTAAAAAATAAAATTAAAATATAGTAGGCCCGGACCATAGATCCAGGGTAGATGTCAGAGAAGATCTGTGCCCAAGGGTGATGTCTGGGCATTCCAGGGTAAGGAATGGTTATAACCCTAGGTTGTATACTTAGAAAGAAGCAAATTTAGAAGTAAACAGCAGGGGCAGCTAGGTGGCGCAGTGGATAAAGCACTGGCCTTGGATTCAGGAGTACCTGAGTTCAAATCCGGCCTCAGACACTTGACACTTACTAGCTGTGTGACCCTGGGAAAGTCACTTAACCCCCATTACCCCACAAAAAAAAAAGAAGTAAAAAGCAGCACTGTGGCCCAGATCCCATAAGCAAAACAAGGTCTTCCAGTTTCTAGTCCAGTCTGAAGTCTGCAGAGGAAGAGTTAGGGCAGGAATCCCAGACATTATGTAGCAACATTGCTTCCCACCTGATAATAGCTGAAACTGGCAATACTTTACTGTTATTCAGATCCAAACTCAGGTTAGGAACTTGCAGAGCTCAGACTAGGGTGCTGTCAATCATATGTTTCATTGAATTAGACCACTTTGGAAGCACCAAAAGCTTGCAGATCCCCAACCTGAGTTGTCCCTGAGATCCTGGAATAATACACATTCAATACCACACAAAAGCAGCAATAGGATCAGGCTAGATCTTTCCACAAAAAGTGTGCATAGCCTGGCCTTAACATAAAGTCCAAAGTCAAGAATTAGGCTGGAAGAATGAGCAAACAAAAAAAGAATCCCAAAATAGAAAGCTATTATGGTGACAGGATAGATTAAGACACAAATTCACAAGAGAATGACTCCAAAATCTCTATAAAGCAAAGCTTTAAAAAACCAACCCACATATCTTGGGCAAAAATGCAACTAGAATTCCAGAAAGAGATGAAACGAGACTTAAAAAAAAACAATTTAATGGGGCAGCTAGGTGGCACAGTGGATAGAACACCGGCCCCAGAGTCAGGAGTACCTGAGTTCAAATACGGTCTCAGACACTTAACACTTACTAGCTGTGTGACCCTGGGCAAGTCACATAATCCTCATTGCCATTCACATGCTTCAAATATTTATCAATTGGGGAATGTTCTTATTCTTATAAATTGTAATCTGTTCTCCACATATCTTGGGAATGAGACTTTTGCCAGAGAACTTTCTGCAAAGTATTTTTCCCAGTTAAATGTTTCCCTTCTCATTTTAGTTTTATTAGTTTTATTTGTGCACATAAATTTTCAAATATATCTGATCAAATTGTCTACTTTATTATCTTCTGTGATCCTTTCTATCCCTTGTTTTGTCATTAATTCTTCCTCTAGCCATATATCTATAAGATAACTTTTTTTCTTGCTTCTCTAATTTGTATACAATTTATATCTAAGTCATGTATTGATTTGGAACTTATCTTGGTATTTGGTGTGAATGCAGGTCTAAAACTAAATTTCTGCCAGACTGTTTTCCAGTTTTCCCAGAAGATTTTTGCAATAATGAGTCTTACCCCAGTAGCTGTGGTCTTTGGATTAATTAAATGCTAGAACTTGAGGTACATTTGTTTGAACAGTAGGCTTATGTTTCTATAATGTATACCTAATTTGTTGCACTGATAGACCTCTTTATTTTGTTTTACCAGTACCAAATTATTTTGATTAGTAATGCTTTGTATTGTAGTTCAAGATATGGTATTGCTTCTTTCCCACTTGTTTTCCTTATTTTCCTTAGGATTCTTAACCTTTTGTTCCTCCAGATGATTTTTATTATTTTTTTCTATCTAGTAATTTCTATCTAGCAATTTTTTTTCTGTCTAGTCATTCTTTGGTAGTTTGATTGGTATGGCACTGAATTAAAAATTAATTTTGGTAATATTATCAATTTTATTATTGTGGCTCTGTCTAGTCATGAGCAATTAAATATTCCTAAACTTATTTAGGCTTGGCTTTTGTGTTGAGTTTTTTTAGTTATGTTTATATAGTATGTCCTATATGTCTTAGTAGGTAAACTATGAAGTATTTTCTATATCCTGTAGTTATTTTAAGTGGAATTTATCTTTCTCTCTCTTGTTGCTGGGTTTATTTATTAAAGTATTTGCTATGTGCAAGACACTGTACTAAATGTGGGGATAAAAACAAAGGCAAAAATATGGTCCTTGCTCTCAAGACGCTCAGTCTAATGAGAGAGCAACAATCAAAAAACCATGTACATATGAGCTCCATGCAGTATAAATGGTCAGTATAGGAGTGGAGTGGGGGGAAGGTGGAAAAGACCTCTTGCAGAAAGTAGAGTTTAAGCTGAGTCATGGAGGAGGCTGGTAAAGGTAGAAGGTGGAAGGAGGGAAAGCATTCCAGAAATGGGAGATAGCCAGTGAAAAGAAGTGGAACTGGGAAATGGAGAGTCATATTTGAAGAACAGAAATTGGTCAGTGTAGCTACATCACTGAGTATGCAAAGGGAAGGAAGGTGTAAGGAGACTGGAAAGGTATAAAAGGAATAGGTTGTCAAGGGTTTTAAATGTGAAATTGATCCTGGAGGTAATAGGAAGTTACTAGAATTTGAGCTTTAAGTCATTAAACATATGACATGATCAGACCTAAGCTTTAGAAAAATCACTTCGGCAGTTAAATGGAAG
This sequence comes from Dromiciops gliroides, assembly GCF_019393635.1. Classification (NCBI taxonomy): domain Eukaryota; kingdom Metazoa; phylum Chordata; class Mammalia; order Microbiotheria; family Microbiotheriidae; genus Dromiciops; species Dromiciops gliroides. The sequence goes on from NC_057862.1 coordinate 274,733,728, forward strand.
CTGGATTAGAGTGAGAAGACACAAAATAAATTGAACCACCAGAAGGCTATTGCAATAAGGTGACGAAGTCCTGCACTAGAATGGCAGCTGTGTGATTGGAGAAAAGAGGATATATATAGGAAATATTTTAAAGATAGGTTAGAAATGGGCAGGAAGGTGCTCTGAGTCAGTTCATGGACTAAGGGTCACCTGTTCTATTTGTTGGGTAGACTCCATACTTTACATCAGCATTCTTGAGCACAGGGAATGGCTTTAATTTTGATACATTCTGGGGTACATTGTATAGAATTTTCACTAGTGAGAGTGATTTGCAGTAAGAAGAAAAGTGAATATTGTTGTTGCTGTTTAATTGTTCTCACTCTTTGTGACCCCATTTGGGGTTTTCTTGGCAAAGATACTGGAGTGGTTTGCCATTTTCTTCTCCAGCTCATTTTACAGATGAGGAAACTGAGGTAAACAGGATTAAGTGATTTGCTCAGGGTCACATAGGTTGTAAGTGTCTGAGGCTGTATTTGAACTGTGGTCCTCTTGACTCTAGGTCTGGTGCTCAATCCATAGTGCCACTTAGCTGAAGAGAATATAGCTGTCACAATATTAGGCTAATCTGTAAGGCACGTCTGCATCTGACAATCATAGTGTAATGGGAGTCTAGCATATGCCCAGACTACCTCAGATGTCAACTCTCCATGGGGAGAATGTGAGGAAGATTGATTGCTTCCAGGATAATCTTGAGGGCATGTAAAGAATAGTGCTCTGGAGAGAATAGAGCAGGCATGAACATTCTGTAACTGTGTAGTCTTCTAACTGCATGTCCAAGAGGAGGCTCTAATTTCCTGCAGAGTCACTCAAAAAGGCTTGTCAACTTGAAATACTATCTCTTTTTCTCATTTACTTCTGTGGGATCTTGGCGATGCCTTCATGAGTGGCATCCGATGAAGGGAGCATAGTCTTCAACCTTTAGAGTTTCAAAAGGTCAAGAGTGCAAGCTGCAGGAAGCTAGGAGTCAGAGCCCAGACCAGGTTTCTTGGGAAGTGACCTTTTGGATTTTTTGTCCCTTTTTGTGAAACTGGTGGCACCAATGCTATGTAACAACTGGTGTAAATTTCAAGCCCACTCCCCCAGGGCCCAAGGTGGTAAAGGGGGATTATTCCCTTGGAGTGTTTGGGGAAAATTTATGCTTTGTTTTGATTATAACTTTGAAGTAAATATTCCTTTGTAAAAGGTAGCTAATGTTAATTGGTTAAAAGGAATTGGGGGCAGCTAGGTGGTGCAGTGGATAAAGCACTGGCCCTGGATTCGGGAGGACCTGAGTTCAAATCTGGCCTCAGACACTTGACACTTACTAGCTGTGTGACCCTGGGCAAGTCACTTAACCCTCATTACCATGAAAAGAAAAAGAATAAAAGGAATTGGGGTATTTACTAACAGAACCCTAAAAATTGGGGAAAGGGAACAAAGCTAACAGGGACTTAAATTGATAGCAGTAGCAAAAAAAAAAAGCCATTCATAAACTCCTAAGGGTCCCCTGGAATCTGGCTCTGGGATGTAGCCTTCCTGGCTCAGGGAGAGACAGTTGTGGTTGTTACGAAAGACTGAGTTCTCGTGGGTATATAAAGGCAAACTCAATTAACTATTTGATTTTTAGGAAATGGCACAGGTCTATCGGAACAGGAAGTTTATAACTTCCCATTATTCAAGGGCTTCATGGTCTACCAGGTGGTAAGCTTTTCTAATCAAAGGGGAAATAAAACAATGAGAAAATGAGTTAGGGACATCTTGTATTACCTTCATAAGGACATCCTCAAATTTCCCAACAACCTACCTCTATTTTGAACTAACTTAGCATTTGAAGGCTTTAGGCAGCACATACTGTCATACTGCAAGAGTTGCTGACTTTCCCCCCTGCATGGTGGAGAACCTGCATGGTATAGCAGACAAGGAGCCAAACTTAGAGCCAAGAAGACCTGGGTTTTAGTCTTGCTTCTGACACGTACTAGCTGTGTGGCTCTGGGCAAGGCTCTTAACCTTGGAGCAGTCCAGGCAACTT